>NW_006159601.1:3926535-3935704 GCF_000334495.1 Tupaia belangeri chinensis | reverse complement strand
TGCCACAGAATAAGAATACTCTCAAATATTTCCAATTCAAGAGGGGCCAGGAAGGAAGAAAAGTTTATGGTTTCATTTAAAGGAACAAACAAGAAAAATATTTTAACAAATTGCTGAACCTATCAACAACTCAAAAGAAAGTAAAAAAAAAGAACTCAGTAATATTTTACTCAAAAGTCATAAAATTCTATTTCATCTTTCAGTCTTATGTTCAAACACTCTTCTGTTGTATAGTCAGTGTTATTGTGGTCTAATCTTTCCGTTTAAATCCTGGAAGTTAACATTCAACATTATTATTAATATTTCTTGTCTCTAGCATTAAGTTGGTCATTTTCTTGGTTGCCTTTTGTTCTCTTATTTCTGTATGTGTGTCTTTAGTTTTCCTAATAGAGCATTCCTTTCAGAACTTCTTGAAGAGTGGGTCTGCTATTGGCAAATTCTTTCATGTCTTGTTTATCTGAGAATGCTTTTATCCTTTCTTTCCATATGAAAGATAATCTTGATGGGTATAGAATTCTTGGTTGAAACTGTTTTTCACTTAACATTTTGAATATATTTTCCCATTCTTTCCTTGCTCTCATTGTTTCTGACGAGAGGTCTGAGGTTAACCTGATTGGATAATCTTTATCAGTAACCTAACATTTTTCTCTTGCCAATTTTAGTATCTTGTCTTTGCCTGTAGATTTGACCAGTCTGGCTATGATGTGTCTTGGAGAAGATCTTCTCGGGTTGATTCGATTAGGGGTCCTTTGTATTTCTTGAGCCTAGATATTTGCTTGCCTCTCTAGATTTGGAAAATTTTCTTCTAAGGTCTCATGGAATAGATTATCAATGTCCTTATTTATTTCCTCACATTTTAGAATACCAGTTATCTGGATGTTTGGCGCTTAATGGTGTCCGGTATTTCTTGTATAGTATCCTCATTTTTGGGGGGTTATTTTCTCACTTTTTTTTGGTGTTTTTTTCTAGATCAGAGGTTTTGTCTTCAACATACAAGATTCAATTTTCTGCATGGACTAATTTGCTTTTAATACTTTTCAGGGAGGTTTTGATTTCCTGAATGACATCCTTCATCTCTAATAGCTCCATTTGATTCTTTTTTATGGTGTGTATTTCCTCTCTTAAGTCATGGACTTCAACACCTCCTGGAACTTGTCTCTTTTCTCCTGCATCTTCTGGAGTTCATTAGCTCTCAGCTCTTGTATCTTGTTTAGTTTTGTCACTATGAATATTCTGAATTCTCTATCAGACATTTCCATGAGATCTACTGTACTGTCTGTGGATGATGAGGGATTGTCCTTTTCCCTTAGGGGAGAGATATTTTCTTGGTTTCTTATGTTTCTTGTGCCTCTGTGGTTGTTTCTGGTCATTCTGTGACAAAATCTATCCTCCGCTGTGTTTCACAGTGTGGTGTCCACAGAAAGGGTAGGAGTTCAGATTTATAAAAAGAAATTTCCTCATTAAAGCAAAAGGTTCAATAAGCAGTGAGGATTTCAATGATTCTAAAAGTATTCAGATGCTTGGGTAGTATGCACCTAGGCTTATCTAGACATTCAGTGTGTGGAGAGTGAAGTTTGGAGTGGGAAAATAAGAATAAATTAAAAAAGCAAAAAGAAAAAAATAGAAAAATACTACCAAAAAAGAGAAAAAAAAATTTTCTTACACGTAAAAAATGAAGAAAGTGAACACGCCAGGACACACCTCAGCTTTAAAATGGCTTCTTGTCTGAATATTTTGGGAGTCTAGGAGATGGAGCCTAGAGCATAGCTTCCCTTGCAGTACAGTTTTTTTAAAGAAAAATAATTATACATTTTACTCAGTGTTTGGGGTTTTTCATTAGGAGGGTCTTTCAGAGTATTTTGGCCATCATGGTGTCATAAACTGAACCGATTCCTTTACATTTTCAAAGAAAGAGGGGTAGCACGGTGTAGCATAGTGGTTTTTGTTTGTTTAGGTTTTTGTCATAAGGTGGGTGCACTTGCCAGAGAGAGGAGGAAAGTGAGAAATCACCCACCATTCTACTCTTGGGATTTTAGACATGCATACATACTCACCTGGAATGATTTTTAAGCTACCATGTCCAAGGCTTGAACCATGTTCAGCTATATGGAAGCACAACACTAGACCACTTCCTGGCACCCCAGTATAAAGAGTTGTAAGGCTAAAACATACTAGGTTCAAATCTACATTTAATTCTTTCAAGGATAAGGGTACCATCATTATCATCATTTTATAGGTAAGCACACCTGCTGAAGGCCATGGTATGGAACTAGGAACCAAATCCTTGTGAGACACTGAAGCCTTTGTCCCTTTCTTTAATGCCATTCCAACTTCCTAGCATAACTGGCTAGTGAGAACTAAGTCTTCAACACTTATCTAAATATAAACGTACCAAAATATTTTATTTGTTGGGAAAAAAATTCCATAACTAAAATACAAAACAATTGACATACTTTTTTTGGAAGAAATTTTTTGCTATAGGCCTCGTGTGCTTGCCAGAGAGAGAGAGAGACAGACGGTGAGAATTCACCCCCAGGGGGGATGGCCATGCTGCAATTCCTTTTTCTCTGTTCTCCTTTGGGATTTTAGGTATGCATGCACATGTTCCTGGAGTGAGTTTTAAGCCACTGGGACTTGAACTGCAGTTGATTATGTGGGAGTCCAGCGACATGACCAATATGCCACCTACTGGTCCCAACACAGTGCTTTTGAAATCCACTGGAAGTTCCTTGATTGGCTGATTGGTTATCAGGGATATAAGAGAGCGCTATGGGACCAGCAGTTAGCGTAATGGTTGTGTCGCTGGACTCCCATATAGTGGACTGTGGTTCGAGTCCTGGACCCGGTGACTTAAACACATGCTGGGCACATGTGTATGTGTGCCCAAGATCCCAAGAGGAGAATTGAGGAGAAGGGATTGTGGCATGGCCATCCCCCGTGGGGCTGATTTCTTGCTTTCTGTCTCTCTCTGTGTTTCTGTTGAGTGCATGCGCCCTATAGGAAAAAAACCTCTTGAAAAAGAGAGAGAGAGAGAGCATGCTGAGTAGTGGCCAGAGAGATGGTGCTTTTAGGCAGGGGTCCGCAACCTCTGGGCCATGGATTCATTGCCAGTTCATGACTGGGCCACAGGAAATGGGCCCACAGGAAATGGACCACATAGCACGAGGTGAGCAGTGGGCGTGGCATTAGATTCTCATAGGAGCCCCCAGATGAAATCATCTAATGGTAGGAAAGTAAGCTCAGGGTCCCCACTAGTTCTGCATTATGGTGACAAGTCCCTGGCATTTGATAGGAAATGGATGAATATGGAAGAATTATTGTTGAGTGGAGCAGGTCGGGCTATGAAACAGAGACATTGTATATCTCCACTTAACATATACCAACTGTCCACACTCTGGTAGAGACTGAAAGACTGGAGGACATAAAAGCACTGAAAATTGTTACGGACACTAGTTACAAAATGGAAGGAGAGTGGGAGAGGAGAAGAGTGTAGGAAAGGAAATTTGGAAAAAAAAATAGAGAGGTAAGACATTTGTGGGACACAGATACGGTTTATTATCTGTTGATGACGACATATATAGCATTTTCAACTGGGCTGGACTGAGGTGTATATCATGCTGGGTAAAGTCTCTTTACAATCTAAATGATGTATAGTAATTGAATGTATAATTAATAGTAATAATAATAATAAATTAAAAATAAAAAATTATTGGGGCTGGCAGGTGGCGTGGTGGTAAAAGGTGCTGGACTCCCACATGGCTGACCTCAGTTTGAGTCCCAGACCTGGCAGCTTGCTTTCTCACTTTCCCTCTCTTTCTCTCTCTGGTCAAATTAAAAAGAATAATAACAGCAAATGGAATTAAATAAATAAATGATTTGTTTTTAAACGATTTATTTAATTCCATCTACTCATTCACTTATTTTAGTTTGACCAGAGAGACACAGAGCGAGAGAGAAAGCAAGCCACCAGGTCCAGAACTCAAACCACGGTCGGCCATGTGGGAGTGTCCAGTGCCTTAACCACCACACCACCTGCTTGTCCCCCTGATATTTCATTATATAGTACAATGTAATAATAGAAATAAAGTGCACAGTAAACAAAATGTGCTTGAATTATCTCGAAACCATCCCCTACCCTGCTTCCCTCCCACACCCCCCAACAACTCTGGTCCAAGGAAAAATTGCCTTCCATGAAAACCATCCCAGGTGCCAAAAAGGTTGGGGCATACTGCTTGTAGGTATAGGTTAGACAAAAGAATTTGAGCTGAATTTGTTTTTTGTTTGCTTTGTGCCTCGGCTTCCTCATCTGTAAATTGAGGTGGTTGGGCTGACCTTCAAAGATCCTATGCTTCTAGACTTCTTGAGGTCTGAAGATTGACAGAACATTTTGGAGGGAATTGTTTGGCAGGCATTTGGAATTCAGAGCTAGAGTATGGATGAGAGCCCAGGTCTCAGTGTGTGGCCATGTTGACCTGGTGGGAAACTGGGGAGAGGAGGGATGCTAGCTGAAGCCACTGGAGCAGATGAATAGAGGAAGATGGGATCTTTGCAGGAATGACTGTGCTCAGGGGCTGGATTCCTTTGGTCAGGCTGCCATAACAAAGTAGTGTGGACTAAGTGCCTTAAACAGCAGACATGTTTTTCTCACAATTCTGGAGGCTAGACGTCTGAGACCAGAGTGTCAGCAGGGCTGGTTTCTTTTGAGCCATTGTTCCTGGCTTACAGATGGTCAGCTCCTGTCTTCATGAGGTCTTCCCTCGGGCTATATCCTAATTTCCTCTTGTTGTAAGGAAACTAGTCATACTGGACTCAGGCCTACCCTAATGACCTTATTTAAACTTAATTACCTGTCTCCAAATATGGTCACATTCTAAGGAATTGGGGGTAGGACCTCAGCATTTGAATTGGGGGAAGCATATAATTCAGCCCATAATAGGAGGCAAGAAGGAAGTACTGGGGCCAGCAGATGGCATAGTGATCAAGGTGCTGGACTCCCACATGAACGCCACGGTTCGAGTCCCAGACCGAGAGTCTTGAACTCTGAGTGTGTGTGCCCAAAATCTTGAGAGGAGAATGGAGAAGAAGGGATTGTGGCATGTTGCTCACTTGTTCCCTCTCTAGTCTCTGTCTCTGTGGCAAGCGCCCACATGCTATAGGATGAAAATCTCCCTTAAAAAAAAAGAACAAAAAAAGAAAAAGAAATAAAAGAAGGAAGTACCAAGGGAGATGGGAGGATGACAGAGAAGTGTGGTCACCCAGAGAAGTGGAAGGAAGAGGGAGGTACAGGACATGTCAGACCAGGTACTCAGTGTTGTAGAGGTAGTGAGGGGCTTGAGTGGAAGGGATGGCTTCATGGTGAGCACTCCCTGAGGACTCGCTATTAGGAAGCCACTTGGGTAGACAGGTGAAGGGCCGACTTTAAGGGATGGAGGCGTTTGCCAGCCTGGTAAGGAAGTGGAAGGGCAGAACCAAGCAGCAGGCTTTTGGCATCACTTCCTGACACAGTAGACACTCTGTAAATATTTGTTGACTGAATAAATGATTTCCCTTTCCTTTTTCTTCTGATAGATATTCCATGGTTCTGGGACTTGCTTTCTCTTTAGAAACCCTGAGGCCAGCTACATTCCAGGCCCCTGGCCCTGAGCTTATTCATCTCATGTCATGGTCTTGAGGATAAGCCAGGGACAGTAGGACAGCTCTTCTCCTAGAAAGCCAGAGCAAGACAGAGAGGGCAAAAAGAGGAAGTGAGAAGGGGAGTGGATGGGAGAGGGAAGAGGAAAGGAAAGGGGAAAGAGAGGAGAAGAGAACCTAATGAAAAACAAACCAAACCACATTGTTATTCAGCTGTCTCAGCCATAAAGAAGAGAATGGGGTGACAGGTGAGGTTGGAGAGGTTTTGGGGGATATTTTGCAATTTTCCTGACTGTCCTCCAGAAAGGAAGATATTATTTATTCATTCACTTATTGAAGAAAACAGTTTCTAATTGAGTACCTCCTCCTAGCTGGGAATTGTGCTAGGACAGAGGGAGACGTCAGTGAAGCCAGTATCAAATATTTATTGACCGCTTATGTAACACCATGTCCCATGTTAAGCACTCGATGTACATCCTGCTCTCAAGGACAGTCTAAGGGACTGTCGGTGTGGCTTGTTAACAGATGGGACTGGGTGAACTGAAGCTCAGGATGGTTTGCTTACTGCCTGTAGGTCAGAGTGCACAGTAAGCAACTTGGACACAGCCCCAGGCACCTTTTTCCAGCTCTAATTTCACCAGGCCCTGAAGCTCTTCCCAGGATAGTCAGTGTCTGGCTTGGGGTTGTGAATGAGTCACACTGAGCTGGGGATAAGCAATCCCAGTTCCTGCCATCCCATCCTGTCCTTGACCTGAGAAAGGACACAGTGCAGGGGACGGATGTGGGCTGGGACAATAGTGCCACGTCACTGCTAACAAGAGGCGTGTGTTTTCCTTCTACCCACCACCACCTGAAGCCCGCCTCAGTTACTGTCCTTGTCGTCATACTTGCATCCCTCCTGTCCCCACTGAAAACAGCTGGGATTGTTTCCAAAACAAATTGTTCCAAAAACGTGTTTCCTTCCTTCTCTGGGCCTTCCTTGGGGTTACCTGAGAACACAGCCGGCTTCTGAAATTTTATTCCCAAATGCCCAGGATTTCCCCTGTGGTCCCAGAGAAAGGAGAAATGTGGTTTCTGTGAGCTCTTCCGGGGAAGGATCATGAGGAAACAGCACAGTGATCTGTTCCTTCTATTTTGAGGTGAAGAGGAAGGAGGCCATGACACCAATCAGTGAGTCAGTGGGTCCAGGGACTGAACACTGTGGACAGACAGCTCAGGAGATGGAACCAAAGGTGAAGAATTGCCCCTAGTCTGGTCTAATCTGGCAATCAGAAGCCTTTAAAGACTTAAGCAGTCCCCAGAGATCTATATACAAGGAGGGTCATCACGATGTTTCAGTCGTTGCCATCTAAGTATCCATTTGTAGGCCACTGATGAAATCAATGATAGCTGATCTCTACACAAAGACAATCTGTGCTGCCATTAAACAGTATGAGGTGGACCTACTAGGTGTGGATTTCGAACATGTTCAAGACTGGTCATTAAGTGAATAAAGCAAGACTTGGGACAGTGTATTTGTGTGTGTCTGTGTGTGTGTGTGTGTGTGTGTGTCTGTGTGTGTTTCTATAGCCATGGATGATTTCTCTGAAAATACACATGAGGAACGGTTACTTCTGAAAAATAGGAATGGGAATTTAAGTGGGGAGCAAGACTTTTATTTTTTACACTTTTCTGTACTTTTTTTTTTTTTTTAGTTGCCAGAGGGTATCTATACTCATCAGAGAGAAAAAGAGAGACAGAGACAGAAAGAAAGTGAGAAAGTATCCCCTTGGGGCATGGACATACCCTGATCCCTTTTCTACTATTTTTCCCTCCTTTCAGAATGTTGGGCATAGACACTCACAGGGCCGCCATGTTTCTCAAGCCTTAGGTCCAAGGTATAAACTACACAGTCAGCCATGTGGGATCCTCTCATCCTGGTTTTTTTTTTTTTTTTTGCTATAGGCTCAAAGGCTTGCCAGAGAGAGAGGGAAAGTGAGAAATCACCCCTGGGGGTGGGGGGCACACTGCAGTCCCTTCTCTAGTTTCCTTTTGGGATTTTGGGCACGCATGCACATGTACCCAGTGTGATTCTCAAGCCGAGGGGTCTGGGACTTGAACCACGCAGTTGGCTATGCGGGATCCAGTGCCTCAACCTCCACTCCACCTGCTGACCCAGGTATTCAGCCATCTTCACCACCACGCCACCAGCTGCCTCCTGTGTAATGCTTTTAGAATACAATGGTAATGCTAAAGTGCTAGAAAGAAAGGCTTAAAAATGTTCACAAACCAAAGGCATGAAACAATTCAGCACTGTGTCCAGGACTGCTGAGGGCAAGAAGAATGACCAAGTGGGGCTCGAGATGACCTTACAGGGTGGAACTTAGCCTAGCTGTTGCTTGCAGAGATGTGCTTTGACCAGCCAAGGTGAACCCAGAAGGACTGCCAGGAGATCACTATTTACAAGGCTGCCTCAGTGGCAGAAAGAAGAAAATAAAGTCAAGGCCGAAGTTCAAATTCAGGAACAGGCATTGGAGTCTCAGCTCGAACAATAGCTAACATCTATTAAGTATTTAACTGTGTATCAAATCAACCTGGAAGGTTCTTGACCTAGCATTATCTCATTTAATCCTTATAACCCTATTAGATAGTATTGTTATTATCCCAATTTACAGATGTTTAAATTACTTGCCCAAATACACTCGGTCAATAATGTTAATATAGGGCTGAGTTTTAACCCCCATAGGTTCGTTTCCGGAGGTATCTCTCCTGTCACCTGCTCAACATTACTGTGTGTGTTGAACTCTAAAGTGCCCTCAGGCACAAGTACAGGATATCCTTACATCATTGCCATCAAGGAGCACCCAGGCTAGTAGGGAAGCCCACACTAACTTACGGAGATTGGAAAGTATCTTGGATAGGGGATCCATTCCGAATTTAATTGAGCTTCAAAAATAGTAGGATTTTCTTCACATTTTAAACAAATTATTTTAACTTTTATTTATTTATTTATTTATTTATTTATTTATTTATTTATTTATTTTAATTTGACAAGAGAGGGACGGAGAGAGAGAGAGAGAGAAAGTGAGAAAGCAAGCCACCAGGTCTGGGACTCAAACCACCAGTGCCCTTTACCACCATGCCACTTGCCAGCCCCAGATTCTGTTCAAATGTTAAAATGGGAGAGATTGGCAAGGCCTAGAGTTGTCAGTGAAGGTCTCTTGGGGGAGAAAAGATTTAAACTAGATCTGGAATGATGAATTGGATCAGCAGGGAGGTTGGGAGAACATTCCAGAGAGGAGAAGGCTCAAGGAGTGCGTACTCTTTCTTCTCCTTTCTGAGGCATCTAAGCATCTTTGCCAAAGTAGAGTGAGCATTGTGTGTATGCAGTAAGTGGGCTGGTGTGTGTATGGAGGGAAAACACCATAGACGTGATTCCGGGGGAACAGTGAGAGGAAAGAAATCAAGGAGAAAGAGACATGGGACATTGAAATGGATAATTGTTGATGACAATGTGCATGATATCTTCAGCAGGCCTGGTGTGACGGGTATTCATATT
>NW_006159601.1:3922363-3926246 GCF_000334495.1 Tupaia belangeri chinensis | reverse complement strand
CAGCAGGACTGGTGTGAAGTGTATTCATATTGGGTAAATTCACTTTACAAGCTGTAATGATGTATAGTGATTGAATGTATAAAATAAATTTTAAAGCTACAAATTTAAAATAAAAATAAATAATAAATGTAAAAAGATGTGATTCTGGGGGGCCAACAGGTGGCATAGTGGTTGAGGCTCTTGACTCCCCATAGCCAACTACAGTTGAAGAATTGGACCTGGTGCTTGAAAATCATGCTAGACTCGTGTGGATGTGTGGCCATATCCCAAGAGGGGAATAGATTATATGATTGTGGCGTGGCCGTGACGCCTGGGTGGTGGTTTCTCACTTTACCTCTCACTGCCTCTCTCCAGTAAGCACATGCATCCTATGGCAAAAATCTTTTAAAAAATTAGAAATAGAGACCAGCAGGTGGCATAATGGTTACATTGCTGGACTCCTATGTAGTTGACTGTGGTTTGAGTCCTGGACCTGGAGGCTTAAAACTCACACCAGGTGTGTGTATGTGTGTATGCCCAGGATCCCAGGAGAATGGAAGAGAAGCGCTTGTTGGGGTGGTGTTCCTCTAGGGGTGATTTCTCGCCTTCTTTCTCTCTGTCTCTCTGGCAAGCACACCCGCCCTATAGCAAAAATCTCTAAAAAAATTCTTTTAATAGGGGCCAGCAGATGGCATTGAAGTTGTTACTAGACTCCCACATGGCTAACCATGGTTTGAGTCCTGGACCTGGTGGCTTGAAAATTATGCCATGCGTGTGTATGTGAGTGCCCAAGATCCCAGGAAGAGAATGAAGCAGAAGGGATTGTGGTGTGGTGATCCCCCTGGGGCAGTGATTTCTCACCTTTCCTCTCACTGTTTTTGTGTCTGTGCCTCTCTGGTGAGAGCATGTACCCTAAAGCAAAAACCTCTTTTAGAAAAAGTGATTCTAGGGACCAGCAGTTAGCGTAATGGCTATGTCGCTGGACTCCCATGTAGTCGACCGCAGTTCGCGTCCCAGACCCAGTGGCTTAACTCACGCCGGGTTCGGGTGCGTGTGTGCCCAAGATCCCAAGAGGAGAATGGAGGAGAAGGGATTGCGGCGTGGCCATCCCCCCGGGGGGTGATTTCTCGCATTCTATCTCTCCGTCTCTCTCTGTCTGTCTGGCGAGCGCACGCGCCCTAAAGCAAAAACCTCTCCAAAAAAAGGGAAAAAAAAGAAAAAGTGATTCTAGGGGCCAGCAGGGTCATAGTGGTTAGGGGCACTGGATTCCCATATGGTCGGCCACAGTTCAAGTCCTGGACCTCGTAGCTTTTTCTCTCTCTCATTTTGTCCCTCTCTGGTCAAATTTAAATAGATAGATAGATAGATAGATAGATAGATAGATAGATAGATAGATAAAGTTAAATAAAATGGTTAAAAAATAGTGATTCTGGGACCAGCAAATGGTGTAATGGCTATGTCGCTGGACTCCCATGTGGTCGATCATGGTTCGCGTCCTGGACTTGGTGGCTTAAACTCACGCCAGGTGCATGTGTGTGCCTGCCCAAGATCCTGAGAGGAGAATGAAAGAGAAGGGATTGTGGTGTGGCCATTCCCCCCTGGGGGGGTGATTTCTTGCTTTCTGTCTCTCCTTCTCTCTCTGCCTTTCGGGTGAGCACATGCGCCTAAGAGCAAAAACCTTTCCAAAAAAAAATAGTGATCCTGAAGGTTGAACACTGAGAGAGGAGTTGTGACAATGTGAAAGAAAATGAAGAGCTTCGAGAGGTCTTTTGGTCAGTGAAGACACATTGTAATAATGGTGCCTCAGAGAGCTTCATCTAACAGAGATGTCAAAATGACTTAGAGTGAAGGAAGGAGTGCAGGAAATCCTAGGCCTTGATGGGGGGTCCCAGCAAGAGGGATGCAAAAGAAAGATCAGCATGAAAGCTGCTGTAAAAGGAGAAGAGGTACAGGGCTTGAGTGGAAAGAGGCAGATTACCCCCAGGGCTTTAAATGTCTGTGTCCAGGACAGGGAACTGGGAGATGGCTCTGGTTGGCTATTAGAGGTGAGGTTAGCATGGGGGAGATGATGAATTGGTTTTTCTTCCCAAGATGGTAAAGACAGCTTAGGGACTCTTCCTCTCTTCGCTTTCTTGGTGGTATAATGCCTAGGACTTGCTTTGAACCAGTTCATTCATTCAACAACTCTTTATTAAGCTGTCATTACAGTCTGAGTATTAGGAACACCGCCTTGAGCAGAAGAAACCTGGCTTCTGCCCTCATAGAAGACAGATAGTGAAAAAGAAATTTTAAGGGCTCTTTCCAGGCTCTTAGGATCAAGGTGGTATTTTTTTCTCGAGAGCAATCCTGTTCTCTACCCCCAAATCTGTAGCACAAGTGCATGCTGTCGACAACTATTGACTTTTGTCAAACATTTGGTATAGATTGTATCTTTTAATTAAAAAATACCATCCTGATCATAACTTTAACCTTTTTTTTTTTTTCAATTGCCAGAGGGCATGTATGCTCACCAGAGAGAGAGAGAGAAATAGAGAGGAGAGAGTGAAAGCACCCCCTAGTGGGATGTGGTCACTCTGTAATCCCTTTTCCTCCATTTCTCCATCCTGTCCAGATTTTGGCACACATACACATGCACCTGACATGTCATTCAAGCTCCCACGGCTAGGATTCACACCGTGGTCAGCCATGTAGGATCACCGTATTAACCATAGCTACAGGCCCCATTTAGTCCTCTGTACTACAAATATGTTAGTAAGTGGCATTATGGCTGTGTATCTCCAGTCCTCAAACAATCTGGTGGAGAACACAGACAAGTAAAAAAGTAATAATAATGTGGTATAATAAGTGTATCAAGAAGGTAAATACAGGGCCAGCAGTGGTGTGGTGGTTAGGGCTCTGGACTCCCACATGACTGACTATATGGTTCAAGTCCTAGATCCGACAGCTTGAAAAGTCACACTGGGCACATGTTTGTGTGCCTAAAAATCCCCAAAAGAGAATGAAGAAGGGATTGTGGTGTGGTCATCCCTTCTTGGGAGTGATTTTTCATTTTCCCTCTCACTGTCTCTTTCTGGCAAACTCATTTGCTCTATGACAAAAACCTTTGAAAAACAATTTTTTTTTAAGAATTATTTTAACTTTATTTATTTATTTATTTATTTTAATTTGACCAGAGAGGGACAGAATGTATGTAAGAGAGAGACAGAGAGAGAGAAAGTGAGAAAGCAAGCTGCTAGGTCCAGGACTAGAACTGCAGTTGGCTATGTGAGAGTCCAGCACCCTTAATCACCATGCCATGTGCTAGCCCCTGAAAATATTTTTTAAAAGAAGGTAAGCACAGATGCTGTGGGAGCTACTAGAAGGCATATTTTCCAAGGCTTTGCAATGGAGGGTGAGGGGAACAAGTGGCTAAGGAGGGAAGTTTTCCTAATGAGAATAAGGACAAGGTGTTAGCTACACAGGGCTTGGAACAGGGATGGGATAAATGTTTGACGTGAGATCTTGTGGTTCAAAGACCTGGACACTGGGGAGCCCTAGGTTTGTTGGGGAACAGAAGTGGTGGGACCAGGAAATTAGTTATAATTGATGTTTTTAAATTTGTCATAGGCCACATGTACACTGGAAAGATAGAGAGAGAGAAAGAGAGAGAGAGAGAGAGATAATACTTCCCTCACCCCACATAGGGAACGGTCATGCAACAATCCCTTCTCTATTCTCCTCTTGGGATTTGGGGTGTGCATACACACATGCCTGGCATGTTTCTGAAGCCACTGGATCTGGGACTTGAACAGCACAGTTGGCCATGTGCAATCTAGTTGCCTTAACCACCATACCCCTTTTTGTCCCCTACAGTCTGGAACTTTTTAAAGGATTATTTTATTTAACTTTATTTATTCATTCATTT
>NW_006159601.1:3917273-3922114 GCF_000334495.1 Tupaia belangeri chinensis | reverse complement strand
GGTTCAAGTCCTGGACCCGGCAGCTTAAACTCATGCCGGGCGCGTGTGCGTGCGTGCCCAGATCCCAAGAGGAGAATGGAGGAGAAGGGATTGCAGCATGGCCATCCCCCCTAGGGGGGTGATTTCTCACTTTCTATCTCTCTGTCTCTCTCTGTCTTTCTGGCGAATGCACTCGCTCTATAGCAAAAACCTCTCAAAAAAAAAAAAAAAAAAAAAGAAAGCCACTAGGTCCAGGACTTGAACTATGGTCAGCCATGTGGGAGTTCAGTGCTCCCAACCACCATGCCAGCCCGCCCCTGGAATTTTTTTTAAAATTCAAAGTTCTGGGCTGTAAGGCTTTTTTAAATAGTATTTTATTTATCACCTTTTTTCCCTTCTTCAGTTTGACCAGAGAGAGACAGAGAGAAAGGGAGTATGAGAAGTCAAGTTACCAGATCTAGGACTCAAATCACTAACACCTATGTGGGAGTCCAGCTTTTTAACCACCATGCCACTTGCTGGCCTCACAGTCTGGAATTTTATACCTAGCAAAATTCTCAAACTGTGAAGAATAAAAGTATTTTCAGATATGCAAGTTCTGAAAAAATTTACCTACCTTATTGTCTCTTTCTAGGGAGCTAATAGTATTGTGCAAATAAAACCAAGAATGCATGAACATAGGTAGGCATGGCTGGGTCCGAAAGGGTTGCATATGGAGCCAGTGGGCGGTGAGGTGAAGGCACTGGACTCCTACATGGCCAACTGTGGTTTGAGTCTTGGACCTGGTGACTTGTACCCCATAAATGACCCTTTAGTTTGAGTCCTAGATGTGACAGCTTAAAAAAATCACACTGAGATTTGTATGTGTGTACTCAAATTTCATAGAGAATGAAGGAGAAGGAACTGAGATGTGCCCATTCTCATCTTCCCTGGAAGATGACTTCTCACTTTCCCTGTCATTCTCTCTCTGGCAAGCACTTGTGACCTATAGCATAAACAAACAAACAAAACACAAACAAACAATAAATAATTAAAATACTCACTGAGTATTAAAAATTCAGGGGACCAGCAGTTAGTGTAATGGCTATGTCGCTGAACTCCCATGTAGCCGACCACGGTTCAAATCCCAGACCCAGTAGCTTAGACTCACACCAGAAGCATGAGTGTGCGTACCCAAGATCCCGAGAGGAGAACAGAGGAGAAGGGATTGTGGTGTGGCCATCCCCCATGGAGGGTGATTTCTCACTCTCTGTCGCTCTGTCTCTCTGTCTTTCTGGCAAGCGCACATGCCCTATAGCAAAAATCTCTCCAAAAAAAAATTATGGTTGCTTATAATAATAACTAAAATAAAAAATTTTTGCACCAAAGTAAACTCATTCTTTAATTCCATTTTTTCCATGAACCTGTTGAAGTCCTTTGATTCATCCTTAAACATTCTTAAACTTAAAAAAATCTTTTTAGAATTATTTAATTTTATTTATCATTATTATTTTTAAAAATTTGCTACAGAGCACCAGAGAGAGACAGAGAAAGGAAAAGTGAGAAAGCAAGCTGCTAGATCCAGGTCTCGAACTGTGGTTGGCCACACGGAAGTCCACTGCCTTAATCACCTTCCCACCTGCTGACTCCAATAGAATAACATTTTTTCTTCTCAACTTTAATCTTGCGAGCCCTTTTTTAAAGAATTATTTTTATTTTGGGAACCAGCAGTTAGCGTAATGGCTATGTCGCTGGACTCCCACGTAGTCGACCGCGGTTCGTGTCCCGGACCCGGTGGCTTAAAACTCACACCAGGTGCGTGTGCGTGCGTGCCCAAGATCCCGAGAGGAGAATGGAGGAGAAGGGATTGCGGCGTGACCATCCCCCCTGGGGGGTGATTTCTCACTTTCTGTCTCTATGTCTCTGTCTGTCTGGCGAGCACACGCACCCTACAGTGAAAATCTCTCTCAAAAAAAAATTATTTTTATTTTTATTTAGCTTTTTAAAAATTTATTTACTTATTTTTAATTTGACCAGAGAGGGACAGAGGAGAAAGAGAGTAACAGAAAGAGAGAGCAAGTGGGAGAGGAAGTGAGAAAGCAAGTCACCAAGTTCGGGACTCAAACCGTGGTCGGCCACATGGGAGTCCAGTGCCCTTAACCATCATGCCATCTGCCAGCCCCCCTGGGAGCCCTTTGAAGCAACACTGTAATTGACTTCTACTAGAAACTATAGTTGGGGGCCAGCTGGTGGTATAGAGGTTAAGACACTTGGATTCCACATGGCCACCTCTGCAGTTCAAGACCCTGACCCAACAGCTTGAAAATGACACTGGGTGTGTGTACATGTGGGCCCAAAATCCCAAGAGAAGACTGGAGAAGAGACTGCAGCATGGCCGTGCCTCCTGGAGAGGTGATATCTCACTTTCCCTCTCACTCTCTCTGGTGAATGCATGTGTTCTATAGCAAAAATAAAAACAAAACAAAACACAATCTTTTTTCTTTCTTTCAAAATTTCTTTCTTCCAGAAGAGAAAGGCAGACATACAGAGACAGGCATTCCCAACAGTGTCATCGTGCTGTAATCCATGTCTGATTGCAGCTGGTCTAGACATGGGCATGCACCTAGAAAACTCAGGGAAGTCCCAGGATGTGAACCTAGGACTCTTCTTTTCTTTTTTTTCCAGAAGTCTTTGTCTTAAGGGCACATGTGCTTGCCTGAGAGAAAGGAGACAGATACAGTGAGAAGGAAAGTGAAAAACACCCCCAAGGGAGATAGCCACGCCATGATTCCTTTTCCTCCCAGGATCTTGGACACACACACACACGCCTGGTGAATTTCAAGCTTATGGGTCCGGGACTCAAACCATGGTCAACCATGTGGGAGTCTAGTGACTGCTATGCCATCTGCTGGTCCCTATTATCAGTTTTTGATATCTGCATTCCATCAAAGTGGGTTCTATGGATATTTAGAAAGTCTAGAAGCTACTGTGCTATGAAAACCTAAAACTGTCTGTAATTACTACTTAAGCAGCCTCATGCAATCTTTCAGGGTCTCCAAAAGCTCCTGAATTCAAGAGGTTATGGTATTTTTTTTTAAGAATTATTTTATTTAACTTTATTTATTATTATTATTTTCCAGTTTTGGTCAGAGAGAGACAGAGAAAAAGAGAGAAGGAAAGTGAGAAAGTAAGCCACCAGGTCCTGGACTTGAACTACAGTCAGCCATGTGGGAATCCAACACCTTTAACCACCATGCCACCTGCCAGCCCCAAGGTTATGGTAATGTTGAGGCTTATGTAGATGGTCATAGAGCTACAGAAGTTCCTGAAGCAATACAATGAAGGCCAGCAGGGAGAGGAGTGGTAGAGGGAGGTGATGGGGCCCAGCTATTACATTTTGGCAAGACTCTGTGGGTCGTTCTTCCTTCAGCAGCAATGGTGATCCCTAAAAGAATGTTTCAATTAGAATACTCTCCTTACCATAAGCATGGAAACTGCCTTTCCCAGGATTTTCAGACTGCCAGTAAGTATATTTATTTATTTATTAAAGAATTACTTTATTGAGCTTTATTATTTTTAAAAATTTGACCAGAGAGGTATAGAGTGGGAGGGAGACAGAGAGGGAGAAGAGGTATAGAGTGGGAGAGAGACAGAGAGAGGAAAAGTGAAAAAGCAAGCCACCATCTCTGGGACTTGAACCGAGGTCAGCCATGTGGGAGTCCAGTGGATTCAACCTCCACGCCACCCGCCTGCCCCTATTTATTTATTTTTTAAAGAATTACGGGACCAGCAGTTGGCGTAATGGCCATGCCGCTGGACTCCCACGTAGTCGACCGTGGTTCGCGTCCCGGACCCGGTGGCTTAAAACTCATGCCGGGCACGTGTGCATGCGTGCCCAAGATCCCGAGAGGAGAATGGAGAAGGGATTGCGGCGTGGCCATCCCCCCTGGGGGGTGATTTCTCACTTTCTGTCTCTCTGTCTGGCGAGCGCACGCGCCCTATAGCAAAAACCTCTCAAAAAAAAAAGAATTATTTAATTTTATTTTATTCATTGTCATTATTTTATTTTATTTTATTTTATTTTGAAGTTGACCAAAGAGAGACAGAGAAGGAAAATGAGAAAGCAAGCTGCCAGGTCTGGGACTTGAACCGTGGTCACCCATGTGGAGGTCCAGTCACCTATACCAACACACCACCTGCCAACCCCTATTTATTTATTTTGTAGAGATTTTTGTTATAGGGTACATATACTCACTGGAGAGACAGAGCCAGAAAGTGAGGGATGGCCATACCACATTCCCTTTCTCCTCCATTTTTCTCTGGACCTTGGGCATGCATGGACGTGCATCTGGTATGAGTTTCAAGCTGCTGGGTCCAGAACTTGAACCACAGTTGGCCACATGGGAGTCCAGCACCTTATCCACTATGCCACCTGCTGGCCCCTGCCAGCAAATTTTAAAAATGCAAACATGAGGTGGGAGAAACATATTATGGCCAGAGCTCCTCTCCTGCCAAGACTTTGCCACAGCTGGAGAAAGTGTGTGTTTGTGTGTGTGTGTGTGTGTGTGTGCATGTGTGTTCAGTGCGAGCAGAAGAGATTTATGGGTATGTTATATTCAGTGAATCATGGCTGAAGTCGGGCGGGGGGGGGATCCAGGTGCTCCCTAAATGTGAAGCCAAGAAGAACATTTGTTTATGTTTCAGCAGACAGAAGTTTCTTTCCAAAATCTGCATTTCGAATACAAAGAGAAAAGGTCCGCACACAAACTAAACCACTGTTAGATGCTTACTGGTTTTGCTAGCCTTAACAAAAAGAACGTTCTCCAATTCGCCATCAACTGGGAGAGATCTTTCCCCACCTTCTCCTGAGCAACCTCTTTCCC
>NW_006159601.1:3912262-3917259 GCF_000334495.1 Tupaia belangeri chinensis | reverse complement strand
AGCAAGCGAATTTTAAAAACTACTCTAAAGTTGTTGGCTGGTGACCTGGAAAATTCCTTTTGCTTTGTTATGCTGTTAATGGCCCATCAGTTTAAACCTCCCATAACCAGAAACTTTCTTTCTCCTAACTAGATCAGAGAAGTAAGGAGAAGAAATTAAAAAAAAAAGAAAAAAAAGAAAAAAAAAGACAGGATTATTATGTGAAAAGGTTTGGGGAAGATTCAAAGGTAGCCAGGCTCTTGATGAACCAAAAAAAAAAAAAAAAGAATTTCTGTCTTTCTCTTCGCAGAGACTAGCAGGAGGGCATATGTAAGGAGGCTTCATGGGATGATTTAAATGTTAAGAGGGTTTTATGGAATGATTTTAGATGAAGGTGATAATTTTTGAATAAAGTAATGGATCAACCATTCAAGATGTTGCCAGACACAGGTCTTCTGGAAGACCTCCAATTTCAGAGGCCAAGATTCAGATTTATGTCTGAGGAGCTGGCAGAGGCCGAGTGGTTAAGGGCGATAGATTCCCACATGGCAGGTTCAAGTCCCGGACCTGGTGGCTTGTTTCTCACTTTCCCTCTCTCTCTCTCTTTCACACACACACACACACACACACACACACACACACACACTCTCTCTCTCTTGTCAAATTAAAATAAATAAATGGATAAAATAATTCTTTTAAAAAAATCAGACTTGTTTGAGGTGTGGAAAAAACTTTTTTTTTTGAAGAGGTTTTTGCTATAGGGTGCGTGCACTCACCAGACAGACAGACAGAGACAGAGAGATAGAAAGCGAGAAATCACCCCCCAGGAGGGATGGCCACGCCACAATCCCTTCTCCTCCATTCTCCTCTCAGGATCTTGGGCACTCACGCACACATGCCCGACGTGAGTTTAAGCCACTGGGTCCGGGATGCGAACCACGGTCGACAACATGGGAGTTCAGTGACATAGCCATTATGCTAATTGCTGGTCCCAGGTGTGGAAATATTGATGCGCATCTTAGCTCAATCACCTTCCATATTCTCATTTGTAAAGTACAATTAATAACTACCTTGGACCTTGTTAGTGTTAGTTGCAAAACAATGACCACTTACTGTGTGTTCCAGGTTTGGGGCTCAGGGCTTCCCTTATGTTGTTTCACTCAACTCTCACCAACTCTGTAAGGTCAGAACTTCTATTATTCTCTAACTAGAGAAGAGGAAACTGAGGCCCTAGAGAAGGAGCAGGGAATCCCACCTGGGTTCTTCGTTTTCATGGCTCACGTGCTTAAACACGACATTATGCTGACTTGACTACAAAGATCCAGGGGCCGTAGGTGGCATGGAAGTTAAGATGCTGGATCCCACATGGCTAGTTTCCCTGTTCCAGTTCAGGACCAGCAGCTTGAGAATCACCTGGGGGCATGTGCATGCGTGGCCCAAAACCCCAAGAGGAGAGTGGAGAAGGGATTGCAGTGTGGCGTCTTCCCTGGGGAGTGATAATTCACTCTCTTCCGCTCCCCAGCACACATGCCCTATAATAAGAACTTAAAAACAACAACGACAACAACAAAGAAACACAACTACAGAGATTTAAGAAAACATAAATAAGAGGAAGAGTGGTGAAACAAATCCCTTCCTAGAGCATGGCATTTCACCTTCTGCCGTCACTCAGGTCACGTACTTGCTGAGTTATCAGGTCCTAATTGGAGGGGACAGCGCTACATAGACCATTATAAGCAGACTCCTGCCTCGAGCCTTTCAGATTTCTGGAATAAGGTCTGACCACAAAACACTATTGTTTCTCTTCAGGGCTTGGACTGTCAGATTCCATTTCTCTGCTTCCAGAAGAACAACACACAGACACAAGGGGAAGTCAGAGCCCTTGAACCTCAAGGCCATCCTATTGCCCACCACACCATCCAGCACCTCTGACCACTTCTCCCTCTCACACGAACTATGTCATCTGTGTCCATTGGAACCAGCAGCTCTCAAATCCATCTTGTATCACCCAGAAATTCTGTGGGACACACGAGGATAGGAGGAGAGACAAGTGACCCGCTAAGAGGCTACCATTGCCATGGCTGGCTGAGGAGAACAACCGTGGGAAAGAAAAATCGGAAAAGGAGGCATTAAGCAGGTGCCTGCCTTGGATAGAATTCCCAGGACTCAGCGTTGAGTTTTTATTTATTTATTTATGGTATTAAAAAATCAAATATCTCTATCTTTAAAAAAAAAATTAATACCTGACTGTTGTCAACAATTTGAATAATTTGGAGATTAATACAGAGACAGCAAAAGTGTTACCGGGAACACAACACGCCTGCCTCTCCGCTCTCTCCTCTTCCATGCATCTGCCCAGTCATCGCTGTTAACAGGCTCGAGTGTATACTTCCAGGTGGTTCTGAGGGTTTTGCGTGTGCACATGTGTGTTTATGTACATATCAGTTACCATATCAATGTATCATAGGCATCTTTCTGGTCTGCCCATACACTTTGTTTTCCTTTGTAATAGCAGCAGTTTTTGGCCGTGTGAATGGACCATCTTCCTTTTTTTCTAACCACTGCTTTTACAGATCTTTTACTTCCCAAGGGAATCTGTCCCAGCCCACACTTACACCATGCCCTCCTCTGGGTTCTGCCCCCCGGAACTGCACAAATGGGAAGGTGGTCAAAAGGTGAAAAGGGCAGTGGTGGGCCCCATATGGGAGAGTGTGGAGGGTGAGCGTATTTTATCCTGGCCATTACTGGGCTACGCAGGAAGCTCTTTCTCCTCCTCGTCCTGCCAAACGGTTCCTGTCTGTCTGTTTAAAGCAAAACCTCAGGATTTATGAGAATCATGTCTGAGTACGACCAAGATCCGCGTGGAGAAATACAAAGAGCTGTTTCTTTTGTCATTGGGGCCCTATTCTGGGCACCCAGACCAGCCCCCTGCCTCCATCCAAGAATATGAGCACCCAGGTTTACAACAACCTGTGCTCTTCTCTTGGTAGCTGCTCCATCTTTAACAACCCCATTGGGTAGAAACTTTGTCTTGCCCATGGAAAGGTACTCTGGATTAGAGGAAACGGGCAAAACCATTTATTAGCTGTGTACTCGCCACCAAATTTTGCATCCTATCTGTACCTCAGCTTCCTCATCTGTAAAATGGGAATAATGTAGTTCCTACCTTATTTGATAGGAGTTTTCTTTGTAACTTAGATAAAATAGGTATGCTTGGGCGCCAGCAGGTGGCATGGTGGTTAAGGGTGCTGGACTCCCACGTGACTGGCTGTAGTTCAAGTCCCGGACCTGGCAGTCCTTAATCATTTCCCTCTCTCTCTGTCCCTCCCTGGTCAAATTTAAATAAATAAAGTTAAAGAAAATAATTCTAAAAAAAAAAAATAGGTATGCTTGATACTCAGGGTATTTCATGAATGAATGTGAATAATCATACCCTGAAAACAGCTCCCCCTGCACTTAAAACACACACTGCAGGGACCAGCAGGTGGCATGGTGCTGAACACCTCTACATGGCCGACCACGTTCAAGTCTCAGACCTGGCGGCTTGCTTTCTCACTTTCTCTCTGGGTCTCTCTCATCAAGCTAAAAATAAATGAATGAGTAAATAAAATTAAATAAATGATTTAAAAAAACCCCACACACTGAAGAAATCATCTGGGTCAGTGGCTCTTGATCTTGGGTGCACACTAAATTTACCCCCAAGTCTTACAAAAATGCCAGTGCCTACGCCCCCTTATCTGAGGTGGGGCCGCGGCCCAGCATATTTTAAGTTCCCTGACAATTCTAATCTGCACTCAGGTTGAGAATGGACTCTAGATTTTCTAGACAGAAGGCTTGCCCAGTCGCACAGCCAGATGCCAAGGGCCCAGCTTCTTAGCCTTGTCGCCAACCTCCAAGGCTTGTCCTCAAGGGGGAAAGGTGGCCCCACAGCACTTTCAGTACGTCTTGGGGAATGGCAGGGCCTAAACCCCCTCTCATGCTCTTTACAGTCAGCAACCTTGGACCCGCACCCAGGTTCTTCCAGGACCGGTGGTTCTTCACCCCTCAGGTCTCGGGTCACAAGGTCACCACCTTTGAGAAGTCCCCACAGAGAGCTGCTGTTTTGAATCTGGCTGTTTTATCACAGCGCTTGTAGAGGCGCAACAGTCCCAACTGTGCGCTCATTCGTGTATTTGTTTTTGAGACTCCACGGCCCCTAGGGGCAGGGGCCACGTCTGTCTTGTTCTTGCTGCACCGGGGCCTAGCGTGGTGCCCAGCACTTAGTAAAAAAATACTCATTAAATGACTGAACGAACGAAATCCCAGGAGAGCACTTGAATATTTATTTTTTACTTTTCTGGTTCTAACCATCTGATTCTCATTACTCCTACAACTCGGGAAGTCTCTCTCTGCTTTGGCGTTTTATAAACCTCGTGTGCGTGCGTCGACATTTTAACCATAAATCCACAGAGTTTCGGAGATGGAAAACTCGAGGCGCGGGGGCTGGGGGAGGGGCGCAAAAACTACCCGGAGGTCCGAAGCCCGAGCGGCGCTGCCCTGGGATTGCGGCGAGGGAGGGGATCCTCCGGCGGGCGCCCCTCGGGAGGGAACCCGCGGGCGGGCGCCCCTCCGCCCCCAGCCAGCCCCCTCGGCGGGAGATGGTCCCAGCCTGCGACATCCATCAGAGGGGTGCGCCGCCGCCGCCATCTCCTCCCGTCCGGGGGAAAGCCCTGGGGGAGGGGACGCTCTCCGGGTCGTGGCCCGGGGCGGCTGGGGCAGCGGCCCCCGCATTCTGGCCTCGCGCTCCCGGAGGTGGCGCCTTGGGGAGGCCGTTTTCCCCCCACTTTGGAGCCGCGGGGGAGTCTCAGGGGGAGGGGACCTGTGTGTGTCCCTTTAAGAGCCGGAGCGCTGCCCCCGCCTCGCAGGCGCCCGGAGCCTCACAAAAGAACAGGATGTTGTTGATTTGTCACCAAACCACAGAGAGGAAATGATTGTAAATTTCCTTTAAACATCCCCACCGCGATCCGGCCGCCCCCGCT
>NW_006159601.1:3891339-3912137 GCF_000334495.1 Tupaia belangeri chinensis | reverse complement strand
CCTTCGCTCCTTGGAGGAATGAGAACCGCGCCGGGCACTCGTGCCATGCCCGGCCCCGAGCGCGCCCTCTCCGCGTGGGCACACAGCCTCCTTGAAGAGGCAGCAATCGCTAGCCTGAGTCCAGGGGGGTAGGGACACCGAGGCCCTGGGTGGTTAACATGAGTAGCCCAAGATCACCAGCTCCTGGGACCCCGTGGGGGCCCCAGGAACATCCTACCCAGTTTATTTAGGTTACCCCAGAGCTTGTGTTTGCTCTTTAGAAGTGTAGTCTCAACTGGAGCCCGAGCATCCTGGCATTCCCAAGTCGTCAAAAATGGCAGTTGCCACTGGGAAGTCTGGAGTACCAATTCCTAAATCCAAGTTACCTCAGTGGGGAGTCTCCCCACCACTTCCAGCCGGGCACCCTCTTTTCAGGAGCTGTTTGGGTCTCAGTTCCAACCTGTGCCTTTCTGCACCCTTAAAGCTCCGTTCTTTCCCTCCTCCCTGCCCCCATATGCCTTGTAGTATTTCTGGAAACCTGGTGGAGTTGAAGTTCGCTCCCAACCTGTGGCCCCTGGCGGAGTCCTTGGGTCTGTGGTCTAGGATCTGCCGCCTTTGCTGTACGGAGTGTTCTGCTAATTCCAGCATTGGCTGCTCTGGCTTCTTGAATATTAAAAGCAGGAGCGAATGTCCAAGCGCTGTGCTGAGCCGAATTCTCTGATCGAATCCTTTCAGTGGTCCCATGAGGTAGATTTTGCTATTTGCTTTATACAGAGGAAACTGAGGTTCAGAGAGGTTGAGGAACTGAACCAGCTCACACAGTGCAAACGGAAGTACAGGATTCATAGACTTACCACATTCCGAATACCGGTGGTGTCCCTTTTTAAAACTTTAAATTTGGAGGGCTGGGAGGTGGTGTGGTGGTGAAGGTGCCAACCCGGTGGGGGTGGTAAGGGTCCCACCCCCCCCCCCCCCCAAGGACGATTGCTGTTGGAGCCCCAGACCTGGTGGCTTGGGCTTTCTCACTTTCCCTTTCTCTCTCTCTCTGGTTGAATTAAAAATACTAATAAATAAAATTAAATAAAGTTTGCTTGTTTGTCTGGAGGAACTGTGGTAAAGAGACCGCGAGATACTTTGGTTGAATCTTTTGTTGCCTCACGTTCCTGGGAGCTCTGGGCCACACCCCGCTTTCTGGGAAGGGACTTGGGTAGGCGATGCTCTCAGGGTGGTTGCTGCTTTCTTGTGTGTTCCTGCCATTCAAGTCCTGAGTGGTCTGGGAGGTTTTAAGTGGGTTGGGGCCTGGTGTGGAGTAGCGTTTTTCACTTTACTGAGAAAGTGAGGTCCTTTCAAGAATTCTCTGGTGCAAGATTCCTAAGTCTGAATAGCCCTTTTCCTCTGCAAATGCTCTATTCAGCTGCTGCGCAGCTCTAGGGTGCAATGGGAAGAACTAGTGAGGGAGATGAAGGAGGGCAGGGCGATGCTCGATTTTGAATAACAGCGCACTCCCTTGCAGGAGGTCATGTAACCCTGTGCCTGCCATTTGCACGGACCATGCCAGGCACGGTACACGTTTTCTCCTTTGGTCCTAAGGGATGAAACATTGGTACCTAGAGAAGTTGTGTATCTAGGAATGGTGGAGCAGGGGTTGGCATTTCTCCCCAAAGGGTTCCTTATTTGCAAGAGGAAGTCATCCAGGCACTCCAGAAATGGGACTGCAGTTGCTCGCCTTCCATCAGTGCAGAAAGCCAAGAGGATCCTTGGTGGTGGAGGATTTAGAGAGAAATGCAGTGGCCTTTGGCTCCTTTGTGCTGCAGCTGTCTGCATTTCCTCAACTCTGAAGGGCATGTGTTGATGGGTTTCCAGAGAAGGCGTCAGTATCCCCACCTGTCCTTTTTGCTTTTATTGAATGCCAGTCACTGGGGCACTCAGGTCGTACGTGCTTGGATGGAGAAACACCTGCTTGTTTCCATTCTCCAGATGAGCACAGGGTACCAGCCTGCTAAGCCATTGCTCTGTGGGCACCAAGTGGGCTGGCTCAAGGCGGGGCAGTGATGCTGAGCGTCAGGGTCCCCAACCTTCCCTACTCAGTTTGGAGAAGCAGGGACCATCATCTGAAATCTCCCGGTCTCGGGACCAGCAGTTAGTGTAATGGCTATGTCGCTGGACTCCCATGTAGTCGACCACGGTTTGCGTCCCGGACCCGGTGCCTTAAAACTCACGCTGGGCGCGTGTGTGTGCATGCCCAAGATCCCGAGAGGAGAGTGGAGGAGAAGGGATTGCAGCGTGGCCATTCCCCCTGGGGGATGATTTCTCGCTTTCTGTCTCTCTGTCTGTCTGGCGAGTGCATGCGCCCTATAGCAAAAACCTCTCCACAAAATAAATAAATAAATTAATTAATTAATTAAATCTCCTGGTTTTCAGTTTCCTGGGCTACATGGTCTCTGATGGTCTCTGGTGGCCTTTGCAGCCATTATAGGGGAAATCGCTTTTATTTATTCATCCAGTGAACATTTATTAGCCTTCCATTGCATATCACTCTTCGAGGTATTGGGGATATAGCAGTCCACCAAACCTCTGCCTCCCGGGACCTTACCTTTTAGGTGAAGGAGATCTTAAAAATGAAATAAACACATCTATATATGCAAAATGCACATGTATATGTATATATTAATATATATGTGAGTGTTGGGACCAGGTGTCATCATGTGACATGGTGGTTAGGGCACTGGACTCCCACATGGCCAATGGCAGTTTGAGTCTGGACCTGGCAGCTTGCTTTCTCACTTTCCCTCTCTGGTGAATTAAAAATAATAATAATACATTAAAATGAAATCTTTTAAAAACATGTGTATAGTCTAGGTGTATATACAGATGCTCCTCAATTTAACCCCATTGTAGGCTGAAACTGTCAATGGGAAGCATGTAATACGCCTACCCTACTGCATATAGTTTAACCTAGTCCACCTTAAATATGCTGAGAACATTTATATTTACCTACAATCAGGCAAAATTATGCAACACAAGGCCATTAAAAAAATATTTATTGGGACCAGCAGTTAGCGTAATGGCTATGTCGCTGGACTCCCATGTAGTCGACTGCAGTTCACGTCTCGGATCCGGTGACTTAAAACTCACACCGGGCGCAGGTGCGTGCATGCCCAAGATCCTGAGAGGAGAATGGAGGAGAAGGGATTGTGCTGTGGCCTCTCCCTTGAGGGGTGATTTCTTGCTTTCTATCTCTCTCTCTGGCGAGCGCACGTGCCCTATAGCAAAAACCTCTCCTCCCCCCCAAAATTATTTAATTAATTTTATTTGTTATTATTTTTTATTTGACCAGAGACAGAGAGAAAAAGGGAAAGTGAGAAAGCAAGCTACCAGGTCAGGAACTTGAACTGTGATTGGCCATGTGGAAGTCCAGCACCCCAGCCACCATGCTGCTTGCCAACCCTGGCCAGTTTTGTAAAGTGTTGAATATCCCGGGTAACTTACTAAATTCTGTACTGGAAGCGAAAAATAGCGTGGTGGTGGAAGTACTTGTACCATTTTTACTGAATACATATTGCTTTTATACTGTAATATAAAGTTGAAAAATTGGAAGTGACATCATTAAGTCAGGGACTGTCTGCATATGTACATGTGTATGTAAGCTGTCAGGTCATGTTTTTGTGTTATGGACACAAACGCAGTGTGTGTATGACTGGAGAGGCCACTCTGGAGTGGTAAGGAAGCCTTGCTGATAAGGTAGAAGGGAAGGCTTGGTAAGCCACACAGCTTCCTGGAATAAGCTTGCTCTAGGCTGTTGGAATGGCATAAAGGCTGGAGATAGGAGAGTGCCGTAGCACTTACTGTGTGTCTGGCACTGCTAAGTGCTTTCTGTTCTTATTATTTAATCCTGTTATCACAGTATTTTATTTGCAGTCTAACTTCAGAGAAGTTAAATGATTTGCCCAAGCCCACACAGTTAGTAGGTAGTGGAAGTGATATTCAAATGCTAGTCTTAATCAATCATTACGCTACTTCCCACCTGGGACTCCTTTCTGAGTTGGAACTGGTGTTTAATCGTCGTCTGTTTCTTTCGATTTCTTGTGGATTAAGTGTCAGCAATGGCCAAGGTGACTCTTGGCCCCTGAGATGCAGTTGATAAGCGCTCTGGGCCTGAAGTTCTTTTTTGTGAGTGGGGGAAGGTAATATGTTTGATGCTAGAAAACCCCATGTTGTGTTTATGGCCAAAGGGGGAGCAACACCTTCAGATTAATGTAAACAAAGGAGATGGAAGAATGGGGTAGCCTGAATTCCTCTGCCCCCTCCTTCATTTTAATTTCCCCATGATAGGCCCAACACAGCATGTCGTATTATACAGTGATAATTAAAACACTTGGATTAGTGAACTGAGATTTATAGGGCAAACAGGAGCCAGAGGAGAAAACGACAGTCATCTCTTTTATTTGCAGGCAGATATCCAAATTGCCACTTGCTTGCTATTTCTTCCTGACACTGTCACCTACTCTGCTTAATTAGATCCTCTTTTTTCCATATCATTTCCAGCTGCCCGCGCAGCCGGCTGCTCAGCAGAGTTTGCGAAGCCACGTACTGAATGCTTTCCCACAGCCCAGGGAAGCTGTGATCAGAAACCTCGCAGCAAACAAGAACCGAGCAGGGTATCTCTGCATCAGGCTGTCAGGGCCTCTCTGCAAACATCATGGGGCAGGGATGGGAAGAGCTGGATTCAGGACAAGATGAGGGAGTATGGACATTTTCCAGCCTTCCCAGACGTTTTCCCATTGTGCCTCTTTGTTTTGAGTAGCAGAAGAGGAGCTTGAAGTTCCCCTACAGACCACTCCAAAGCACATTCCAAAACCAAGTAGTATTTTACTATACTGAAAGAAGCCTTCTACAATAGACTCCAGGGGTTGGGGTGGACAGAGGTTCAGGGTATCAAAACTGAGATGAAATAATGCTGTCAAATGGACAGTCTACTAAGAGGGGCAAAGTACCTGCTGAGAATTTTTTGCCAAAATAATAAATTAAGTATCTACTACAATTCAGTGTGGTGAGTACTGAGGGGATAGAACAGGGGTCAGATACCAAAAAGATCCCGCCCACATGGACTTCTATTCTACCTGTAAGGGGAGGGTCCTGGTAGGACCCCCCCCCTTTTTTTTTTTAACCAAATTGCATAGGAACTATGCAGAAAATTGAAGTGGAGAAGGTGACTAGGGGATTCTTGCTAGTTTTTTAAATTACCAGAGGGTGTTGCCTTTTCACCAGAGACACAGGGAAAGCACTCCCTCCCTACAGAGCATGGCCACACCTCAGTCCCTTCCCCTCTGTTTCTCCATTGTGTAGGGCACACAAACACACACATGTGCGCGCGCGCACACCTGACATTTTTTCAAGCTGCCGGATCCAGGATTTGAACTATAGTCAGCCCTATGGGATCTGGCTTCCTTTACCACTAGGCTATAGGTCTAGCCCAAGGGACTTGCAACTTTAAAACAAAGTAAGCGACGATAGTTGAGGTGTGGGGGAGACGCACACTTCCATTCTTGAATCTGGCCTTTGACACCTGCTAGCTGTATTTCTGTATTCAACCGGTCTGAATCTTACTTTTCTCGTCTTTATAGTGGGGAAATAATAAACCCTGATACAGGAATAAAATGAGGGCCAGCCGGAGACATGATGTTTAAGGCAGCTGGATCCTACATGACTGATATTGCGGTTCGAGTCCTGCACTCAGTGGCCTGAAAAATATGCTAGGTACATGTGTGTGCAAGTTGGGATTCTGGGCACACACACACGTGTGTGAGAATTCTGAGAGGAGAAGGGATTGCGGGTGGCCATCCCCCTTGAGATCCTTTCTCATTTTCTCTCTCCCTCGCTCTATTTCTGTCTCTCACTGGTGACTGGTGAGCACATGTATCCTATAGCAAATTTTTAAAAAAATTATTTTATTTAAATTGATTTATTTATTTTAATTTGGCAGAGAGAAACAGAGTGAAAGAGAGAGAGAAAGTGAGAAAGCAGGACAGTCTGGGTCTGGAACTGCGGTCAGCCATGTGAGAATCCAGCGCCCTTAACTACCATACCACCTGCTGGCTCCTGTCCTATCGAAAATTAAAAAAAAAAAAAAAAAAAAAGGAATGAAAGGAGAAAAGTGAATACCTTCCTAACTGGACTCCCTGAATGCTAGCAATCATAAGAATTAAGGGCATGTGATAAGGTAAAGGAGGAGCTGAAGGAGGAGTGGCTAATTGGACTGAAAAAGAGCGACTGTCCTTGTCACTCCCCCAACACACACACTAATCATAGTTTGTACACCAGGAAGGTGACAGGAGCCCTCGGCCAGCCACAATTTGGGCGAGGATTTGGAGGCTGGTTTGGTACATGGGACAGAGGTCGGAGTTACTAACCGTTGGTATTTTACATTCTGGTTTTAAAAATTGGGTTTGACGTGCTTTGTGTTCACCTAGTTAGTCCATAGCAAGCCTGATGGGGAGGCCAGGCTGCCCGCTTGACACACAGGAAAACAGGCACAGGATGTGAGTGCCTGGCCAAGGTCACCTCCAGCCTCCAGAGGAGATCTCCTGCCGGCCCAGCGATGAGTCATGCTGGAGCACTGCTCCTGGGGAGAAATCACAAAGGAAGGAAGGCTTGGATTTATTGCAGACTGCAAGGGAAGTTGCCCTTCGTGAGTTTGGCACATGCAGAGCAGAAGCAGTAAATAGAGGAGAAAGAAAGGGGGAGAAAAGAGGAAAAGCATGCATAGTCGAGAGTTTGGACTCTCGGATTGGACAGACCTGAGTTTGGTGGTTCTGCCTCTTACCAGTTTGGGCCAGTCACATAACCCTCTCTGGGTCTCAGTTTCCTTTTCAGTCAGTTGGGGTACTGTAACTGAAGTTTCTAGTGTCTTGCACACAGGAAGCCCTAACTCTGGCCGTCATGATTGGAGGAGAAAAATTTAGGAGTAGGGGAGCTGGAGGGGCCCCACATTACTCACAACACCATTCAGATGAGTTTTCTCTTTCTTTTTTAAATTCTCCAGCGCATGTATATGCTTACAGGAGCGGGAGATAAAAGGAAAGCACCCCTCCATAGTCACATCCTGATCCCCTCTCCAATCTCCCTCCTTTCAGGATTTTGGGTGTGCATGTGCATGTGCACATACAACTTGGTGTGTTTCTCAAGCCACCGGGCCCAGGACTCAAACTGCATAGTTGGCCATGTACAATGCAGTCACCTGAACCATCATGCCACTGACTGGCCCTCAGATGAGGGTATTTATTTATTTATTTATTTATGTAAGGTTTTGGTATAGGGTGCATGTGCTCGCTGTAGAGTAAAAGAGACAGAGAGAGAGAGAACATGAGAAATCACCCCCTGGCGGGATGGCCATGCCTCAATCCCTTCTCCATTCTCTTCTTGAGATTTTAGGCACATACACACATGAACCTGCCATGATTTTGTGCCACCAGGGCTGGGACTTGAATTACGGTTGGCCATGGAGGAGTCCGGCACCTTAACCATTATGCCACCTGCTGGCTGGTGAGGTGCTGGCCCCTCAGATAAGGTCTTCACGGGCCTCTGTCCACCTGAGGCCTTAGAGTCAGCCACACTGGAAGTGCGATCTTGGGCTGCTAGGAGTTTATGCTGAGCCCCGCAGAATGGGTCAGACAAGCGTCTGATGTTTGCCTCCCTTGTTCACCCGCCTGGTGTCATGGTTCAGTGGGCATGGTGGGCCTGGAAGGCCCCCCACGGTTTCCCCTCTTCCCCTCCTTAACCTTTGCCTCTCTGGCTGAGACCCATTATGCTTCCTGTCTCTATTGACTCCATGTAATGAAAATAATTGAGCCTGTCTCCACTGATAACTGTCTAGGAACCAATCAAGTCCTGCCCCTGTCATCTGTCTCTGACTGAGCACACCCCACCTGCTGCAAAAGGGCCTGCTGGAGCCTGCTTCCTCAGCCTAAGCAGTGGGCTTCCAGCAGACTGGAGGAAATTTCACAGGGAATAACCAACTCCCGTGGTTTGCTGAAGGGTGCATGATGTTCTGGGACCAAGGCGTGAGTGCTCGGGGAGCATCTCTAAATATTTATGCCAAATGTTAATTATTATGTTTCTGAGTTCTGAATCTACATTTTATCCTCCAGCTTTATTTCCTTGCCACTCCCTGCCCTGGTTTTATGTGGAAGATTTCATTAGGAAAACAGATAACAGGCAGGGCTGAAGACTTGCGTGGACTTGGGGTGGGGAAGCTACAGATGCTCTGTATTTTTCAGATTTCTATGTAACTTGCCTTCATACGTGTACTAGCACCTCCCAGCATGAGTGAGAAAGGGCAGGGTCATGGATTAGAGAAAATTTCTTTTTTCTTTTTTTTCTTTTTTTGAGAGTTTTTTGCTATAGACCGCGTGTGCTCGCCAGAAAGACAGAGACAGAGAGACAGAAAGCAAGAAATCACCCCCCAGGGGGGATGGCCATGCTGCAATCCCTTCTTCTACATTATCCTCTTGGGATCTTGGGCACACACATGCACACACATGCCCGGCATGTGAGTTTAAGCCACCGGGTCTGGGACTCGAACTGCAGTCAACTACATGGGAGACCAGCAACATAGCCATTACGCTAACTGCTGGTCCCATGGACTAGAGAAAATTTCACTGTATTTCTCTAACCCAAGGTCCCCACTTATGTCTGCATATTCTGCTAAGACCTTGTAACAAACTTTATTTTTTAAATTGCCAGAGGGCATATGCGCACTAACCAGAGAGAGATAGAGAGGGAGAAGGGGAAGGCAGCTCCCCACCATGGCGCAGGGTCACACTGCAGTCTCTTCTTCATTTCTCCATCCTGTTGGGCTTTGGGGCACACATATACATGTACTCAACATGTTCTTTGGTTTTGTTTTAGATTTTTGCCATAGGGTGCTTGTGCTCGTGGGAGGGAGAGAGAAAGGAGAAAAGTGAAAAATCACCCCTGGGGGGATGACCATGCCACAATCCCTTCTCTATTCCCTTCTCAGAATTTTGGGCACCCACACACACATGCCCGGTATGTTTTTCAAGCCACCAGGTCCCATACTTGAACAACACAATGGACAATGTGGGCTAGCTGCCTCCACCACCGTACTGCTGGCTGGCTCCCTAGTTTATGAAAACTTTTATTACTTTTTTTTTAAGCTTTGATTTTTTTTTTTTTTTTCCGTGAGTGAGATAGAGAGAGGCCTAGACGGGCAGTTTCATATCACAATCCACCCCCAGCCTTGACCAGCCCTGGGCATGGGCATGCAGGTACCTTGTGTTTTCAGGGAGGTCCCTGGACATGAAGCCATGTGAGCTAGCCTCACAGAGCATTGCATTACTGCTAACCCACTGTCCAGCTCCCAGTTACTCCTTTTTTTTTTTGAATGAATTATTTTATTTAACATTTATTTATTTATTTTAATGTGACCATAGAGGGACAGAATGAAAGAGAGAGACAGAAGGAAAGTGAGAAAGCAAGCTGCCAGGTCTAGGACTCAAACCACTGTTGGCCATGTGGGAGTCCAGTGCCCTTAACCATTATACCACCTGCAGGCCCCACCAGTTACTACTTTCTAGTCCTCATTTTACAGAGAAGAAAACCAAATCAAAGAGGTCAAGTGTTGGGGGCTAGCAAGTGGCGTGGTAGTTGTGCTGGCTCCCACGTGGCCAACTGTGGTTCAAGTTCCAGATCCAGCGGCTTGAAATCACACTGGGCATGTGTGCATATGTGCCCAAGATCTGGAGAGAATAGAGGAGAAGGGATTGAGGAGTGGCCAGCGCCCCTGGAGAGAGGGGGATAATTTCTCGCTTGCTCTCTGTGTTTCTGGGCAAGCACATTCATCCTATTCCAAAAATTTCTCTTTTTTTTAAAAAAAATCAAGTGTCTTGCTCAAGGTCACGCAGCTATGATGTGACAAGATTTTCATTAGGTGCTTGTTACTGGAAGCCCTTAGCAGTCTGAGACAATTATATGGACCCCCTTATTCCCATAGCTAAGGCAGGTGAAGGTCAGGGCTGCCCTACAGGTAGGTCACCAGAGGCGGAGGTGGCAAGTGTTCCAAGGTCTGTGCTTACTGTTCCTGAACTGGGTGGGGATTCTAAAACAGATAAGTCCCTCGAAGATGCTGTAGATCCTGGCTCACAGCATCATATGCAGCAAAACTCATAGGCCAGCCCACCTGTCTCCCCACGTAGTTCCTGTTTTGGCAAACAGACTCAGGGGACCCTCAGCTCTGTCCTCAAAGAGTCCCTGGTAAGACCGAGGGCCAATAAGTTGAACTATGCTGTACAGAAATATTTGTTTTAGGCTGCACAAGCCCCAGAAGGCCTGGAGGGAAAGTGGGAAGGAAGGAGGGGGTATTGGGAGTTGCCCTTTGCTGTCAGAGAGCAGTGAGCCTTGAAGGGCTAGGTTTCTCAGGCCCTACTACCTGGGAGCTTTATGAACTCTCCCTGCCTGTCTGCTCACCCCAGCTCAGAGGTAGGGAACAAGGGCCAGGTGGTGGTACAGTGGTAATGCAATTGGACACACATGGGCAAGGTCATGGGTTTACACCCTGGGATCTTTCTGAGCACAGCAAGCTCATTTATGTGCCTGTGATCCAAGCTTACTGAGACTGAGGATGGTGCATGGCCTCCTCTGTTGGGTGTTCTCTCTCTCTCTCAATACATAAAAAAAAAAAAAAAGAAAATATGAGCTAGCAGGTGACATGGTGATTAAGGTAGCTGGATCCCACATGGCCTACTCTGCAGTTGGGGTCCTGGGCCTATGTGCATGCATGCCCCAAATTCTGAGAGGGGAATGGAGGAAGGGGATTGTGGCATGGCCATGAACCCTGCAGAGTGATGTCTCACGTTCCCGCTCTCCCTCTCTTTCTCTAGCGAGTGCATGCACCTTATAGTGAACTACAAATAAATTTTAAAAAATTTTCAAGGAAATAGAGATCAGGATAACACTATGCTCCTGATGTGGAGGTTGGGAGACTAGATGAGAAATAGCTGTGCCCATCGTTGGACATACATGAGTGTAGTGGATGCTTCATGGTTTTTATATATGCTTTTTGCTTCCCTCTTAATTTCTGGCTGGTCAATAGCTCTATAAGGCTATCTTACCCGTGTCACATCTACAACAACAGCATCATCCCCCCCATACTCTAGGCTCCTAGTGACTGTCCCTTTACATATGAAGTTCACATTAAAGGTAAAGGAACACCAGGCGCCGTGTAATGTACAGAAGGAACAGGTGAGTGAGGCCATTCTGTATTTGGGTTTAGAGTTACCCAGCCTGGATGCTGATTCTGGCCTCTGCCACATTGGCTGTGAGGCCTAGAGTATGTTATTTGACGGCTCTGTGTCTCTGCTTCCATATTTCAAAACTGGGGATGAGAGAAGTTTTAGCCATGCCGGGCGTATTAAACTCCATGACAGCCCTTGGCACGGCTAAGTGCTAGGGACGGTTATCTCAAACAAACAGATCTGCCTGGATAGAACTTTAGACGTGAGGTCCCACCTTTTAACATTTATAGTCAATCAGTTGAATTCATTGACAGTAACTAATAGCCATAGCTAACATTTATGGAGCACAGGCCCTGTGCCAAGTATTTCTCATATCGTCACTTGTTTAAAAATTTGAAGGCACAAGAGGGTTGAGTCTCCCTTCAACCTTGTATTTAGTCAGGATTCTCCAGAGAAACAGAACCAACAGAATGTACATAGATATACAGGCATGTGTTGCTGAACGACAGGGACACGTCGACAAACGTGTGGTCAGGCAATGCTGATGTTACATGAGCCTCATAGAGCATGTTTACACAAACCTAGTTGGTATAGCCTGCTGCATACACATTTAGGCTGTATAGACTAGCCTGTTGCTCTACCACTGTATCTGTGTCTTCCACTGACCAGTACAACACTATAAAGAAAGGGATTTATTAGCAGGGATGGGTTTAAGATTTTATGGAGGCTTGGGGAACCAGCAGTTAGCGTAATGGCTATGTCGCTGGACTCCCACGTAGTCGACCGTGGTTCGTGTCCTGGACCCGGTGGCTTAAAACTCACGCCGGGCGCGTGTGCGTGCGTGCCCAAGATCCTGAGAGAATGGAGGAGAAGGGATTGTGGCGTGACCATCCCCCCTGGGGGGTGATTTCTCGCTTTCTGTCTTTATGTCTCTCTCTGTCTGTCTGGCGAGCGCACGCGCCCTACAGCGAAAATCTCTCAAAAAAAGAAAAAAAGATTTTATGGAGGCTGAAAGGCCCCACAACTTGCCATCGGCAAGCTGGAGAACCAGGAAAGCTAGTGGTGTAGTTCCATTCTAAGCCTGGAGCCTTGACAATGAGAGGAGTAAGTCCTCGTCCAAGTCTGAGATCCACGAACCAGGAACACAGACGGTGGCAGGAAAGGATGAATGTCCCAGTTCAAGAGGAGAAAGAGAATTTCCCTTCTTCTGCCTTTTTATTCTCTTTATGCCCTCAGTGGCTTCTATGCCTGCCCATGTTGGTGAGGCAATGTTCTTCACTCAGCCTATTGATTCAAATGCTAATCTCTTTCAGAAACGTCCTCACAGACATGCCCCAAGAGAATATTTTGCCAGCTATCTAGGCATCCCTTAGCCTAGTCAAGTGGTCACAGAAAGTATCATGCAACCCCAATTCCCTCCACAGAAGCAGCCACTGTTACCAATGCTCTGTGTATCTTTGCCAATATTTTCTGTGCAGATAAAATTTAAATCTCTTCCCCTCTCTTCAACTTTAATATGAAGAAACATGGGCTCAAAGCCCACACCGCTTCTATTCTGTGCCTAGGGTACTGCTCCATGTACTGGCTGGCTGATTTTTAATCCTTGTCACAACCTTGCAGAATGAAGCGAATTGTATAGAATAAATTCTCCAAGTCTTAGTTTACCTTAGTGGGTGGATGGGGATTAAATAAAATAGACCATACAGATAAATGTGTATAAGTCAGATCCCAGAACATGACTGTAGTAGATGATAGGTTTTCTGGGGGCCTGAAGGTTATTCAATTTGAAGGCCATCTTTAAGATAAACAACACGAATAGTTATGGATGCTTAAGACAGTATGGAAGGAGGGAGAAGGCAAGAGTATAGGGAAGGAAATCATGGAGAAAAAAAAATAGAGAGTCAAGGGACCAGCAGGTGGCATGGTGGTTAAGGCGCTGGACACACCCACATGGCTGACCAGGGTTCAAGTCCTGAATCTGGTGGCTTGCTTTCTCACTTCCTCTCTTTCTTACTCTCACTCTCTGTCTCTCTCTGGTCAAATTAAGAAATAAATAAATGAATAAATAAAATAAATAATTTTTTTAAAAAATAGAGAGACAAGACATTAGTGGGATGCAGAAATGGTTTATTACCTGTTGGTGATAACGTATGCAGTATTCTAAATTGGACTGGTCTGATATGTATTTCATGTTGAATAAATTCTCTTTTTCATTTTTAAAAATAATTCTGGAATAAAGCAAGTCCTGGACCTGGAGGCTTGCTCTCTCACTTTCCCTCTCTCTCTTTCTCTCTCGCTTTGTCCCTCTCTGGTCAAATTAAAAAAAAAAATGAAATAAATGAATTAATAAATAAAGTTAAATAAAATAATTATTTAAAAAAGAATAATAAAAATAAAATTAAATTTAAAAAAGATAAACAACACATTGCAAATCTACTATTAGGAGTGTAAGAGGATATTTACATAGAGTGATAAGAGAATTTAAACAATTTAAACATTTTGTCTCTATATCATCTGTCTGTCTTTCCATTGATTTTAGAGACTCTGTGTTGCCCAGGCTAGCCTTGAACTTGCCTACCACCTTAGCCTCCAGAATAGCTGGAATCATAGACTCTCACCACTGTGCCTGCCTTGGTGTGTCTATTTTTTAAAAAATAATTATTTAATTTTATTTTATTTTCTGTCATTATTTTCATTTTTTTGAAGTTGACCAGAGAAAGACAGAAGGAAAGTGAGAAAACAAGCTGTCGAGTCCACGACTTGAACTGTGGTCAGCCATGTGGGAGTCCAGCTGCCTTAACCACCACACCACCTGCCGGCCTCTCAGTGCATCTACTTTAAAAGCCAACAAAGGGGCCAGCAAGTGGCGTGGTAGTTAAAGTGCTGAACTGCCACATGGCTGACTCTGGTTCAAGTGCCAGACCTGGCAGCTTGTTTTCTCACTTTTCCTTTCTTTCTCTTGTCAAATTAAAAAATAATGATAGGGAACCAGCAGTTAGCGTAATGGCTATGTTGCTGGACTCCCACGTAGTTGACCGCTGTTCGCGTCCCAGGCCCGGTGGCTTAAAACTCACGCGCGCATGTGCGTGCGTGCCCAAGATCCCGAGAGGAGAATGGAGGAGAAGGGATTGCGGCGTGACCATCCCCCCTGGGGGGTGATTTCTCGCTTTCTGTCTTTATGTCTCTCTCTGTCTGGCGAGCGCACATGCCCTATAGCAAAAACCTCTCAAAAAAAAAAAAGATAAATAAAATTAAGTAAATAATACTTGAAAAAATAAAATAAAAACCAACAAATATCTTAAATACTACAAATCCCAGATGAATAGCGTAATATTCACACCTGACACACCTCCATAATACTTTTTATTCTTACATTTTCAGGCTTCATAGTCTTTGGTCACTTCTTCATATGACAACAGTTTTCTAAAACTGTTTCCTTTAAAGAGAATAAGAACTCATTCCTTTTCTTTAGCACAATGGTTTATTTTAAAATTTTATTTATTTATGTACATATTTATTTATTGCTGGAGAGTACACACATTTGTCAGAGAGAGAGAAAGCACCCACTAAGGAGCACAGTCACGCTGCAGTCCCTTCTCTGTCTCTCCATCCTGTTAGGATTTTGAGCACACGCATGCACACATGTGCCCAACATGTTTTTCAAGCCACCAGGGCCAAGATTCAAACTATGGTCAGCATGTGGAATCTGGCTGCCTTATCCACTGTGCTATGGGGCCAGCTTTCAAGAATATTTCTGAAAGAAGAAAATTTCCATTTTTTTCCTTTATCAGAAAGAGACAGCAAGAGATAGAAATACAAATAGGTATTTTGACAAGGTCTTGCTACGTTATGATTCCCCGCTGCAGCCTCCCAATTAGCTTGGATCACAGGTGGACACAGCTGTGCCTGGTGTGTTCAGGTCGGCCCAAGGAACCAAACCCATGCCTTACACGTGGCTTCCAGCCTCCCAACAAAGCTGTGCTGCTGTGTGCTACCACAACTGAGCCAGAACTTTTATTTTGGCAAGGGGAACTGAATCTTCCACTTAACGTATTTTGCTGGTCTAGTAACTACCAACAGTTCTCAAAGGCTAGCATCTGACTATTTTATTTATACTTTTTTAAGAGAGATCTTTGGTATAGGGAGTGTGCACTTGCTGGAGAGACAGAGACAGAAAGCGAGAAATCACCCCCCAGGGAAGATGGCCACACTGTAATCCCCTCTCCTTCATTCTCTAGGGATTTTGGGAACTCACGCACACGCACCCAGTGTGAGTTTTAAACTGTCGGATCCGGTACTCCGAACATGGTCAACTACATGGGAGTTCAGTGACGTAACCATTATGCCACTTGCTAGTCCAGATACTTTTTTTTTTTTTTTTGAGTGCCAGAGGGTGCATGCCAAGTATATGCCAGAGAGGGAGGTGGGTGGTGGGAAGAAGGTTTCCCCTAATGGGCCTGACCATGCCACAAATCTTTCCCTTCTCATTCTCTAGCCTATCAGGATCATGGGCATGCATACAAGCCTGTATGTCATTTCAAGCTTCTGGGGCAGGACTCAGACCCTGGGATCTACTGTCCTCTGTGCAGTGCTTAACTGCTACGTCGGAGTTGGCCCTGACTTTACATCTTAAATTGTTCTCCTTTTTTCCTACCCATGGTTCAGTGCCAGGCACTGCTGGACATGTTCGGGTGGTGATTCAGTTGCTTGCGTGGAGTCAGGAACTGGGTGGTGGGCACTTGGTCAGGAGTATTCCTGGGAGTTGTGCTGACCCTGGGGGGTGAGCAATAACTCCACTCTTCGTGGAGATGACTGGGAAACACATAAATATAACCTGCTAACCTCAATGTCCAACCAGCTCTGCTTCCACATGCATTCCCAAAGCCCATGGCCACACCAGCATCACATGACAGGCAGAGAGGAATGAGAGGAAGGAGAGAGACCATGGTCTTCCCATTGTGGCTGCAAGGCTTGATTGCAGAGGCTCAGCTACAGTGGCACAGGCCCAGGGCAGTGCTGGAGGCCATTGGGTGTGGGGAGCCACCCACATCAAAATGGCTGTCATGACCTTCACTGCTTAAAAATGGCCTGTGCGACCTTGACACAGACACCAGGAATGCAGACCCCCTGGTTCACACAGAGCTGGCAGGTCCTCAATAAGGTCCGCTGTAAACCCCGCCTACCTCCCTCTACCTTGTGTATATAAGAAAGCACTCTAGCCCTCAATAAATGAGCGAAACTTTTACATCAAAGAGCTGTGACACTATGTGAGCTGTGATACTTCTTTCGCTCCCGTGCTGAGACGCTGCTGCGCCGGTTCCAGACCTCCGCCCCCTCGCTCGAGTTTCCCTGCCCGATTCGTCCCGCGGGTTCGGGACAATTGGGGAAGGCTCCAGGTTCGCACCTGGTTCTCCCTGAATAGCCAGGTGTGTCCTTGCATGTGTACTCCTGGCTGGCTGGAGGAGGGTCGCAGTGTGAAGGCCCTGTTGAGGATGCCACTCTCTCCCTCTCTCTCAAAATAAATATATATTTTTAAAGAATTGTTTATTGAATTCCATTTGTTATGATTATTTTTCAATTTGACCAGACAGAGAGAAAAAAAAAAAAGGGAAAGTGAGAAGGTAAGCCGCCAGATCCTAGACTCGAACTGCAGTTGAGCATGTGGGAATCCAGCACCCCTAACCACCACACCACCTGCCAGCCTCAAAATAAATAATTAAAAAAAGAAATAAGACTTTGGGAGCCAGCAAGTGGTGTGGTGGTTGGGACACTGGACTCCCACATGACCAACCATGGTTCAAGTCCTGGACCTGGCAGCATGCTTTCTCACTTTCCTTCTCTCTCTCTTTTTCTCTCTCTCTGTGTCTCTCTGGTGAGCATGTGTGCCCTGTGGCAAATTAAAGTAATAATAATGAGATGATAAATAAAAGTAAATAAGTTATTTTAAAAAAACAAGACTTTGGCAAATGTTAGCGAAACTGAAGCCTGCGTGACCACATTTCCCAGGGCCTTGGAAGGAGCTGATGGCTGATGCAAATGGGGACCCCAAAACTTTGCTCTATTAGCTCTGCAGTGAACCTGGTTAGCTCTTTTTTTGTGTTATTCATTGTCATTATTTTACTTTTTAAAAATTTTAATTGAAGTTGACCAGAGAGAGACAGAGAAAGAGAAGGAAAGTGAGAAAGCAAGGCGCCAGATCTGGGACTCAGCCCACGGTCAGCCATGCGGAAGTCCAGCCACCTTAACTACCACACCACCTACTGGCCTCCCTGGTTAGCTCTGGTTAATTAATGTTCAAGGTTAAGAGCAATGTCACTTGGGAGAGAGCAGTGGGGCCCACTTGGGAGCTGCGTGACCTTGGTGGCATGTTACCACCCTCCAGAATCTTGATTCTTCAGTAGTAAGTGGGACACTTAATAGTGTCCACCTTGGGGGGATCAGCAGTTAGCATAATGGCTATGTTGCTGGACTCCCATGTAGTCGACTACGGGTCAAGTCTCGGACCCGGTGGCTTAAAACTCATGCCGGGTGCATGTGTGTGCGTGCCCAAGATCCCGAGAGGAGAATGGAGGAGAAGGGATTGTGGCATGGCTATCCCCCCGGGGGGTGATTTCTTGCTTTCTGTCTCTCTGTCTCTCTCTCTGTCTGTCTGGCAAGCGCACATGCCCTATAGCAAAAACCTCTCCAAAAAAAAAAAAAATAGTGTCTACCTTGGGCCAGCCCATGGGCTGGTGGTTAAGGCAGCTGGCTCCTACATGGCTGACCTGGCTGTTCAAGTCCCAGACCAGGGACTTGAAAAACACACCAGGCACGGGTGTGTGTGTGTGTCCACAATCCCAAAAGGAGAGATAAATGGAGGAGAGGAAATTGCGGCATGACCATTCCCCATAAGAGGTGTTTTCTTGGTTTCTCTCTATGGCAAGCACATGCATTTTTTGGCAAAAAAAAAGAAAAAAAAAAAGAAGAAAAAAATTAGCATCTACCTCACTGGCATGTAAACTGCACAAGGGCAGCCTTGTCTCATTGCTTATCCCGGGTCCTCGGTGTCTAGAACCCTTAGTCCACAGGCAGCGTGTGTTACGCAGGGTGTTGGGTGTCTGGCTCCAAGCTCTTAGCGAAAAGGGAACTGAGGCATGGTGAGCTTAAGTACCTTGGCTTGAAAACAGGTGTGCCCTGCTTGAAACTCCCTTTCTATACATGCTGCCTCCAGTCAGACCCAGAGAAGGCCCTGGGTATCTAGGGCTCCTTTCCTTCCAGCCGATTGATCTGAACAAGAAGGGGGTATCTAACTCACTTCTGAGCTCCTGAGATACTCATCTGAGCTATCTCCTCGATTATGGAAGTGAACAGGGGTCCCTGGGTATCATCTCTGGAAGTCCCTCTAATAATCCACGGTCGAGATTGTGCCTCTTTTCCTCCCCTTCCCAGCATGGGTCTCTCGGGATGGAATGGTGCTAGGAGACAGAAGAACAAAAGTGAATGGTCTTGAGCCATAAAATAGTGATCCTGAAAAACAAGTCTGGAAGATGAATGGCTTTGGGGCCTTAGCGGGGGAGCTTAGCGGGGCAACCCCGGCATTACTGACATTCCTGCCTAAGAACTCCGGAGGCTGCCCAGGAGCCAGGGCCTCCACCTTCACAGCTCCCCTGCATTCCCAGGGGTCCTGGAGTAGAGCCAGCAGTCACTGCATCTCAGTATCCTGATGGAGAGGCCAGAGGGGCCACCTTGGTCAGTGGTCTTGTCCTTGGTCAGTGGTCTTGTCATTATGTGGCGAGGGAAGTAAGTGGCTGCAGACTTGCATAGTGGGCAACAAAACCCCAGTCTGGCTTCCAGACAGCGTGCCCTTCACATCCTGCCCCTTGTCTGCTTGGTGCAGGTTTCCAGCCGAGTTCTGCAGTGGCTTCCACCTCTGTTTTATTTAGAAGCTGTCCTGATGGGGGTGGCCTAGGCCTGGGGTGTCTACCATTTCTGCCAGAGCTTTAGGCAAGACTGAGGGGGCTCCCTTCCCCCACTGTCATTTAGCAACACAACTGGGATGTTGCAGCCTCTGCTTCCAGCGCGATTCTCCCTGGAGCCCTGGGATAATATTTATATACAAATACTGGCTCTGATCTCCACCCAGGAAAACACCAGCTGCCATTGAAAATCTTTCTGCATGTGATAGAAAGCAGAGCGGCTGGGCCTCACGCAGGCCCCCTCAAGCTTCTCTGGAGGGTGTTAGGAAACAGCAAGTGTGTTTTATTTATATTTTTCAAAGTCATCTCAGGGCTGTGTCCAGGCAACTGAAGGCCTGTCAAAGAGCTGAAAGTCTAATTCCATTTAGAAAAGACAAAGGGATTAGGTGTCCCTGGGACTTTAACAAATGCCTCGTTGGTGGTTTTGATTTAGGTTTCATTTAGGGAAGGCAAGTGCAGAACTGAGGATGCCAACGATCCTTGCTGCCAGCATTGTGAAGATGCCCGGAGACAGCCAAGCATAAACCACTGGCAGAGATATAAATGAGTGCAGCCTTTTGGAGGGAAATTTGGCAATATCGTTCATTCGTTCATAAAAAATGAGCGTGACCTTTGATGCCGCAATTCCATGCCTTGGAAATGCTCCTACAGTAATAGTTGCACACGTATCCAAAGACCTACGTTCAAAAATGCTCACTAGAGCGAAAGTGAGGAGATCGTCTGTGAGTCTGTCAGTAAAGAAATGGCTCCGTAAGTTGCTTTAAGTCTGTTGGGGGAAAGGACCCGGTAGATAACAACAATGGCCTGGGACCAGCAGTTGGCATAATGGCTGTGTCACTGGACTCCCATGTAGTCGACCACGGTTCGAGTCCCAGACCCGGTGGTTTAAAATGCTGGGTGCGTGTGCGTGTGTGCCCAAGATCCCAAGAGGAGAAAGGAAGAGAAGCGATTGCAGCATGGCCATCCCCCCTGGGGGGTGATTTCTTGCTTTCTGTCTGTTTCTCTCTCTCTTTCTGGTGAGCGCACGCGCCTTGTAGCAAAAACCTCTCCAAAAACAGAAAAGGCCAACACGTCCAGTATGTACTATGTGCGCATTTGTTTTTTAGATTTATTCATTTAATTTATTATTATTATTTTTAAAATTTGCTTCAGGGAATGTACATTAACCAGGGAGAAACACACACGCACACACACACAGACACAGAGAGGGAGACAGAGAAAGTGAGACAGCAAGCTTAACCACCACACCACCTCCTGGCCCCAGTGTACACTGTTATAAAAGTTTATTTAGGGACCAGAAGATGGTGAAATGGTTATGTTGCTGGACTCGCACATGACTGACTGCAGTTTAAGTCCTGGACCCAGTGCCTTGAAACTCACACTCAGCGTGTGTGCGTGTACCCACAATCCTGAGAGGAGAGGAGAGGAGGATTGCAGCCTGTACGTCCCTCTTGGGGGGTGATTTCTTGCTTCCTCTCTCTGTCTCTGGGGAGCATGTATACCCTATAGTAAAAATCTCTCCCTAAAAAAAAGAATTATTTATTCCTTTCTTTTTTTCTTTTGCTCTCTTCTTTTTTTTTTTTTTTTTTTTTTTTTTTTTTTTTTTTTTTCA
>NW_006159601.1:3877348-3890801 GCF_000334495.1 Tupaia belangeri chinensis | reverse complement strand
AAGTGCACGTGCCCTATAGCAAAAACCTCTAAAAAAAAATTATTTATTTAATTTTATTGATTTATTCATTGATTTATTTTAATTTGACCAGAGAGAGACACTGAGAGAGAGAAAGTGAAAGTGAGAAAGCAAGCCACCAGGTCCAGGACTTAAACTATGATTGGCCATGTGGGAGTGTCCGGGGCCTTAACCACCATGCCACCTGCTGGCCCTCCTGCTGACCCCCCAGAATTAGTAATACACAAACACCTATGTGTATAGGTGTGGAAAGATGCCTGGGACCAGCAGGTGGTGTGGTGGTTAAGGGGCTGAACACTCCCACAACATGGCCGACCACCGTGTGAGTCCCAGGCCTGGTGGCTTCCTTTCTCACTTTCCCTCTCTCTCTTTCTCTGTGTCTCTCTCTCTGGCCAAATAAAATAAATAAATAAATAAAAATAAACCTTTTTTTTTTAAAAAAAAGAAAGATGCCTTTGACTTACTATTAAGTGAAAATTTTAGATAGCCGAGAAATAAAGTATGATCTTAGTTAAGTAAAAAGAAATTGCATCTGTGCATGCACACGTGACAATATTACATATATGTGTCAAAGCGAAGGTCTGGCAGAGTATACATCTAAGCAACAATTCTCTCCAGAGAAGTGAGATAGGCTATAAAAAGATTTAGGGGCCAGTAGGTAGCATTAGTAGTTAAGGGGCTGGACTCCCATGTGGTCAAGTGTGGTTCTAGTCCCATACCTGGTGGCTTGAAATTCACGCCAGGCATGTGTACATGTATGCCCAAAATCCCGAGAGGAGAATGGAGGAGACGGGATTGCAGCATGACCATCCCCCTTTGCCGGGGGGAGGGGTGTGATTTCTCACTTTCTCTCTCTCTCTGTTCTGATGAGGTCACACTCCCTATAACAAAAATCCCTCTCTAAAAAAAAAAATTTAACATTTTCTTATTTAATTAATTTATTTTAAAAATTATTATTATAATTACTTTAATTCACCAGAGAAAGATAGAGAGAGAGGAAAAGTGAGAAAGCAAGACACCAGGTCCGGGACTTGAACTGTGGTCTGCCTTGTGGAAGTTCAGCACCTCAACTACCACATCACATGCTGACCCCTAGATTTAAAATTTCTCTAAGTAGAGAAAATTTTATATTTTCCTGAACAAGTGATTTTTGAAAATATAAACTTGAGTACATTATCAAGACAATAATAACAATTTAGTTTTCCTTTCTAAATATTCCTTTAGAAAGAAGAGACTTCCTACAGTCATGGGCTCAGAGTGATACTTGGGATTAACTCCAAGGTGAAAGATGTGGAACTGAGCCAAATAAAAAGAATTGAGATACATTAGAGTTGGGTAGATCAAGTTGTTGTTCCTGACTGACTGAAAGGCATCGTAAGATAATGGCTCTTGTCATTTCCCTCTGGAGATCTGCCTCCTTCTGGGAGCCTTGGCCCAGACATTGGGAGAGTAATAGTGATTTCCTTGACACACAACCCTCCATATTCCATCTTCACTCCCCTTTCCCACTGTATCTAATGTGTTCACTGAATTCATTCTTGCACTTCATTTCAGTACTCTGGATTACTTAACTTGACTTTATTTATTTATTTATTTGCTATAGGCTATATGCACTTGCCAGAGACAAAGACACAGAGAGAGGGAAAGTGAGAAAACACCCCACAGGGAGATGGCCAAATCGCAATTCCCTCTCCTTCATTCTCTAGAGATTTGGGGCGCACATGCCTATGTGTCCAGTGTGTTTTTCAAGTTGCCAGGTCTAAGACTCAAACTGCACAGTCAACCACATGGGATCCAGCTGCATTAACCATCATGCCACCAACTGGCCCTAATCCTCGCTTTAAAACCCCAGTTTCTTTTTTTTTAATTATTTTTTTTGAGAGGTTTTTGCTATAGGGCACATGCGCTTGCCAGAAAGACAGAGAGAGACAGAGAGACAGAAATTGAGAAGTCGCCCTCCAGGGGAATGCCACGCTGCAATCCCTTCTCCTCCATTCTCCTCTAGGGATCTTAGGCACTCAAGTACACGTGCCCGGCGTGAGTTTAAGCCCCTGGTCTGGGTTTCAAACCATGGTTGATTACATGGGAGTCCAGCGGCATAGCTATAATGCCAACTGCTGGTCCCTTAAATAATTATTTTATTTTATTTTATTCTTCATCATTATTATTATTTTATTTTTTGGAGTGTTTTTTGCTATAGGGCTTGTGCGCTTGCCAGAAAGACAGAGAGAGACAGAAAGCAAGAAATCACCCTCCAGCGGGGATGACCACGCCACAATCCCTTCTCCATTCTCCTCCCAGGATCTTGGGCACGCATGCACACGTGCCCGGCCTGAGACATCTGCGTTTTATTTATCTCTGTCTCAGTGTCTTGTTTTCATTGTTTCACAGCTGAATGCCCAACATATAACTACAAATACCTGGCTATGCAAAAGAGCGCTAGTGCTTTAGGACAAATAGGAGATGGGGGTCTGTGGGTTTTAATACGTACTTAAACACAGCTCGGGGCCTACAGGCATCTAGACTCAGGTGTGAGTACTGGGGCTGCCTCACCTGCAGACCCACAGGACCTCATGATCCTCCTCCCCAAGCCATCAAGGAAAGGAACCAGGTGCCAGTGTCTAACGTGATCATGGGAGCCTTTTTTGTAGCACCTTGCACAAACCCTCTATAGGTACCATCTGGCCAGGACAGTGAGGACTGAAATTTCTTGCCAATCGACGGTGTAACAGTTAAGTATTCAACATGATTCTCTTGGTCCCCCGAAATCTGAGGGGGAACAGCCCTTCTCTTCCATCCTTCTATCCCCCCTCCTCCTTATGACTTTAAGGCTCCTGAAAGGCTGAGAACCACTCTCCAAAGACTCCTCTCTTTAATTTTATTTCCAGCAGCAATCTTGTGGCTTCATTACTTTGAAAGTTCTCCACTGTGCAAGGGTTGGGAAAAGTGAATGAAATCTGAGGATCTTTGTTGCAGCTTTTCACACTTGGTGCTGCTACTGCTCTCCTGCAGCCAAGTTGTCTGGAGTTTATTTTCTTAAGAGCCTTCACTCTTCCTCAAACGAGAAAAGACTGGAATCAACAGAGGCCAGGTCCAGAAGGTCAGTGTGAACCATGCAGGACCTTCTCACTCGCTCCCTGTTTGGAGAGGAGACTGAGGGAGAGGTGCCTCTTCTTCCCTGGCTCCAAGGAAGAGGAGGGAGCCCAGGTCTGCCTCTGGGTCTACTAGCTATTCCTTTCGTCTAATGCTGATGCTTTTCCATGGACGGTGTGTTTCCTCTGGACTCTCCATGAGTGTGACACAATGACCATTTTCCAGCCCTGTTGGTCTTCTTGGTGGGGGCCACCAGGGTGAGGGGCCTCACCTCTCCTCTATCCCCACTTCTCTACCTTCTGCCTCAGCAGTTGTCCCATCTCTCCACCCTGAGAGACCTGACGGTGTCACCCCATAACTTCGCCTGCTGACCTAACAGCTATGAGAAAGCGATAGATGTGGCGAGGACAGCAGAGGGCCTGACTATGGAGAACTTGGAGTTCTAGATGAAGGAGTTCAAGTCCTGGACCTGGTAGCTTGCTTTCTCATTTTCCTTTTCTCTCTGGTGAATGTATATGTAGTATAGCAAATTAAAAACATTTAAAAAATGAAATTAAAATAAATATTTTAAAAATATGTGTTAAAAAAAGTTACCAGTAGTTCCTTAAGCCAATAAAGCTACTGTTTGCACTTGGGTGTGGTACGGTGTGGAGGGCAGGGTCTGAGCCACAAAACAGACATACCTGAGTCCAGTGGCCTTCTTTCCCTCGATTTGCTGTGGGCAACCATCGATTGACTTAATTACCCTCTTGGAGCTTTGATTTTTCTCACTGGTGAGGTAAGGATAAAAATCATTTCTAACTTGTAGGCCTGCCTTAAAGATGAAATGAGGTAAGTATGTGAACCATTTGGACTGCTTAGTGAGCACTGGTTCTTTTTAATCTTGTTCATTTCCTCAGTCCTTTCACTGTCAGTAGTTGTCTTGTTTTTGTGTAGTCTGATCACACTGTGTCATTGTATTTCCTGCTTATTTGGCTTACCTTTGCCCAGACATCTTTCATGGTATTTACCACTCCTCATAAGCATACATTTTAATGGCCGTCTACTAATCCAACTGAACGGATATATCAATGTATTCGTTTGCTTAGCCATTTCCTTATTGTTGAGCATAGGAGTTTTCATCATTATGGAAAAGCCTAGGCATCAACCCCTTTAGTGTAAAATATCACCGGCTCTCCTCCACCCACCCCACTTCTTTCTCTCAAATGTGACTTTCTTTCCCCAAAGAAAAATTTCCCAGAAATCTGTTTAGAGGAGCTGGACAGCAGTGCAGCAGTACAAGTGTTCTCTGAGAGACCCACATAGGAAGTTTCCAGATTTGCATCTGCAGACCTCCCTGAAAGCACAGGGCAATACACAGGCATGGTTACGTCAGGGATCTGGCTGGCTGAGGCTGGATGTGGATGGTGGAGTCAAGGTCCCGTTGAGATGCCTGTCTCCTTTGTCTCTTTGTCTCTCTATCTCACTCATGGAAGAAATAAATATACTTAAAAAAGAAGGGGAAATATAAAATCAAGTAACCATTTATGAAGGCTTGTGATCTATCCTGCCAAATTGGTTCCTGCTCCGACTTAGATTTTCCTAGGCAGTGGGTGAGACTCTGGCTGAGGGATCTGGATTTTATTCTGCGGTGCAACTGGTTGGGGCATTAGACAGGGTTCGAGAAATGCAATTAGATCCGGGGTTTTGATGGATTCATCCAGCAGCCATTGGGAGGGATAGGGTGGATGGGCCAGGGTCAGTGTTGGAAGGCCACTGTGTGGAGTTTGCACCAGATAGTGGTGACCTAACTACCCTTGAACCTGGTCCTACTTCCATGGCAACTAGGGGGTTGTAGAAGGAAGTCCCATGGTCATAGTTTCACAATCCATTTTCTTCAGAGATTGCTTCATAGACATGAATGTATGCCTTTTTAGTCTAACACATGTAACCTCACATTGTTTCTGTCCTCTGTGATTCAACCGGTCAAGGCCCTTCATCTGCAGGGATCCTAGTCTAAGATGATTAAGTTTGTGAGCCCTGGTGTTACCCTGACTGGATTGGGATCCCACCCCTACTTCTTACTGGTTGTGTAATCCTGGGTTTTAGTTTCCTCATCTAAGAGAGATCACCTTCCTTTTCAGATTAAATGAAACAAAATATATCATATAAAGCATAGTAAGTGCTGAGTGTTAGGTATTATGTTTCTCTATCTCCCTCTTTTATTTAAAAAAAATTTAATATTTTTTAACTTGACCAGAGACAAGAGAGAGGGAATATGAGAAAGCAACTCATAAGAAAAAGTTTCTGGGGCTGCAGGTGGCATGGTGGTTAAGGGCATGGTACTCCTTCCACTTGGCCAACAGTGGTTTGAATCCTGGACCTAGTGGCTTATTTTCTCTCTCTCTCTCACTCTGTCCATCTCTGGCCAAATTAAAAATAAAGTTAAGTAAAATAGTAATTCTTTAGAAAAAAAAAGAAAAAGTTTTTGTTAGAAAGAAACTAATCGAACCACTAGATTGACTACTTTTTCTCCTTTCTAACACCCCTAAGGAAACAATGTCAGGAACCTACCCCTACATAGCCAGGCCTCCTTCCCAAAGTACGTGCCCTCTCTGAAACCACAGGGATGGATGGGAGGAAGCTGAGGAGGCCTCAGTGGTGTGTGACCAACCCTCCCTTGCTAAGCCAGGACAGTCCCTGGCAAACTAGGATGGTTCATCACGCTAGCTGGTGAGAGGGATACCAGGATCTGGTGAAGTCGTCCCAGAGAAAGAGAACAAGACCCTGAAACATTCAGGAAGAGTTTCCTTTAATTGTTGTTTGGAAAATCCATTGGAAATTCATTTCACCTGCACCTGTGGGCAGTGACTTGGCTGCCAGAAATAAGACCCACTTGGGGTGGAGGTGGAGGCACAGAGATAGATAATTAAGTGCCTCTCAGCAGCTGAGGCAAGGACTCTTCAGTACCTCCCAGATTCCCAGTTTGAGAGTGACCTGAGCTTGCCCCAGGGTGAAGGCCGCTGGAGTCAGCTCTTTCCCATTCCAGCCAGTTTTCTGCTCCTAAGAAGACTTCTTTCTTGACTGGGAAAGGAGGAATAGGGCCAGACAGCGCTCAGTGTGGTCAGCTACTGCATCTGTCCAAGGTAACTTCTGTTCCTCTGGGTCTCTCTGTGTGTAATAACCTCAGAGACAGAGGATGAGGGAGGGGGACAGGACCAGGCTTTGACTACAGGCCAGTGGAGGGTTGGTCTGTAGTCAGTACTTCCTCTTTCGGCTCTTTCAAAGCATTTAAAAGTCATATTAGCATTTCAACAAACACTGGAAGCTTTGCTCTCCTTGGAGAGGCTCAAGAGCTTGGGAAGTGTCCTCCTCTGTTTACTTTTCCTGTTTGTGGAGACCTACTTGGGCTGTTTGTACAACCAGCTACCCCACCCCCAACCCCAGCACGGTGCCCCCTCCCCCAAACATCCAGGGAGGCCTGAATTCCTGAACAGGGCTCTGGGCTACAGTGGTTTTCTGGTCAGCTGGACCTTCCTGCCCTCCAGGAACACACCTTTGAGCTGTAAGGCTCAGGCAGCTCACTCTGGCCTGTACTGGCCTTGAAAGTTACCCTGGTATGGAGGAGTGAGCTGTGAGTGGCTAGCCCTGGCACTCCATCTCCCTCTTCCAGGTGGCCTCTTGCTCCTGGGGATGAGAAGGCCAGAGAGACTAGGACAAAGCTGAACTTGATTCTGGAGAATAGAGAACTGGTTCCCAACCTCCTCAGAGGAACTGTGGATGGGCCAGGGTCAGTGTTGGAAGGCCACTGTGTGGAGTTTGCACCAGATAGTGGTGACCTAACTACCCTTGAACCTGGTCCTACTTCCATGGCAACTAGGGGGTTGTAGAAGGAAGTCCCATGGTCATAGTTTCACAATCCATTTTCTTCAGAGATTGCTTCATAGACATGAATGTATGCCTTTTTAGTCTAACACATGTAACCTCACATTGTTTCTGTCCTCTGTGATTCAACCGGTCAAGGCCCTTCATCTGCAGGGATCCTAGTCTAAGATGATTAAGTTTGTGAGCCCTGGTGTTACCCTGACTGGATTGGGATCCCACCCCTACTTCTTACTGGTTGTGTAATCCTGGGTTTTAGTTTCCTCATCTAAGAGAGATCACCTTCCTTTTCAGATTAAATGAAACAAAATATATCATATAAAGCATAGTAAGTGCTGAGTGTTAGGTATTATGTTTCTCTATCTCCCTCTTTTATTTAAAAAAAATTTAATATTTTTTAACTTGACCAGAGACAAGAGAGAGGGAATATGAGAAAGCAACTCATAAGAAAAAGTTTCTGGGGCTGCAGGTGGCATGGTGGTTAAGGGCATTGTACTCCTTCCGCTTGGCCAACAGTGGTTTGAATCCTGGACCTAGTGGCTTATTTTCTCTCTCTCTCTCACTCTGTCCATCTCTGGCCAAATTAAAAATAAAGTTAAGTAAAATAGTAATTCTTTAGAAAAAAAAAGAAAAAGTTTTTGTTAGAAAGAAACTAATCGAACCACTAGATTGACTACTTTTTCTCCTTTCTAACACCCCTAAGGAAACAATGTCAGGAACCTACCCCTACATAGCCAGGCCTCCTTCCCAAAGTACGTGCCCTCTCTGAAACCACAGGGATGGATGGGAGGAAGCTGAGGAGGCCTCAGTGGTGTGTGACCAACCCTCCCTTGCTAAGCCAGGACAGTCCCTGGCAAACTAGGATGGTTCATCACGCTAGCTGGTGAGAGGGATACCAGGATCTGGTGAAGTCGTCCCAGAGAAAGAGAACAAGACCCTGAAACATTCAGGAAGAGTTTCCTTTAATTGTTGTTTGGAAAATCCATTGGAAATTCATTTCACCTGCACCTGTGGGCAGTGACTTGGCTGCCAGAAATAAGACCCACTTGGGGTGGAGGTGGAGGCACAGAGATAGATAATTAAGTGCCTCTCAGCAGCTGAGGCAAGGACTCTTCAGTACCTCCCAGATTCCCAGTTTGAGAGTGACCTGAGCTTGCCCCAGGGTGAAGGCCGCTGGAGTCAGCTCTTTCCCATTCCAGCCAGTTTTCTGCTCCTAAGAAGACTTCTTTCTTGACTGGGAAAGGAGGAATAGGGCCAGACAGCGCTCAGTGTGGTCAGCTACTGCATCTGTCCAAGGTAACTTCTGTTCCTCTGGGTCTCTCTGTGTGTAATAACCTCAGAGACAGAGGATGAGGGAGGGGGACAGGACCAGGCTTTGACTACAGGCCAGTGGAGGGTTGGTCTGTAGTCAGTACTTCCTCTTTCGGCTCTTTCAAAGCATTTAAAAGTCATATTAGCATTTCAACAAACACTGGAAGCTTTGCTCTCCTTGGAGAGGCTCAAGAGCTTGGGAAGTGTCCTCCTCTGTTTACTTTTCCTGTTTGTGGAGACCTACTTGGGCTGTTTGTACAACCAGCTACCCCACCCCCAACCCCAGCACGGTGCCCCCTCCCCCAAACATCCAGGGAGGCCTGAATTCCTGAACAGGGCTCTGGGCTACAGTGGTTTTCTGGTCAGCTGGACCTTCCTGCCCTCCAGGAACACACCTTTGAGCTGTAAGGCTCAGGCAGCTCACTCTGGCCTGTACTGGCCTTGAAAGTTACCCTGGTATGGAGGAGTGAGCTGTGAGTGGCTAGCCCTGGCACTCCATCTCCCTCTTCCAGGTGGCCTCTTTCTCCTGGGGATGAGAAGGCCAGAGAGACTAGGACAAAGCTGAACTTGATTCTGGAGAATAGAGAACTGGTTCCCAACCTCCTCAGAGGAACTCTTTACATGTTGTTAGAATTACACCCTTGGGGCTGGCATGGTGTGGTGGTTAAGGCACTGGACTCCCACAAGGTTGACCTAGGTTCAAGTCCTATACCTGGCAGTTTTCTTTCTCACTTTTCTTCTCTCTCATCAAATTAAAAAAAAAAAGTAATAATGGACAAGTTAAATAATTCTTTTTAAAAAGAATTTATTTTAATTTTGTTTGTTCATTCATTTATTTTAATTTGACCAGAGAGAGAGAGAGAAAGCAAGCCACCAGGTCCGGGACTCTAACCATGGTCGGCCATGTGGGAATGTCCAGCTCCTTAAACACCACACCACCTGTTGGTCCTCAAATAAAATAATTCTTAAAAACAGAGCCAGCAGGTGGTATGGTGGTTAAAGGCACTAGACTCCCACATGGCCAACCACTGTTTGAGTCCTGGACCTGGTGGCTTGCTTTCTCGCTCTCTGGTCAAATTAAAATAAATAGAGATAAATAATTCTTAAAAAAAGATTAAAAGAGAGACTGTCAGGTGGCATGATGGTTAAGGGCACTGGACTCCCACATAGCCAACTGCAGTTGAGTCCTGGACCTGGTGCCTTGCTTTCTCACTTTGTCTCTCACTCTATCCCTCTCTGGTCAAATATAAGTAAATAAATAAAATTCTTAAAGAATTATGCCCTTGCTATGGGCCAGGCATTTTATGTGTGTGTGGGTGGGGAGGGAGAGAGGTTAAATAGAGTCATACAAACAGATGTGTGCATGGATGTGTTTACATAGGAAAATATGGGTGGATGTTGAGGTATGGAAGAGAAGGCGGGCAGATGGTCAGGACAGACATTTATGCTTTGTTCTGCATGTGAATATATCAATTATGTAACAAAAATACACATGTACACATGCACACTAAATGTATATAAATGAAGGGGGCAAGCAGGTGGCATGGTGGTTAAAGGCACTGGATTCCCACATGGCCGACCACGGTTTGAGTCCTGGACCTGGCAGCTTGCTTTCTCACTTTTCTATTCTCTCTCTCTCTGGTTAAATTAAAATAAAAAATAAGTGGAATTAAATAAACAATTCTTTAAATATATATAATTGTTATATATGTATATGTATATATGTATGTATACACACACACACTTAAATTTATTTTTTCCCCTTCCCCAGAGACAGGCTCTCCCTAGATGATCTAGACCAGCCTTTAACTTGTGTGCCTCCTGTCTCGTCCTCCCAATAACTGGGGATATACGCACATACCACTGTGCCCAGTTTAAAAAGTACAGATTAACCCAGAGAATAATCTCCTGAGAGCAGTGTGATCATTGCTAAGTACAGGGTCAAGCCTTAGAAGATTCAGAGACAGCTACCCAGAGGAGGTAGTAGGTAAACTGAGGCTAAGAATGGAGGTAGCGAGGTCAGCAGGTGGTGTGGTGGTTAAGGAAACTGGACTCCCACATGGCCAACCGTGATTCGAGTTCCAGACTTGGCACCTTGCTTTTTCACTTTCTCTCTCTCTCTTGCTCTGTCCCTCTTTGGTCAAATAAGAAAATAAATAAAACTAAATTTAAAAAAATTAAAAATAAAATTATTAAAAAGAATGGAGGTAGCGAATTCCTTCACTCAACAAATTTTCGTTGAATATCTGCCATGGAACAGACACTGTTCTAGAAGCTAGCCATCTAGTGGAGAATAAACACATGAAGATCCTGCCCTTTTGGAACTTATAGTCCAGGGGAGGGGGAGATGAATAAAACGATGTTATGATGTCCGGTGGCGTTAAAGAAAAATTATTCTAACACTTGTTAAAATAGCAAGGGCGGGACCAGCTATGGCATAATGAGTATGTCGCAGTGATTATGTCACTGGACTCCCACATAGTTGGACAGTGGCTCGAGTCCTGGACCCAGTGGCTTCAAACTCACACTGGATGTGTGTGCGTGCCTGCCCGAAATCCCAAGAAAAGAATGGAGAAGAGATTGTGGCGTGGCCATCCCCTCCCGGGGCGATTGCTCATTTTCTGTCCCTCTGTCTCTCCAGCAAGCACAAACACCCTATAGCAAAAAATCTCTGTTAAAAAAAAAATGGCAAGGGAGTCTTTATTAAACACTATCGCAATAGAAATCAACTCTTTTGCAACAGAGGAGAGAGACTGAGCTCATCTCTGAGTGCATCAAAGGCTACCTGGGGATTTAATAACCAACAAGTAGAATAAGGAGGTCAGGGGATGGGGGAATAACTAAAAGGAGACACCAGGGTTGGGGCTTCTTGTTAAACCAACTCAACAAGACTCTGCAAATGGCAGGCTAAGGTAGGGAATGAAGACCAGATAACAAGGGTGGGTGATGACTCGGCTGGATTTATTTTGCTGTGATCAGACTGAGGTTGAGGCCTGGAGGAGAGAGGGCTCAGATTAGCCTGACTAAAGTATTGTCAAGGAGGGAGTCTTTGTTGATGCTAAGAAAAATAAAGCGACCATTGAAATTGTGAGTATAGAGAGATTTTTTTTTTAACTTTATTATTTTTTTATTTTGATCAGAGAGGGACAGAGCGAGAGAGAGGGAAAGTGAGGAAGCAAGCTGCCAGGTCCAGGACTTGAACCACAATTGGCCATGTGGGAGTCCAGTGTCCTTAACCACCTTGTCACCTGCGGGCCCCAATAGAGGATTTTTTTGTTTGTTTGTTTTGGAGAGGATTTTTTTTTTTTTATTTTTTTGCTATACGGTGCATGTGTTCCCCAGACAGAGAGAGAGAGACAGAGAAAGAGAAAACGAGAAATCACCCCTCAGAGGGGATAGCCACGCCACAATCCTTTCTCCTCCATTCTCCTCTTGGGATCTTGGGCACGCATGCACACGTGCCCGGTGTGAGTTTTAAGCCACCGGGTCCGGGACGCGAACTGTGGTCGACTACATGGGAGTCCTGCGACATAACCATTATGCTATTTGCTAGGTCCCCCCCCCCCATAGAAGATTTCTAATAGATAGTGTTATCAAAGGCTCTCTGGGAGTAACTTTCAGGCACCAGTCTGAAAGTTACTTGTGGCCTGGTGGCTAAGTAAGCCAGATGCCACATGGTCAATCTCATGAGAGATTCAGCCTTAGACTGCCTAGATGTGAGAGTGTTCCAGGTAGAGGGAACAGCTGGTGCCAAGGCCCTGAGGGGTGCTTGACAATAGCAAAGAAGAGTATAGAGGAAGAATGTGAAGAAATGAGGTCAGAGGAGGGTGGGGTGAGGGCAGATCCTAGAGGGTTTTACAGAATGTGATAAGAGCAGGTGAGGGGCCAGTAGCCAGGGGCTAAGGTGGGTTGATCCCACATGGCTGATGACGTGGTTGTGTCCTGGACCAGCAGCTTAAGAAATACCCTGGAGCGCATGTGTATGTATGTCCAAAATCCTGAGAGGGGTTGCAGCGTGGCTGTCCCCCCTGGGGGGGACTTCTCACTTTCTCCAGCAAGTGCACACACTCCGTAGCACATTTTAAAAGGAGTGGGGTAGTTTCATTGCACGATGATAACGTGCTGATCAAGAGAAGCTGGATCCAGGTGGTGACCACTGTTCCAGTCCTGGCTTGGTCAGCATGAAACATGCCAGGCACATGGGGAGCGCCCAAGATCTGGGGGGCTGGAGGAAGGAAATAGCAGTGAGACCAGTGCCTGCGGAGGGTGTCCATCTCTCTCCCTCTCTCACGTATGTGCACTTGTACTCTATCGTGAAGAAAGAAAAATTATTTTAACTAAATAAAAGGGGGGCATGGGTGTTGGTGAGAGGGCTGGTAGAAAGGATTATTGGGACCCAGGGTAACAGGGAGCTTGGGCCATCTGGAGGCCTGCCATAGGGACAGGAGAAGGAGCACGGGCTGCCTTGGGGCGGCAGTTGTTTGGGGGAGAGAAGATTAAGAGCTAAGGGGGGAAGGCGCGTGTCGTGCAGGTTCTTCTCCATCTTTTCAGTCAGGGTTTCTCAATCATTTTAATGAGAACCTCAGTCCTTGTGTAAAAACCAAGCAATAAAGGGAGGAATGCCTCTCTGTTTGACTTGAGGGAGAACTGCAGAAGATGGAAAAGAGTTGGTTGAAAGAAAGTTGGAGCTGGTCTGGCTTGGCTGGCTGCCCTTCCTATAAATACCTCCTCCCCGTGCTGGAAACGCCAGTTAGGGCTGCTGCGAGCTACTGGGGACATCCTTCCTGTACAAATGTCCAGGCCTTGGCTTCCTACACACATCCATGCAAAGTGCCCAGAAGCAGGGGGGAGTGTAGAACCCCTGAGCCTGCTCTTTTAACCCTCCAGGCGGCCTTGCTTCTTCCGGGGGCCCAGGCAGCTCTTTGGCATACCCTCAGCTAAGAAATCTGCAAAAGTCGTTGGCCAGGCTTAGGAGAACTAATCCTTTGTGCCAAAGGGGCTGGTGGTGTGGAGGGGAGATGAGCTCCTTGCCAGGGCTGGATGGCCTCACTGGTGGCAGCAACTGGGCTTTTTTGGAGGGGGCGGTGGGGTGGAGGGCTAGTGTAATTTGGCAACATGTGAATTTAAAAGCAGATGAAAACCCACAGAGTAACCAGACATTCTTCTCTTT
>NW_006159601.1:3854550-3877313 GCF_000334495.1 Tupaia belangeri chinensis | reverse complement strand
GCTGAATGCTGGAGAGGAAGGACTATTTTTCTTGCGTTTTAGACATGACATCCTGTGAAGGGAAGATTTGGAACAGATGGGGGCCTGAGGAGCCCTGGCTCTATTGACTTGTTCAGCACTGCCTCCCCCTCCAACAACTTAAAATGTCTTTTTTCTCTTAGTTAACTTAAAGACAGAAAGAAGAAAAGTCCTTCAGAGCAGGAAAGTGGGTATCGGGGTCATGGAGAAAAATCTGTAAAGTTTCAGAAAGAATTCACGTTTGGTTGCAGACTCCTTGATCCAAAGCTAGCTAACTCAGAATTTTCATCTCAGGTTTAATCACGGCTCCAGCAACATCTGCATTAATGAGGGGAGAAAGAAAGAAGTCCCCTATCCAATGACAAAAGAAGCTCTCAGACTAGTTAAAGGTAAGGGATATTTTTTGGACTCATGAGGGTACAATGTGGGAAAAACTGAATTCGTGATGTCTCACAGACCAGCTCAAGCATCTGCACGGTTCTGACCTTTTTCTGTTCCGTCCAATTGGACGTGACTCTACCAGTGACGGTGTAAAGCAGACTGTGACGTCCTCGCTACCCGGGTGCAGCAGTGCCGCTGTGGGAGCTATGGACTGGCGTGGCTGCAGGTGGTCGTGCAGCTAGTAGGGTGTTAGCCCCAGATCACAGCCAGTTACGAATGTCAGCAGAAGCCCCCTCCATGGACCTGGAAGGGGGCTTTGCCAGGGAGCCAGGTGGCCGCCATTCTCCAGGGTGGGCCAGCCTAACTGTCCACTGCTGTCTCCCAAAGAGAACTTGGATTTGATTTCATGTGCAAAGGAAAGGGCAGGAGGGAGAGAAAAGAGCTTGTGAGTTTTTCTTCTGTCTTTTGTTTTCAGTTTTCTGGAGCCTGTGCTGGGAATTTTCTAGGGAGAGGATTTTTGCATTCTGGGGTCTCGCTGAGGCGATAGATATCAGAATCTAGCCATTTTGGGTTACACCGCTGACTCCACACTGTTTCTGAGGGTTGTTCTATAGGATTGGCCTACTGAGGCGACAGCCATATGCTAACTGGGGAGGTGGGGCGGGGTGGTACCAAGTGGTTCTCGAGCTCTGGCCAGGGAACAAAGTCCCTCAGACTTGCCTCCTCAGCAGTGGTGATAAGTGGCTTCTGTAAGAAGACACGGTTTAAAAATCACTTGATAAAGGGGCCAGCCTGTGGCCCCGTGGTTAAGTAAGCCGGATGCTACACGGTCAACGGCATTGTTTGCGTTCTGCACATGCGGTTTGAAAAACACACCAGGCACATGTGTGTGCATGCCCAAGGTCCTGAAAGGAGGGAATAGAGGAGGAGAGGGGGTTACAGCATGATTGTCCCTGGGGTGCTTTCTCAGTTTCTTTGTCTCTCTTCAATGGGTACACACACACTGAAGAAGAAAAATCACTTCACAAAAAAGTAATGTAGCCTACTTGCCTAGCTGGGATGGGATCTCCCATCTGACTCCTGTTTTTTTTTAGAGAGAGAGAAAGATTTTTGTTGTAGGGTATGTGTTGCTAGAGAGAGAGAGCGACACCACAATTTTTACGTGTGACTTCTTTTACTCTCAAAAGTCCTGGGTTTGGGTGGTGAATTGTATGGTACCCCAATGAGATTTCAGGCACTGGCCCGCAGCCCATCGGTAGAGTTGTCCAGGCTCATTGAAAGTGTTCAAAATGGAACTGTTTACTAGTCTGTTATTTATCTCATTTGGTCCTCACACCAGCCCTGCGGTGGGTATTATATTAGTTAAGAATACTTCTGGCTGATAGTAAGAGAAACCTCATCTACGAGTGGCCTCAATAAAAATGGTATTTATTATTAATGAAACAAGAAATCTAGGCCAGCCTCATAGCCTCATGGTTCAGGGAGCTGAATCCCACATGACTTTGTGCAGTTTGAGTCCTGGCCTCGGGACGACCTAAAAGTATTTCCAAAATCCCAACAGGAAGGAAAAATGGAGAAGAAGCTTTATGTTTGTCTACTAAAAGATAAAGCTTTTTACTTTTTTTTTGCAGTCTCTTTTGCTTGTCATAGCATTTTTAAAAAGTTGTTACTGGGGCTGGCAGGTGGTGTGGTTAAGGGCGCTAGACTCCCACATGGCTGAATACAGTTTGAGTCCTGGACCTGGTGGCTTGCTTTCTCACTTTCCCCCCTCTCTCTCAGTCTCTTTCTTTCTTTGTTTCTTTTTTCTTTTGAGATGGCTCAAGTTTATTTTTCTCAGCATGACCTATCTTTCTTACTTTAGGCACCAACACTGCGCAGAGCTGCCACACTGCCTCCCCTCCCCATAATAGTTGTGCCCCTGGGAGGTAAACCATAAAGTTAAAAAATCTGGGGAAGAAAACAGTCTGGGAAAAGCCAAAGTTGCACACCCCTCAGACAAGGAAACAAAGTACTAGAAGGGCCGTCACTGTACACCGCGAGTGGGGAGTGGGCCACATTCCCTTGACAGTGGTCACACGTGTAAGTCCCTCACTTCTTGGATTTAATTATGTTCCGAAGTTTGTAAGAAGGCCAGAAATGCGATGCTATGAGCAGGCTTCAATGTCTACAGGATCATGGGCATCATCTACCATGTGAAGGGGGGCCAGCAGGTTGGAGCCGTGCAATGTCCGTCCAAATCAGGGTCCTGACGTCCTTGCCGGAGCTTGGGCTTGGGCAGCTTTGGCCTCATCTAGGAAACGCTCTTGGGACACTGAGTAGAAGGTATAACCATAAATAGCTAACACCAGGGCCCTGATTCCTAGCCAGGTCATAATGTTCCGGGTCCGACACGGTGGCAGCGCCTTCTGCCACTGGGCGAGCTGTACCTGCCGCATGAATTGCAGTTGCACGGGAGTCCGTTTCTCTTGAGTTGGGTCAATGTGCTGAGCGAATGGAGCCTTTCCATTCTTAGCATCCAAAGGGTCACCAGATCCAGGTGCCACCATGTTGCCACTCTGTACTTCCTAGGCCTCTCTCAGTCTCTTTCTGATAAAAGTAAAAAAGAAGTTAAATAAAAATCTTTAAAAATTTCTCTCTCTCCCCCTCTTTCTCTCTCTCTCTGTCGTAGGGCTCATATACTCGCTGGAGAAAGAGAAAGAGAGAAATTGCCCCTCCCCAGGGGCTAAGGGTCATCCTCCCCAGGGGGAGTCCCTTATAGTCCTTTCTCCATTTTCCTGTTGGGATTTTGGGCATGTATGCATACACGCCCAGTATGTTTTACAAGCTATCTGGTGTGGGATTCGAACCCCAAAGTCGGCCATATCGGATCCAGCCTCTTTAACCAACATGCCACCAGCTGGACTATATTTTACCTTGGGGAAAAATTATTTAGATTTGACCAGAGAGAAACAGTGAGAGAGGGAGGGAGGAAGGACAGGGAGGGAGGAAGAGAGGGAAGGAGAGGGAGGGGGAGAGAGAGCGAAAACAAGCTGTCAGGTCTGGAACTCAAACTGCAGGCAGCCATGTGGGAGTCCAGTATCCTTAATCACCACACACCTGCAGGCCCCTATTTTGCCCTTTTTTAAAAAATTGTTTACTGGGCCAGCAGGTGGCTGAATCCTAGATGGCTAACTCCACAGTTCAAGTCCCAGACCTGGTGGTTTGGAAAGTATACTGGGCACTTAGTGCATATGTACCCAAAATCTCAAGAGGAGAATGGAAGAGAAGGGAATGTGACATGGCCATTCTCCTGGGGGGTGGTCAATTTTGACCCCTCCCTCTCACATAGGCACGAGCCCTACAGCAAACTAAAGACTAAAAAAGAAAAATGGCAAAATACAATTTATAGTTAATGTTAATATTTCAATCAAAATTATCTTAAAACTGAAAATTTAATATTTTGAAAATTAGTTCTTAGTTTTATTTTGATGAACAATTTAATACCTGGAATTCTAGTATATAATGTTCATTTAACCTCTAAAATGAAGAACTGGTATTATACATTATGCAAGTTATATTTCATATATATGTGAGGTGTGTATCTGCATATATGACATACACATGTGATATATAATTTTGTAGGGCTGGCCCACACTTAGTGGTTAAGAGAGCTGGGTTCCACATAGCTGATCCCAGTTCAAATCCTGGACCCAGCAGCTTGAAAAACCTGTAAGTTGGGACCAGCAGTTTGTGTAATGGCTATGTCATTGGACTCCCATGTAGTCGACTGTGGTTCGAGTCCCAGACCCAGTGGCTTAAACTCATGCTGGGCATGGGTGCACGCGTGCCCAAGATCCTGAGAGAAGAATGGAGGAGAAGGGGTTGTGGCTTGGCCATACCCCCTGGGGGGTGATTTCTTGTTTCTGTTTCTCTGTCTTTTTGGTGAGCGCACGTGCCTTATAGCTAAAACCTCTCAAATAAAATAAAACAAAAACAAAAAAACCCTGTAGATTAAGTGTACATCATGCCCCAAGTACTGACAGGGTGGAAAATGGAGAGATGAGTGTGGTGTGAACATGCCCTACTGGGGATGGCTTTTCTCTCTCCCTCTCTGTCTCTAGTGAGCACACATGCCCTCTGGCAATTAAAAAAATCCTAATTTGGCAAAATGTCATCCAGCCACCATATGCAGTTGGTGTTAACTTAGCGCTGAGGAGTGAGTACCTCTGGAACTATGAATAGGAACAGAAGCAAGAAAATGGCTATTTGATGTTCCTGGGTTTCTGTACTTCGTTTTGCAAGAATGTGTTGCATTTGTGGTCAGAGAAAGGATTTGACCAGCTCATTAGTCTTTTCTCTTACCCTCTGCCCCTCACAGACTCCTCACACTTAACGCAGAGGCATAATCCCCTCCCCTGGTGTGGATCTAGCTCCCTTCGCTTTGAGGACGGCATCCGGTGGGAAGTATTTCTCCAGTGCCTGAGTGGTGTTAGGTGTTAGCTGTGCACTTTGACACAGAGCTAAGGGCCATGCTGTGTGACACACTGTGACACAGGTGTCCATGTGTTCTTGGACTTTTATGTGTGTCTTCGTGGTAGGTGGAATTCTATAACTACAGGTGCCTCTCTTGCTTATTCTAAAGGCAATTTTGTTTTCCTTAGTAGATTTCATCTTACATTTCATTGACGAGAATTAATCAATGGCAAAAAAAAAAAAAAATGTGGAACTGGCTGGTAGCATGGTAGTTAAGGGTGCTGGACTCCAATATGGTCGACCATGGTTTCAGTCTTGGACCTGGTTGCTTGCTTTCACTTTCCCTCTCTCTCCTTCTTACTCTGTCCCTCTCTGGCCAAATTAAAATAAATTAAAATATATTTTTTTTAAAAGAAAGAAAAGGGTGATATTTTAATAATTTACTTATGACATTTATGACTCATTTCCTTGAATGAGCACATGGCCCCCAAACAAAATTGGAGTTCTGAGAAATAAGAAAGAAGGACAAGTGGCTAACTAGTTAACCAATGGGATCTCTACAATAATAATAATAATTATTTTTAAAGAATTAGGATGGCCATGCTGCAATTCTTCCCCTCCATTCTACTCAGCATTTTGGGCATACATACACATATACTAGGTGTGAGTTTTAAGTTGCCAGGTCTGGGACTTGAGCTTTGGTCAACTATGTGGGAATGTCTAGCGCCTTAACCACCATGTCACCTGCTGGTCCCAAGAGCTCCACAATGATTATTCTCATTTTTCTGAAGGGGAAATGGAAGCTTATGGAGGTCATATACCTAGGAAGCGGTAGAACTATGTTTTGAATACAGGTGGCCTGACTGTAGAACCTATCTTTTTTTTTTTTTTTTTTTTTAAAGAATTTTTTTTTTTTTTAATTCCTTTTTTTTTTTTTTTTTTTTTTAATTTGACCAGAGAGACAGAGAAAGGGAAAGCAAGAAAGGAAGCTACTAGGTCTGGGACTCAAAATGCAATCAGCCATGTGGCAATCCAGCATCTTTAAACACCATGCCACCTGCTGGCCCCAACTCCGCATTAGTTTTAAGCTGCCAAGTCCAGGATTCAGCATGGTTGACTAACTACGTGGGAGTCCAGTGACTTAGCCTTCACACCATCTGCTGGTCCCATATTTGTTTGTTTATTTTAATGGCTCTGGACTACTTTCTTTGGTCATTTATTCATCTTGTTTGTTTTTTAGGTTTTAGTCATAGGGCATGTGTACTCGCTGGAGAGAGACAGAGGGAAAGTGAGATATCACCCCTACCCGACATCCACTCCCTGGGGTAAGGGTGGCCTCACCACAGGCCCTTCTCCGTTCTCCTCTTGGAATTTTAGGTATGCATGCATGCACACCTGGCGTGATTTTCAAGTCACCAAGTCTGGGACTTGAACCACATGACCAGCGATGTGGAATCCAGCTCCTTAACTTCTATGCCACTTGCTGGCCCCACTTATCCATCTTTAATGACCATTTAAAATCTTTTTTCAAAGCTCACCGTCACATGTTGGACACTATCAATGCATATTATATTATAAACGTAGAGGGTGGAGAGATGAATGAAAACGTAACATGATTTCAGACGGCCTTATAGGAGAAACTAGACCTGGTAGAATAGATGGGATTTAGAGAGAGGGGAGGTTTGCACTAGGGAATCTGAAAACAAAGGTACAAATGTTTGGGAATGGTGAATAAAGTTGTCCAATTGGAGCAAGTATTATTCTATAAGAACAGTAGACAAAGCAGTTAAAGTTGGCTCTTAGCATAATTTGTGAATAAAGTTTCAGATAAAAAACCTAATGCTGACATTTGTATCACATTGGTACTGTAAAACAAAATATCTAATTGTGTCAAAGACATACAAATATGTATATGTTTAAGATTTTTGCGTGTGTGCTTGCCAGACAGGAAAAGTGAGAAGTCAGCCTCCCCAGAGCACATGGCCACGCCGCAGCCCCTTCTCCATTCACACGCCTGCTGTGTGTTTTAAGCTGCCGGGTTTGAGATGCAGACTGCCAAGTTAGCCATGTGCGTCCAGTGCCTTAACCACTAAACCACCTACTGGCCCTGGATTTTTTTTAGTTTTAGCACTTTTATTGTGTTGTTGAAAAAGTCAAGACATATATTTTCTACACAAAAATGCGTCATGACTCTTCTAACAACCCAGTATTAAGAATCAAGGACATCTCTGTTGCTTATACCAATTTTTTTGAGAGGTTTTTGCTATAGTATGCGTGTACTCGCCAGGAAGAAAGACGGAAAGCGAGAAATCATCCCCCAGAGGGCATGGCCACACCGCAGTCCCTTCTCCTCCATTCTCCTTTCGGGATCTTGGGCATGCACACACATGCGCCCAGCATGAGTTTAGCCACCAGGTCTGGGACTTGAACCGCAGTCGACTACATGGGTCCAGCGACGTAGCCATTACGCTAACTGCTGGTTCCGCATATATCAATTTTAAGAATATGAGACCAGGCTTATGAATAATGATAACATTTATTCTGACTCTTTAAGAATTTGCTATTCCCTTGAGTCAATGCTCATTTAGTCTTTTGATATGTGATATTTCACATGTCAAAATTAACAGAATTGATAGAAAATTGTTTTATAAATGTGAGTCAGTGCAGATCAACATTTATCTGATAGCTTTTATATCTCTTATTTTCAGGTTGGCTCAAAAACAGAAGTTGCTGAGGTCAAGGAGAAATTTGCCACCTCTAAAGACCCTACAATCAGTCAGACTTTCATGTTGGATAGAGTGTTCAACCCTGAGGGGAAGGGTTTGCCTCCACTGAGAGGGTTCAAGTACACTAGCTGGTCCCCCATGGGTTGTGACGCCAATGGCAGGTGCCTCCTGGCAGCGCTGACCATGGACAATCGCCTGACCATCCAGGCTAACCTTAACAGACTGCAGTGGGTTCAGCTGGTCGACCTGACTGAGATTTACGGAGACCGTCTTTATGAGACTGGTTACAGGCTCTCCAAAAATGAGGCACCACAAGGAAATCTCGGGGACTTAGCTGAGTTTCAGAGGAGACACAGCATGCAGACCCCGGTCAGGATGGAGTGGTCGGGCATCTGCACTATTCTCAAATTTTTGTGCCATTTTCTCAGTCTTCATGGTGGATTTTTCTAGGCCAGCCATTTTCTCCTCTACATCTGAGATTCTATTTTCTGAATGATCTAGTCTGCTTTTAATACTTTCAAGGGAGATTTTGACTTCTTGTATTATAGACTTCATCTCTAGCAGTTCTGTTTGAGTCTTTTGTAAAGTGTGTAATTCCTCTTTTAGATCTTGCAAGAATTTCCTCATCTCCTGGAACTCGTAAACTTCTTTCTCCTTTCTCTTTAGTAGTTCATTATCTCTCTTCTCTTCCATCTCTGTTAGCTTAGACATTATTAATGATCTGAATTCCTTATCAGACATTTCCATGATTTTCACTGAACTGCTTGTGGATGAAGAAGAGTTACTCTTTTTCCCTTGGAGGAGAGGTATTTTCTCGTTTTCCCATATTTCTCGTGATCCGGCGGTGATTTCTTGTTGTGTTTCTTTCAAATTCTTGAAGTTCAGCCTTAATGTTCATGAGCAAGCAGACTGAGGTGATCTAGGATCTCTTTGCCATTCTATTGTGATCGCTGGTGCAGCAGATTCAGTAGATAGTGGGGAATATTTTAACCCTATTAGTATTTGGATGTTTAGCTACAGTGCTCTGAGATTCGTCTAAAAACACAATGAAAGGATATTGGAGGGTGGAGAGACAAGAAAAAGGAAAATGAAACAGAGAGAGAAAAACAACAACAAAAAGAGAAAAAAAAGACAAAAAAAATTAAAAAATATGTAATTACTGTTCGTTTTTTTTTTTTTAATCACAAAATAGAAAACCACGCGGAGCCATGTGGAACCTTCTCCTGAAGGCCCGGCTTCTTCTGCCTGGGTGGGAGGAGCAGAGTGAAAATTAACAAGAAAAAAGGTGGAGCTAAGAGCCAGAGAAAAACTGTGCCTTTAAAAAAAAGGGGTAAAAAGGAAAAATTACAAAAAAAAAAAAGGAAAGACAGAAGCAGGGAGAGACAGGAACCGAGAGACAGAGATAGAAGGCTTGGGGTGCAGGGGGGGCTCCCTACTGCTAGCTCGTTTGTTGGAGGCTGAATTATTAGTAGAAAATCTTATTCCCTTAAAAATCTAGTTCACTGGAGCCATGTGGAACCTTCTCCTGAAGGCCCAGCTTCTTCTTGAGCATATTAAGCATTCTGAGAGCAGAGCTAGCTTCCTGAAAGGTGTGAAGGAAAATACCAGAAAAAGAAGGAAGCCAAAGAGAAAGGTCCCTGGGTTCAGCTGAAGCTCCAGCCTGCTCCACCCAGAGAAGCACACTTTGTGAGAACGAATGGAAAGGAGCCTGAGCTACTGGAACCTATTCCCTATGAATTCATGGCATGATGAGTGTTAAAAATAAATGAACCTATGGTCTATTGATAAAAAAAAATGAGAGAGAGAGAGAGAGAAAGGGAAAGTGAGAAAGCAAGCCACCAGGTCTGGGACTTGAACCGTGGTTGGCCATTAAGCAACATGCCACCTGCCGGCCCCACGTAGAACCTTTTTTTTTTTTTTTTTTTGAGAGGCTTTTGCTATAGGGTACATGCGCTCGCCAGACAGACAGAAAGAGACAGAGACAGAAAGCGAGAAATCACCCCCCAGGGGGGATGGCCATGCCACAATCCCTTCTCCTCTATTCTCTTGGGATCTTGGGCACGCACGCACATGCGCCTGGTGTGAGTTTTAAGCCACCGGGTCCAGAACGCGAACCACGGTCGACTACATGGGAATCCAGTGACATAGCCATTACGCTAACTGCTGGTCCCTAGGACCTCTTTTAACCAGTCTACATACTGCTTCCCGTGACCGATGAACCAGAGTCCACCGTGTTGGGAGTGAAGAAGTGAAGAGGGGAAAGAAAATTCCAGGCAGAGAAAACAGCATGTGTCAAAGCCTGGAGAGAGGCAAGAGGCAGTGAGGTCTGCTGAGGATAAAGATACACAGTGAGAGTTGAACATACAGGTGAAGGGGAATGTTAGGGGCCTCTGGGCGAAGACAGAAAGGGACAAGACTGAAAACAGACATGGCCCAGGAGGTCATAAGAAGACTCCGGTAGGAAAGAGATGGTAGTGACCTGAAGTAGGTGAAACAGAATGTAATCAAGGGAAATTTAGAAGAAGACAGAATTAGAATTGGGTGGTATGGGGAAGGCAGAAATCAAGGATGACCCCTGAATTTATGTGGAAACAGGTGCCATTCAGAAAACAGAGGAGAGGTAGTACAGGCAAGGCATAGAAGAGGAAGTGTCCCTTTTTTTTGAGTCTGCATTTGTGGGCACATGAAGTTGAATGACATATAGAGGATCTGTCCCTTGGATACTCGTCTGGAGCTCTGACATCTGGACTAGAGAGAGATGGGGCTGCTTTGACATGCAGAACGTCCTGGCTCCACTGTGGATTAAGTGCAGCATGTGACAGAGTCCAGGACAGAGCTACCGGACCCTAACTTCATGAGCAAGGTGGCTCACAGAGGAAACTGAGAAAGAGCTGCCTCGAATAGCAGACACAGGAGAATTTGGTGTCACAAAAGCCAGCGAGAGTCCTAGAGCTGGCTCTAGGGCCTGCTGATGAAAGTAGATGAATCCCACATGACTGACCATGCAGTTCAAGTCTCAGACCCGGTGGCTTGAGAAGCACCAGGTGTGTGTGTGTGTGTGTCCAAAGTCCCCAAAGGAGGGAGATGGAGGAGGGATTGTGGCATGACCATTTTGTATTGGGGAGGAGGGGCGGCGTGTGTGCTTTCTCCCTTTCTTGCTCTTGTCTTCTGGACAAAATCAAGGGAAAAGTGAGAGAGGGAGAGAGGGAGGGAGAGAACTTTTTTTGAGAGGTTTTTGCTATAGGGCATGTGGGCTCTCCAGAAAGACAGAGAGAAACAGAGAGACAGAAAGCAAGAAATCACCCCACAGGGGGGATGGCCATGCCTCAGTCCCTTCACCTTCATTCTCTTCTTGGGATCTTGGGCACGCACGCACATGCGCCCAGCATGAGTTTAAGCCACTGGGTCCAGGACTTGAACTGCAATAGACTACATGGGAATCCAGCGACATAACCATTATGCCAACTGCTGGTCCCATGAGAGAACATTTTAAAGAGAGAAAATGAATATGAGGAAAGTAATTTATGTTAGAGCATGAGTGTCCTGGAGCGCTAGCGTTGACGGCCAGAGAAGCGGTGAGTGGGACACAGGAGGTGGGACAGTAGAGACAGTGAGGCTAACTCACCTGATGTTCTAAAATGTGAGGGGAAGAGTAATGCTATCTGGGTACATAAAGATCCAGGGGAAGGTTTTCTTAAAAAGTATGGGAAGTAGTGATAAGTGTTGGCGGGGATGTGGTGAAAAGGGAACCCTCCTACACTGTTGGTGGGAATGTAAACTAGTTCAACCACTGTGGAGAACAATATGGAGGTTCCTCAAAGATCTACAAATAGAACTACCATTTGATCCAGCAATCCCACTTCTGGGTATTTACCCAAAAGACAGGAGAACGCTCAGTCAGAAAAGTGCTTGCACATCCATGTTTATTGCAGCATTATTCACAATTGCCAAGACATGGAACCAACCTAAATGTCCACAAACTGATGAATGGATTGGAAAAGTGTGGTATATATACTCTATGGAATACTACTCAGCCATAAAAAATAACAAGACCCTGGAATTTGATAGAAAATGGTCAGATACGGAGGATCTATTGCTGAGTGAAGTAAGCCAGGCTATGAAAGAAAGATATTGTATGTATCCACTCAATATATACCGACTATCCGCACTCTATAATAGAGAGCAAAAATTCGGAGGACATAAACACAGTGAAGGTACTTAATGAGAATAGGACAGTGTGGAATGGGGTAAGTGAAGAGAAGAGGATAGAGAAAGATAGCAAGTGAACAATAGAGAGACAGGACGTTAGTGAGAAACAGATAGGGGTTATTAACTGTTGATGATGACATGTATAGTATTCTCAACTGGATTGGTCTGAGAAGTATTTCATGATGGGCAAAGTATTTTTACAAGCAAAACGAGAAATAACAATTGACTGTTTTATAAAAATAATTAGAATAATAAAAATAATGATTGGGGAAAACATGGAAAAGATATTGAATGTTGAAGTGGGGAGATTAATGTCTCTGTACTGACTGACATGCATGGCATTCCCTTTTGAAAAAACAATGTAATACACTGTAAAGTTATATGTAATCCAATGTAATATAAAGAAGATTATGATGATGATAATAAAAAAACTAAAAAAAAAAAAAGTATGGGAAGAAGCTAGCCTATGGCGTGGTGGTTAAGGTGGCTGGATCCCACGTGGCCAACTGTGTGGTCTAAGTCTGGGACCCAGCAGCTTGAGAAACACTCTGGATATGCGTGTGCCCAAAATCAGAAAAGGTGGGTGACAGGGAGAAGGGATTACAACAGGGCCATTCCCCGTGGGAGGTGCTTTCTCACTTTCTCTCGATCTCTCTTTGGCGAGCTCACGTGCCTTTTGGCAACAACATATTAATTAAAACATGTGGAAGACCGGAGCCTGTCCCAGTAGACTCGTAGATCAGAAGTTGATGATGCAGAGAAGAGGGGGTAATGAATAGTGCAAAGACCCGCGAAGGGGAAGGGGGTGGGATCCAGGGCTCAGATGGAGAGGGGATTCCCACTTTCCCACTGAAGCAGGTGGGGAAGAGGCCAGGATGGGGCAATTGTGGGGAGCCTGTGGAACTGGGAAGCTGGGGGGCTTCTCTTTTGATTGTTTCTGCTTTGGATTGTCTGGAAGAAAGGGAGTGATAAGTTTAGGAAGGCTGAATTTGAACGCTGACAAGAGAGCGGAGTGGAGAGCAGGGCCGGCTTCATGGGGGTGCAGCCTGAGCAGTTGTGCAGATCCTCACACTCACCAGGGCTTTGTGCTTTCATTAATGCTCTGCTGTGAAGTAGCCCGGAGTGGGTAGGTGGTGGGTATAGAGACTGCATGTATCATGGCGCTAATTTTGAGGCCCTACTAAAGTTCACAGAACTCTTTAGGGTGAATTATACTGTAAATCATACCACAATAAACAGCTTAAAAAGCCTGTTCTCACCTAGATTTTTGTCATAGTATTTAATAATTTATTTTAGTTTGGACATGGCAGCTTGAAAATCGCACCAGGCCTGTGTACACGTATGCCCCAAATCCTGAGGAGAAGGCATTGTGGCAGGGCCACCACCCCTGAGGGGTGATTTCTCACTCTGTTCTCTGTCTCCAGTGAGTGTACATGTCTGCAAAAATCTTAAAGAACAAACACTGATATGTTCTTAAAAGTGGAGGAGATTTGTTTATGGAAATCTGTTTTTGTTTTCCTTTCCAACTTCTCCTACTCTCTTCAAGCAAGGTCAGCAGGAGGGTCAGGTGGGGGGGGACTGACTAACTTTGCCCCAAGGAAAGGCAGGTAATCAGAGTCCTTCCTAGTTTTTTTCTTTTTTTTAAAAAAAAATATTTAATTTTATTTATTTTAATTTGACAAGAGAGAGATAGAGAAAGTGAGAAAGCAAGATACCAGGCTTGGGACTTGAACCATGGTCGACCATGTGGGAGTCCAGTGCCCTTAACCATTATGCCACCTGCCGGCCCGCCTTCCTAGTATTTTTTTACTAGAGCTCTTCGGGAAGGTGATTTTTTTTTTTTTTTTTTTTTAATTTAGGGATTTGTAAGATGTGACTATGAGGATGTTGACGAATTCTCTTTCTCACCAAATGGAGACAGAGAGACCTCTGAAACAGCTGTGATATTTGGGCTCCAAGGACACAGCGTGCCTGACGACAGCTGTGCACCGTGGGCTTCCTCTGACACAGCTCATGCTTTCCGTTCCCCCCACTTCAGTCGGTTGGCTTTGGTTTCTGTCACTCACACCTGAGCAAGTTCTGACCCATACACAATTTCAAAAACGAGAACTTCCTGACTTATGAGATGATGGCAGATTAGACAGTTAACTGACTTAATGAGTTGTGGGAGGAGCTTCTAAATTACCGGGACCAATTTCAGTATGAGAATGGGAACAGGGCAGTAGGTTGAGATGGGGATGAGTGGGGGATTTTTTAAAAAATAATTATTTAATTTCTTTATTATTCAATTTGATCAGAGAGAGAGAGAGAGTGCGCGCGCGTGCAAGCCTCCAGGTCTGGGACACAGTGATCGGCCATGTGGGAGTCCCGCGCCTTAACCACCACAACACCTGCTAGCTCCTGAATTGGAGATTGAAGGGTAAGTCTACAGGCATGGCCTTGCCTGAATGGAGTTAGGGATGCCCAGGCTCCAGTCCTCTCCCGGAGATTGCCTATTCCCCCTGCCCTGGCAATGCTGAGGAGGCCTGAAGGCAGCAGGCAGTGGGATTACAGTGGGAGTTCTGCCCCAGAATCTGTGTGTGACTTGGTCACTCTCTCAACTTCCTGAGTTCTGCTTTCATAAAACGGGTGTACTACAGCCATCAGCCCATCTCAGGGTTTGTGAGAGAGGCCTGGAGCTGACGAACCTGAGATCATCGGGGAAACCATCAGCATTCTCCAGCTCTCAGCGTATTTGTCTTTCATTTGCCTGACGGTAGAACTAGACAAGGGCTAGAAACCCCTCAGGACTCTCATGGGACTTGGGCTGTCCTTTGACGTTCTTTTCATGAATCAAGGACAACTGGTCTTAGATAAAAAGCGGGCAAGTGGAAGCCTAACTTGTATGGTGCATGGATGGAAAGTTCTTAGCAGTCACAGATGAGGATGTGAAAGGCCAGGCAGACAGGGCGATCTCGGGCCTGGGGGAGCTTTCTGGCTGGAGTAGTTCAGTGCTCATTGCTTACTGGAAAGACCGAAAATACCCGTTTTCCTTGTGTCTTTTTTTTTTTTTAAGAGATTTTTGATATAGGGCATGTGCGTTTTCCAGAGACAAACATACACATGTGCACTTGGGAACCAGCAGTTAGTGTAATGGCTATGTCACTGGACTCCCATGTAGTCGACTGCAGTTCGCGTCCCGGACCCGGTGGCTTAAAACTCATGCCGTGTATGCGTGCGTGCCCAAGATCCCGAGAGGAGAATGGAGGAGAAGGGATTGCTGCGTGACCATCCCCCCTGGGCGGTGATTTCTTGCTTTCTGTCTCTCTGTCTCTATCTGGCTATCTGGCGAGCGCACGCGCCCTATAGCGAAAACCTCTAAAAAAAAAAACCATACACATACGCACGCACATCACACACACACACAGAGTAAGAGAGAGACAGAAAGCAAGAAATCACCCCCCAGGGGGAATGGCCACGCTGCAATCCCTTCTCCTCCATTCTCCTCTCAGGATTTTTGGCCATGCACACACACATGCCCAATGTGAGTTTCAAGGTGCTGGGTCCAGGGTTTGAACCTTAGTTGGCCACATGGGAGTCCAGCACCATAACCACTGTGCCACTGACTGGCCCCCCGTTGTGTCTTTTAAGAAGGGGCCAGAGGGTGGTGGTAGCATGGAGATAATGCAACTGGACCCACAAGAGAAAGTACCCAGTTTGCATCTCAGGGCTTCCTTCTACATGCCAGGGATATGTGTGTGTGTGTGTGTGTGTGTGTGTGTATGCATGCATGCATGCATGTATGTATGTATGGATGGATGTGTCCACGTCCATAATTCAGGTCAGCTGAAGCTAGGGAGGGGTCATGACATGAAGACTCTGTAGGGAATACCTTTCTATCTTTATTCCTCTGTCATCATGGGAGAAATAAACTTGAAAAAAAAAACGTACTGTATTTTTTCCAAATGCAAAAGAGTCACATACTATTTGAAAATACTTAAAAACAAACAAACAAACAAACAAAACATATAAAGGGGGCCAGCAGGTGGCATGATTAAGGGTGCTAGACTCCCATGTGGTTGACCATGGTTCGAGTCCTGGCTTGCTTTCTCACTTTTCCTTTCTCTTTCTCACTCTGTCCCTCTGTAGTCAAATTAAAATAAATAAATAAATAAAATGATTCTTTTCTTTTTTTGGAGAGGTTTTTGGTATAGGGCGCATGTGCCCACCAGAAAGACAGAGACAGGGAGACCGAAAGGGAGAAATCATCCCCCGGGGGGATGGCCACGCCGCAGTCCCTTCTCCTCCATTCTCCTCTCAGGATCTTGGGCATGCACGCACATGCGCCTGGTGTGAGGTTAAGCCACTGGGTTGAGGACTTGAACCATGGTTGACTACATGGGAATCCAGCGACATAGCCATTATGCTAACTGCTGGTCCCTAAATAATTCTTTAAAAAATTACCTACAGGGAGGGTCTGGCAGGTGGCATGGTGGTTAAGGTGCTGGACTTCCACATGGCTAAATGTGGTTCAAGCCCCAGGCCTGGTAGCTTGCTTTCTCACTTTCTCTCTCTCTCTCTCTGTCTCTCTCTGGTCAAGTTAAAAAATAATAATAAATGAAATTAAATAAATCTTTAAAAAAGACATGTAAGGAAATAAAACCACCCATAACCATCCAGTTTCCAGAGATAAAACTGGTAATATTTTTGTGTGTGGTAATCTCCATTTATCGGCAGTTTTGTTTTCCAAGGTTTCAGTTACCCACAGTCTGAGAATATTAAATGGAAAATTCCAGAAATAAACAATTCATTCTGAGTAATGTAATGAAATCTCATGCTGCTATCCTATCTCTGGCCCACATGGGACATGAACTTTCCCCTGCTCCCCTGCCCCCCTCCCCCTTTTTTCTTTGGCTAAAGGCTATGTGCACTTTTGGAAAAGATGGAGGGCATGTGGGGGAAACGAGAAAACACCCTTAAGGGGATGGCCAGGCTACAATCCCTCCTCCATGTTTCCTCTTGGGATTTTGGGCACACATGCACATGTGTATGGCGTGTTTTTCCAGCCATCGGGTCCAGAACTGGAACTGTATAGTCAGCCATGTGGGATCCAGCCCCCTTAACCACCGCACCCCCGGCTGGCCCATGAATCCTCCCTTTGTCCAACATTTCCAGGTTGTATCCACTGTGTGCCGCCCACCAGTCACTTCGTAGCCATCTTGGTTATCAGATTGAAAAAACAGCCTGTATAGGGTTCACTACCGCTTATGGTTTTAAGCACCCACTAGGGGACTTAGAGGGTATCCCCTGTGGATAAGAGGAGGGGTTACTGACTCTCCCTCCAGTGTTTACTTCATTATGCATATTGTGTTTTTGTATATATGAGAGATGGCTTATAAATAAAATTTGTGTATAGTTCAGAGTCTGTGTTTTTCATTTAATATCTAGTATGTATCATATGTGTTTTCCAGCCTGATTTTTAACTGTTATATAACAGTGGCAACTGTTTCCCCCTATATAATGTGTCCCTATTTTGGGATAGGAGCCTGTTCCTTATTTTTTAGGAATTCTGAAATAATACTGTGGTAAAATCCTTACAGATAGATTTTGTGCACGCTCTTGAATAGTTTTGCAGGATAGAGCTTTAGAAGAGGAATTGCTGGGTCAAATGTGATGTCGTGTTAGGAGGTTTCGTATTCACATGACCAAACTGGCCCTAAAGCACAGTGATAATTTAAAAAAAAGAAGAATTATTTTATTTTAAAATATGCTACAGAGAATGCATGTTCACCAGAGAAAGAAAACAAGCTACCAGGTCCAAGACTTGAACCATGATTGGTCATGTGGGAGTCCAGTGCTTTAACCACCAAGCCACCTGCTGGCCCCAAGCACAATGCTAATTTGTCTTCCTGCCATTGGTACTTGAGGGTACATCAGGATTCTTGGAATCTTTTTTTTTTTTTGAGAGGTTTTTGCTATAGGGCGTGTTGTGCTCCTCAGAAAGACAGACAGAAAGTGAGAAATCACCCCCCAGGGGTGATGGCCACGCCACAATCCCTTTTCCTCCATTCTCCTCTCTGGGTCTTGGGCATACACGCGCACATGCCTGGCATGAGTTTAAGTCACCGGGTCTGGGCCTTCAACTGCGGTCGGTTACATGGGAGTTCAGCGACATAGCCATTACGCTAACTGCTGGTCCCTCATTCATTTATTTTAATTTGACCAGAGATAAACAGAGAGAGAGAGAGAGGGAGAGAAAGTGAGAAAGCAAGCCACTAGGTCCAGGACTTGAATCATGGGGTCATGTCTGAGTATGTAGCACTTTAACCATCACGCCACCTGGTAGTCCCCAAGGAAGACATTAAAAAAAAAATTATTTAACTTTATTCCATTTTGACCAGAGAGAGACAGAGAGAGAGAGAGGGGAGGGGGGAGAGAGAGAGAGAGAGAAAGTGAGTGAGCGAGCGTGTGTGTGTGCAAGCTGCCAGGTCCGGGACTTGAGCCACAGTTGGCCATGTGGGAGTCCAGCACCCTTAACCACCAAGCCACCTGCTGGCCCCAGGAAGATTTTTTTTTTAAGTTGCCCACCCTACTTCTTTTTTAAAAAAAATTATTTAATTTTAATTTATTATTATTTGATCAGAGGAGACAGAAAATGTGAGAAAGCAAGCCACCAGGTCTGGGACTTGAATTTGGTCAGCCCATGTGGGAGTCCAGCATCTTAACCACCATGCCACCTGCCGGTCCCCCACCCTATTACTTACACATAAATCCAGAATTTTTTGAAAAGAATTATTTATTATTTTAATTTGCTGTAGGGCATATTCACTCATCAGAGAGAGAAGAGAGAAAGTCTCTCAGTCTGGGACTTGAACCATGGACAGCCATGTAGGGGTCCTGTGCTTGAACCACCGTGCTCCCTTCTGACCCCATATACCTGGAATTGTATAATAGCTAAATATTTAGAAGTGCCTTCGAGCGTAGCTGGGTCATCCCTCATTCTATGGACGAGCTGTCTGTTTAGACAGGGTCACTCAGTCGCCCTCACAGAGCTGTGGAGAGCTGTGGAGAGAGCCTGGGCCCCACCTCGTGCTCAGATGCACCACTTGTCATTGTCTGGGACTTCTCTGTCTACTCCCAGGCTTTCAGATCTCCCTGGAGGCATTTGGTGCCTAGAGGAGGCTGTGGTTACAACAACCACTCTACTAGAAAGCAAAATCTGTTTAAAAGCTGTGTTACAGGTTTTTCCAGAACTTCCAGTTTTTCAGAATCCACCTGCTTCCCTTGCCCCCCCATTACCATTTGAATTTCCCAATATGCAGCTTCCTTTGTACCTGGCAGTCACTGGGTCCAGAAGGACTTTCTGCCAGGGGATTTGGTTCCTTGAGTAGAGCCCTTCCGCTGACCTCAGGCCAGGTTCCCAAGACAGCCCCCTTTCCACCCTGCAAAGAAGGGACCGGTCAGCTAGCTCCAGGTTCTCTCCCGCTCTCAAAGGGTCTTTCATTTAAGTATGTTCGTACATTTTTCTCCTACCGCTCTCCTTCCTGAGAGAATGAAGTTAGAGGATTCAGTTGCTAAATTTAGCTCTTGCTGACGCGCTGGCCTCTCACTAGCAAGTCTCCTCGTGTCTGAGGGTTTTCTTAGGCCCTCTTTTTTGCTGGTAGACGCATGCCATCACATCCGACATAATATTTAGCTCTGAGGCGTTTCCAGATGGGAAACGCGTTCCTGTATTTTCATAGCCGAGCTCTCTGCGTGAATGGGCTGCTGGAGCTGGGGGCTGGCAGCCGTGGGGCAGGTACGGGGCTGGCAGCCAGCCTGGGAGAGGCAGAGAGCCACAGGGCGCTGGTGGGGAAGCCAATGCAGTCATTGTCGTGTGTTTGCTTGTGGTGAGAGGGAGCTGCAGGGGCCTGTGAGGGGAGATGGGAGGATGGGAAGCAAGAACTTTCAGGTGGGCAGCAGGCAGGCCTACTTGAAGCAAGCCTGGGGGTTGTTAAGGAGAAAACTAACTCTGACACTTGTTAAAATGGTAAGGAAGACTTTATTCAAGACTATTGCAAAAGGATTATTACAATGGTGGGGAGAGCCTGGAGAGGATTCCGAAGAGCAAACACAACTGAATTCATAGCCAAGGAGCAGAAAGAGGGACCCAGAGGATGGGAACTCACTAAGAGGAGTCATCAGGGTAGGAGATTCCTGCCAAGGGCAGGCCAAGGACAGACAACAAAGAACTTGATCAGCTAAGAGGGCTCTCAAGGAGACGCTTGGCAGTGGAGGGTGTTGTCTCCTGGGAGGGTGCTAGCAGGTCCTCTGCACTCTGTCCTCTGAGGGTGGCTCTCCTGAGTCAGAGAGAGGCTTGGGCCCAGCTCTGGCTGTGGAGGCGAGGGGATCGGGCAGCACCCAGCTGGGAGAAGTGCCAGGCCAGCTGTGGTCGAGAGAGTCTTCTCCAGATGCTGCTCCCTGGCTGCGTAGGGCCTGCTGTGTACCTGGTAGGCCACATCTCAGGTATTCTGGCACCTCTGAGGGAGAGGTGGAACCAAGGTGACCAACGAGGCAGACCCTGGCTAGGGCAGAACTCGCGTAGGAGGGCTGAGACACTGACAGAGAGGATGACGCATGGCCTTGGGAATAACATGGACTGGGTTCAAATCTAGGCTCTGCTGCTTTTTGCCTAAGGAGTGTGGAAGGGACCTGACCTCTGATCCTTCATTTCCCTATGTAAAACAGGGGCCTCAGAACCACTCTAAGGGGGTGTGAGAATGACAGGAGAGAGCGTTCGCGGAGTGTTGGCACAGGCCTGGGGGTGATGACATTCAGTGAGTGGTGGCTGCTGTGGTTAGACGGGGTTGCTGGACCTTTCTTTATCCAGTGGATCTCCTTGCTGGGCAAGGGAGGGCCGACTGAGAACTAGGCCTTCAGACACAGGAGACAGCTTTAGCTATATCTGTCCTAGGATGTATCCTTGGAAGCTGTTTATCAGAATTATATCAATTGATGGTTAGAAGGTTGGGTGGGGGGCAGCAGGTGGTATGGTGGTTAAGGGTGCTGGACCCATATGACCAACTGTGGTTCGAGTCCTGGACCTGGTGGCTTGTTTTCTCACTTTCTCTCTCTTCCAGTCTCTGTCAAATTTAATTCAATCAATCAATCTATCTATCTAAATAAAATAAGAAATTAAAAGAAGGTCAAGGGGGGAGCCAGGACTGGGTCGGACATCCCAAGAGAAGTCTAGTTTCATTCTTCTTCTTCTTTTTTTTTAAATGAAAGAATTAGTTTATTTATTACATTTATTTATTTATTTATTTATTTATTAACTAACTTGACCCAAGAGAGACACAGAGAGAAAGAAAGTAAGAAAGCAAGCCACCAGAGGTCTGAGACTTAAACAGTGGTTGGCCATGTGGGAGTCCAGTGCCTTAACTGCCATGCCACCTTCCAGTCCCAACCTTCTTCTTTTTTAAGAGAGATTTTTGCTATAGGACACATGCACTTGCCAGAGAGACAGAGAGATGGGATGGTCCACATTACAACCCTTTCTCCTCTATTCTTCTCTCATGATTTTTGGGCACGCACATATGTGCCTGGCGTGAATTTTAAGCCACTAGGACTTAGACTCGAACCACAGTTAACTACATGAGAGACCAGCAACGTAACCATTACACCATCTGCTGGTCCCCAACCTTCATTCTTCTTATGTGGGTCCAAAGGGGGACACCAGCAAAGGGGCTCAGCTGGGCCTGTCTTCTGAAGGAGCCCCTCCCCCCCAGCAGACCTCAGGCAGGGCCCAGAATTCCTAGGGGCGTGCTGTTGGTGTCTCTCCCAGTTTCCATTGGAACCCGTCACACCAGGTGCCCTAGAGAAGGGCCTGGTTTCTTACATCCTGCCCTCCAGAGACCTTGCTTTCCACCTGAGCCCCACTGACTGCAGCAACCCTAACACCCGCTGTGTACAGGCGTGGTGAGGCTTACACGCTGACCTCGGGAAGCTCTCTCCCTAATACTTCACGTGCATTGAGCACTCTCATGCTGTGTGCCGTTACTTTGTTGATCAGGCACTGCTTTAGTCTCAGAAGTCACAGTTATGAGCAAAACGAAGTCCCCATTTTCACAGAGGCTGTACTCTAGTGATGAAGATGGACAAAAAAACCATGCAAGCCAGATTTGAATATGATATTGAGAAGAGAAGAGCAATATGTAGTGGAAGGAGATAGAGTCCTTGGGGGCAGGCAGGAAGGCTTTTCTCAAGGGGTGACTTATGAGCAGGGACCGTAGTAAAGTGAGGGTGTTGGTATGATTTGTGTCTCCTCCGGAGTTCACGCGTTAAGATTTGGTTGCCAAGGGGAATCTTAATCCGATTGCGGTGCTAGAATGTGAGGCCTTTGGGAATGATGAGGTGATGAGGGCAGGGCCTCTGTGGTGGCCTCCTGGTGGGTTTATAAAGAGAGGGAGGGAGTGAAACCAGAACAGTGACGCACATGGACACGGGTCATGCTCTCCTGCCCTTTATGTGTCATGATGCAGCCTCACCAGATGGTAACCCCCAGACCTGAGCCCTCCAAACCATGAGCTGAATGAAATGCTCTTCTTTTAAATTACCCAGACTCAATTATTTTCTGTTATTAGCAATAGAACAGACTAGAACAGGTGCCGGCCACGAGCACGTTCATTCTCTCAGATGGGACTTAATCTGGCCCAGCAAGCGGATATACATGAGAGAGGTGGAAAGGTGGGCAGGAAATGGATTCAGAGTGGAGGCTACCCATCACGTGAGGCCTCGGCATCATTATTTTTTTAAAGAATTATTCATTGAATTTTATTCATTATTTATGCTTTCATTTGATCAGAGAGACAAACAGGAATGGGAAGTGAGAAAGCAAGTTGCCAGGTCCGAGACTCAAACCATGGTCGGTCATGTGGAAATCCAGCATCCCGGCCACCAACGCCACCTGCCGGCCTTCTTAGCATCATTTTAAACATCGTTTCTCTGCAGGATTTGCTG
>NW_006159601.1:3845708-3854533 GCF_000334495.1 Tupaia belangeri chinensis | reverse complement strand
CTTCCTCATTCTGTGCACACACAGCCGTTGCTGCAGTGGGCACCCTGTGTTAGGACTGTGTGTCTGTCTACTGCCGTACTCTGAGCTCTTTGGGCCAGGGACAGAGTCTGTTCAGCTTCTACCCAGGACCTAGCGTGAAGTTTTAGTTCCCAGTGATATGGGTACCCTGGACTGGGGGGTTTCTATGTGCCATTACAGTAAGCGTTTTATAATTCACCATCTCATTCGACCATTACAGTATCCCTGTCCCAAGGTGTTGTCCCTGTTTAAAGGATAAAGAAAGCTGTCCTGTGCCCCAAGGATACGGAAGTGGGAACTTTGCGGGCTGGGATTTGAAGGTGAGGTTTTAAAAACCATGCTTTCAACAGCAAACAGGCGCGGGGGGCGGCGTGGGGTGTGATCTGCTGCATGCAGCCACCTGGGTCAGGGCAAGGTGGGCTGTGCTTGTCCTTCTTGGGGCTGTGGCTTTCCTGCCGAGGGTCTTGGCATCATTGGCTCTGTTAGTCCCTCAGGGGTCACCTGGCATCCCTGCCTGCCCTGTAGCATCCCACCAGCCTGAAGGGGTTGTGTCCCAGACCTCCTCACAGCTTCGTAATCCACAAATGGAAAAGTGGCACTTAAAATGAATTTATTCAGGTGGGAGCTGTGTAAGACATGAAAATAAGGCTTTTGAGCTGCTGCGTATAAACTTGAGTGTAAATGAAAAGCTTTTTATTTGGTTTCGGAGCCAGGCTTTGAGAAGCCAGTGGGCCGTGTGGTCTGGAAGCGCACGTTATGGGCAGCGGGTCGGAACAGGGGCCACTTTGAATGGCGAGGAGGGAGAATCACTTTGGCGAAGCTGGAACGGCCAAGAGGCCGGGATGTCAATAAACACGGCCAGGACACAGAGGGCCTTTTCCGAAAAGATGGCAGGCGGGGAGCAAGGGAAAGGCAGCGCCTCACTCCCGGCGTATTTGGGAAGGAAAATGCTTGAGGTAACCCATGTTGGCAGCTTTTATAGCTTCCTCCCCATAATGTGCCGAGCAAACCCTGAACAGGCTGGTGTTTTATTTTCATGTAACGAAGCCGAGTGGAGCAGGGGCAGCTCTCCAGCAACGGCTCGCCTGGGGCTCTGCCCGCAGAGTGCAGCCCGGCTGCTGGGTCCTGGGGCAGCCACACAGCCCCCCTGCCTGCTGCCTGCTGGGCAGACCTCGGGGAAGGCACGGAGCAGGACTCCCGGCTTCCTCTGCATGCCTGTTTGGCTTGTCACAGTCCTTCAACGTAAGGTTCCTTTATGGCCAGTGCCAATGAGGGAGGTGGAGGCGGCCGTGGGAAGGCAGACACTCTGGGAAGGAAGGCGCTGGTCCATGCTGTGGAAATACTGCTGGTTATGCAGTGCATAGGAACCTTAGCGTGGGGGACCCACAGAGAGGTCTTTGTGACCTTGACCGCCTTTGCCAAGGTACTTTCCACGACTACTAGATCTAACCTGCGTTTATCTTCTTTTCTCTTCGTTTCTCTTCGTATGTGTGTGAGGTGTATTTGGACATGAGATTATGTGTGTGGTTAAAAATATACATCCAGGATGTCAGGGACCTGCATGGGTGTGGTGCACGATGTTTTTTATAAGCCACGGGCTGGAGGGAAACGCCCAACTAGCTACTTTGAGACCTGAGCAGAGTTTAGGAAACTTCCAGGCGAAGGGGGTATGATCCCCTCTTTCATACTTGGTTATGGGTGGGTTCTACCCTTTTCTCCTAGATAGTCTATGGAAACCATGTATGTATTTTAAAATGGAAAGCATGAATATTTTCAATCCCAGGAATTTCAAGTATTGTGTTTTTTTTTTTTTTTTGAACCCATGTTTATTGTGGAAAAATTAAAAAGTAAACATTAGCCAAACTAAGACCCATCATCACAACTGTAATCATATCCTCCAGGGTCCTTGCTGCTGCTGTTTTGGTGTTTGTACACCCTTCCATGCGCTTTCCAATCAGCATAGATTGGTGTAAACTCAGATGTAATAATTGATGATGGCCAACATTTGTGCATTACTGTTTGCCAACGTTTTGTCAGGACTCATTTGATTGGCAACAGTCTAAAGATTGGTTTTATTATTATTATTTTCTTTTTTAGTTTGTTTTAAGGCATATGTGCTTCCTGGAGAGAGACAGAGATAAAGAGAGAGAGAGAGAGAGAAGGAAAGTGAGAAATCACTCCTTAGGAGGGGAGGGCAATGCCACAATCCTTTCTCCTCCATTCTCCCCTTAAGATTTTGGGCATGCCATGGGACCAGCAGTTAGTGTAGTGGCCATGTCACTGGACTCCCATGTAGTCGACTGCGGTTTGTGTTCCAGACCCGGTGGCTTAAAACTCACGCTGGGCGCGTGTGCGTGCGTGCCCAAGATCCCGAGAGGAGAATGGAGAACAGATTACGGAGTGACAATCCCCCCTGGGGGTGATTTCTTGCTTTCTGTCTCTCTGTCTCTGTCTGGCAAGTGCACGCGCCCTATAACAACAACAACAACAACAACAAAAGGTTTTGGGCATGCCACACCACATGTGTTTTTCATGGCATGTTTTCCAAGCTACCAGTTTGGGACTTGAACCTCATAGTTTTCCATGTGGTATCCAGCTGCCTTAATGACCACATCACTGTCTGGTGTTGGTTTTATTACTGAACCCATGGTACAGATGGGAAAGCTGAGGCCCACATAGGTAGGTAGACAGATTAAACTGGACCCCAGGCGATCTGTCTCCAGATTAGACACTCACTGTACTAGCTTGTTAATAGGATACACTCTATACCGTGGTTTTTCATACTTAATGTAATATGATATTAATATCTGAGTGCATTTCCACGTTGATAACCTTACCTTTAAAACATAATGAATAACAGCTTTGTTGTAGAAGGGAGAGTGAGAGGAAAGAAATGAAGGAGATAAATAGGCATAACATTTATGGGGCAGAAATGGATTATTATCTGTTGATGATAATGTGTATAATAGTATCCTCAACTGGACTGTTTTCTCACTTCTCTCCCTGTCTCTCTCTGGTGAGCACATGTTCCCTATAGCAAATTTTAAAAATAAATAAATAAAATAATGTTAAACCTTGAGGCTCTGTGCCCGGTACAGAGCTGTGTGTATCGTATTAATATATTTTTAAAAGAATCATTTAATTCCATTTGTTACTTTCTTTTTTTAAAAAAAATTTTTTAATTCCTTTTTTTTTTTTTTTTTTTTTTTTTTTTTTTTTTTTTTTTGACCAGAGAGACAGACAGAGAGGGAAAGTGAGAAAACAAGCTGTCAGGTCCAGGACTTGAACTGCAGTCAGCCATGTGGGAATCCTGGGAATCTAGTACCCTCAACCATCACACCACCTGCTGGCCCCATATCTTATCTACTTTCATCCTCAAGGTAATGTGGGCTTTTTACATTAAGAAGGGAAAGGAGTGGGCTGGCAGGTGGCATGGTGGTTATGGGCGCTGGACTCCCACATGATTGACCATGGTTCGACTCCCAGACCTGGTAGCTTCCTATCTCACTTTCTCTTTCTTGCTCTGTCCCTCTCTGATCAAAATTAAAATACATAAATAAATAAACTTAAAAAAAAAAAAAGAAAAAGAAAAGAAAAGGAAGGGGGGAAATTTACCAGGGCATACCATTTATATAAAAACCTTATATTTAGAATTCTTACCTTATCTTTAAGATGGTATACACAACAATATTTTTGTGTATTTCTTAATTTTTAAAATAACTTATTTTGAAATAGTTTGACTCACAGGAAATTATAAAAATAGTACAGTGAATTTCTGTGTTCCCTTTACCCAACTTCCCCAAGTAAAATCATTTTTGTTTTAAATTTGCTAGAGGGTGTGTGTACTCTTCAGAGACAGAGGGGGAGAGCGAGAAAGCACACACATACTGCCCCCTTCCCTCAGTTGGGAATGGTCACACTGCAATCCCTTCTCCATCTCTCCCTCCTTTTGGGATTCTGGGCATGCACACACACAAGCTTGGTGAGTTTTTCAAGCTGCCAGTTCTAGGACTTGTGCCATGCAGTTGCCACGTGGGATCCAGCCTTCCTAACCACCTGGCCATTGGCTGGCCACCCCTGAAGATATCTTAGACAGTTATATACACTGTCCAATCTAGAAAATTGTTGTTAGTACTTAACTAGTGAGTATTTAGCTCAGGTTATAAGTTTATTATTAAAGTGAAAATTTTTAAGTTAACACTTAAAATATGTCACACTTAGGATAATCTAGGTTGTGGATTTTTTGTTTTGTTTTTGCTTTGCCAGAAGGTACTTGTACTCACTGAGAGAGAGAGAGAGAGAGAGATCCCTCATGGGGTACAATCATACCGCAGCCCTTTTTCTTCCATTTCTTTATTCCATCATGATTTGGGGGACACATACACATGTACCTAATATATTTTTCAAGCCACTGAGGTTGGGACTTGAACTATGATTGGACATGTGGGATCTGGCTCCCTATGCATAGAGCTTAGCCACTGTGCTGTGGGGCTGGGTGTTTTGTTCTTTGTTAAGTATACAGGAGAGATGGCCCAGACCTCTCACCTGGCCACGGAGAGGTAAGCACTGTTTTTAGTGCCATTCTACAGGTAAGGGATTGGTGGTCTAGAGAGGTTAAGTCCCTCGCACGCAGCTAGTAAGCTGTGGCATGCAGCTTTCATAAGGTTACACAGCTATAGACCGCTCCCCAGCTCAGACTTACCTTCCTGATACTAAACTTCCTTCTCTGAACTTCCTCACTCCCTAGCATCTCTTCTGGTTTGTTGCTATTCAGGCTAAGGTGTGTGTCTGTAGGAGCCCGTGTGTGTGTGCACACACTCACACATGCACACATACAGACATTTCCTCCCTTTCTTGAGGCCCTTCTCTTAGCCTGGGGGATGCCGGAGTTAGGGAGGACCTCAAGGGTTGGACATTTAGCCCAGCTTCTCATTTACTAGAGGGGAACTGGGTCAGCTCAGGGGCCATCTGCTGTGTCCTGTGTTGGCCCTGCCCCCAGGGCTCTGGGCCATATTCTCCCAGAAATCCTCTGCTTTGTCTTCTTGGTTGCTTTTCCCCAGTTTTCCTCCAGTTGCCTGTTTCCACCTGGCTTTCCATCCACTTAGTTCCCTCCTGTGGGGAACCTGGGCACTGGTGGGTTTAGCACGAGCTTCTTGCACTTGACCCTCCCATTGCTTTTCTCATCCTCCAGTCCCTGTGCCTCATGGCTGGTGACCAAGATGAAGAGAAAAGGAGAAAAGACCACACCTGTAGGGAAGATCCAGGAGAAAAAAATTCTCTAAAGTCCCATCCAGAGGAAAGACTTTTTTTTTCTTTTTATGGAAAGGTTTTTGCTATAGGGTGCATGTGCTCACCAGACAGACAGAGACAGGGAGACAGAAAGCAAGAAATCACCCCCCCAGGGGGATGGCCACGCCACAATCCCTTCTCCTCCATTCTCCTCTCGGGATCTTGGGCACCCATGAACACAATCCTGGAGTGAGCTTAAGCCACTGGGTCTGGGACTTGAACCATGGTCAACTACATGGGAGTCCAGCGACATGGCCATTACGCCAATTGCTGGTCCCCAGAGGAAAGATTTTTATCTGCACTCCAGAGTGTTCTCTTTTGCTGCCTTCTCTTCCACCCTCATTCGTAGCTGGAGCGGTCAACCCCATCCACTTTTATAATACAACAATACAACTCCAGCACCTTAGCCATCACGCCACCTGCTGGCCCTAGTTTTAAAGTAGATCTCAGCATTTTAATTTTCATTCTTTCAATTTTGTACCAAAGTATAAACATCTTATTGATTCAGTCTGAGCCAGCAGCATCAATTGGCCCTGGAAACATGTTAGAAATACAGGATCCCAGGCCCTGTCCCAACCGACTGAATTAGAGTTTGCCTAGTCACTGATCTCCTGATCTTGTCTGCATGCTGCACCTCTCCTCATTCGACTACCCATGGCAGACATTACTAGTCAAAGAACTTTTTTCTCTTACCTGTGCCATGATGAAATCTCTTGGTTATTCCTGTTAGAGCAGGAGAGAATGAAATATCTCCCAGTGCAGTGTGATAAGTGAGCCAGTAAGACAGAGGCTCTGGCAGCTAGAGGAGAGACCAGCTCTTTTGTTAGGGAGTTGTTACGGGTTGAATTGTGTCCCCCCACATTGATGAAGTCTTTACTGTCTGTGCCCTTACTTGGAATTAGGTCACTGTAGATGTGATTAATTCAGGTAAGATCATACTGGAGCAGGGTAGGGCCCACAGGGCACCCCCATCACTGGTTCTCCTTATGAAAAGAGGAGACGGGAGGCTAGCAGGTTGGATGGTTAGGGCTGCTAGATCCCACATGGCCAACATCACAGTTTGAGTGGCTTGGAAATTGTGCTGGAGCTAGGGCCAGTAGGTGGTGTGGTGGTTAAGATGGTGGATTCCCACATTGCCAACTGCGGTTCGAATCTCGGACCTGGTGGCTTGCTTTCTCACTTTCCCTTTCTTTCTTTGTCTCTCTCTGGTCAAATTTAAAATAATAATAAATAATAATAATAATAATGGTTAATAATTCTTAAAAAAAGAAGAAAGGAAAATCATGCTGAGTTTATGTGTGTGCATACCCAAAGTCCCGAGAGGAGAATTGAGGAAAAAGGATCATGGTATGGCCATCCCTCCTAAGAGTGGGGTGCTTCCTCATTTTCCCTTTCTCTCTCTCCATTGAGCACACATGCCTATAAACAAAACAAAACAAAAAAGAAAAGAAAAGAAAAAGAAAAAAGAGATGGGGGCCAGACAGTGCTACAGCAGTAATGCAACTGGACCAAAGAGGGAAGGTGCTGGGCTCATGTCCTGGGGCCTCCTACACATGAGGGGCACATGTGCATGTTCATGATCCAGGCTGATTTGACGTTGGATCATGGTTTGGGGACCCTATTCACGATGCCTTTCGTTCTCTCTTTTATGGAAGAAATAAATAAAAACTTCTTTAAAAATGAGGTGGAGGGGCTGGCAGGTGGTGTGGTGATTAAAGGTGTTGAACTCCCACATGGCCAACCATGGTTCGAGGCCCTAACCTGGTAGCTTGCTTTCTCATTTTCTCTCATTTTCTCTCTCTCTCCCTTACCATCTTTCCCTCTCTGGCTCAATTTTAATAAATAAATAAATGTATAAATATAGTTAAATAAGGTAATTAAAAAGAAAATGAGGTGGAGAGGCACAGGAAGAATACCATGTGAAGATGGAGCCAGAGATTGGAGTCACGTAACTGCAAGTCAAAGAATGTGAAGGATTGCAGGTGACCACCAGAAGCTGGGAGAGGGATGGAACAGATTCTTGCCTCCAGCTTTCAGGGGGAGAGAGCACGGTTCTGTGGATTCCTCCATTTGGACTTGTAGCCCTCAGAACTGTGAAAGAATAGCTTTCCATTGTAAGCTACCCAGTTTGCAATGCTTTGCCACGGCAGCCCTGGGGAAATAATGCCGGAGTCATAGAAGGCATCACGAGGGAAGACATCTGAGTGAATTTGACAGGCAGTCTCGAGGGAAGGGCATCGCCACAGAAACAAGAGCGCACGCAGAGGCAAGGACAGGAAGAGAGCGTGGGTTTGTTCATCGGCGGGGACTTCAGCATGTTCGTGGAAAATGGAATGAACGTCCGAGTTCATTTTGGTGCAGGGGCTTTTAAAATCCATATGTAGGGTTTTTATGACATGTATTTTCCACGGACTTTTTGAGGCTCCCTCTTAGAGTCAAATGATGTGTTTTTAATGAGGTAGAGAGATGTTGCCATGTGGAAAAGATCTGCAGCCATGACTAGTCTTTCTATCAATACGAGAGCTGTAAAGCAGTGAGCTCGTGTGGAGCTGCCTCAGTGCAAACACGCAAACCCTTTAAACACTGAAGTAGAGGGAATTAAATATGCGTAAGGAGCTACAGCTGTCAAACAGGCAGATATTAAGGCATTCTTTTTTATTTTTTTTGGAATTATTTTATTTAACTTTATTTATTATTATTATTTTCCAGTTTGATCAGACAGAGAAAGAAGAAAAGTGAGAAAGCTAGCCACCATGTCCAGGACTTGAACCATGGTCGGCCATGTAGGCATCTAGTGCCTTTAACCACCACACTACCTGCTGGCCCCAAGACATTCTCTTGATAAATACTTGGTGCATATTCTGCCTTGTGCTGGGCTAGCAAAAGGACAGCTATGTTTTGATGGAGAAGGCAGGTGATAAATAGTCAAGTAATATATATGCAAGATAGCTACTCGGTGGTTAAAGGGTCGCACATGGCCAACTGTGGTTCAAATCCTAGCCCAAGTGGCTTGATAAACATGCCAGGTGTGTGTACATGCCCCAAATCTTGACAGGTGGAGAAATGGAAGAGAAAGGATTGCGACATGACAGTGTCCCTTTCAAGAGTGCTTTCTTTCTCTCTCCTTCCCAGCCCCTCTCTCTCTCTCTAGCCAGTGCACGTGCCCTTTGACAATGAAAAAGAAAGATAGCTACTTGGTGATCAAATGCTTTGAAGGGAATAACAGCGTGGTGGAAGAGAGTTACTTTAGATGAAGAAATCAGGGAGATAATCCAGGACAGGATCTAGCACAAGGTAGGTTATTACTGATAAGGTTATTATTCGTCTATCAGCGTTGACTCTTGAATTTACTCCCTCCGGTTTTTAATTTGCAGTAGTGGGAGATTTTTTTTTTTCTCCCTCAAACAACACTCTTTGCTTGGTGCATGGGCCAGCATCATGTCTGACTCACTGTAGTGGCGATTGAATGGGTTTCCCAGCCTCTCTGTGGGTCGCAGAGTCTGGCTACGTCTGGCGTA
>NW_006159601.1:3832090-3845677 GCF_000334495.1 Tupaia belangeri chinensis | reverse complement strand
AGTGTGCAGACATGGTTTCAGAGCCCTCTTTCCTTCTTCCTCCTTCCCTCATTTGATCCCTGTAATCCGCTCTCTCAGGGTGAGTTCCATTGCCTCACCCTTCCCAGCTTTATGCCTTGGACGAACACCTTCTTTCCTGTGGCTTCCCTTTTCCCTTCCAAGTTGGACCCGCTTCTCACCTACCATCTTCACACTTACACCTGACCTCCTTAGTGCCTGTGAGTCTTGCTGCTCCCTGTCTCGCTCTTCTTTCTTGAGTGCCTTTTCTATGCCAGGCCCTGCCCTGGATGCAAGGAATTAAGTCCATGATGAAAAGGACACGATTTCTGTCCCTGGAGAGTGCAGGCAGGTAGACAGAGACCATTGTTCATACCATTACACAAAGCAAAGGAAAACGCTATAGGGCCCATGCTAGGGAGGGGACAGGTGTAGGGGATGGGAGAGTCTAGAAAAAAGGGAGGTGGCCTGGTTGGAAGGACACCATCCTGAGGAATGGCAGTCAAGGTGCCGAGTGGGTGTCAGCCCAGTAAAAGGGGCGGAAGGAGCAGTGTGTGCCAGTGAGAGAGACCACGTGCTTGCTCAGCCTCACGCCTGCCCATGGAGCCTTGCAGTGACCCATCTCTCTGGCCTCTTGTTGTCAAATCCAGCAGTCACTCTCACACCTCATCTTAGTTGATCTGTTGGCAGTGTTTGGTGCAATTATGATTCCCTTCTAGAAACGGTTTCTTCACGTGGCTCCCAGGACGCCACGTTTTTGGCACACTCCAGCAGTGCCTTGTCAGTCTTCCTCCTTGTTCCTTTTCTTTTGTCACCTTACATGTTGAAGTATTCTAAGATCCTGTCCTTGGATCTTTTGCGTCAGCCCTCACTCCCCTGGTGATCTCCTCCAACTGATGGCTTTAAATATCATCCTCTCCAGTTCACATCTTGGCTCCAACCTCCCTCCTAAATGCCACACTTACAGATTCAAGGACCTACTCAACATCCCTATCTGTCTCCAGCAGGCGTCTCTAACTTAGCAAGGTCTCAATCAAATTTGTCTCCTTCTCTCTAACAAAGTTGTTGTTCTCTCACTCCAGGAAGGCTCTGCAAGGCTGACTATATGGGAAGGTGCTGAGTTTGTGTCCAGAAACCTCCCTGAGTATGCCAGGGCTGCTTGAAGCTGGGTATGGATCGTGGCATCGGAACCCTTTTGAGGAGTGCTCTCTCTCTCTCTTTCTCTCACTCAGGGAAAACATAAATAAACTTCAAATAAAGTTTTAAATGGTAAAGTGATTTGAAAATATACTTCCCCAAAGAAGATATATGGATAGCAAATAAATAAATAAATAAATAAATAAATAAATAAATACTTAACCTTATTCATCATGGGGGAATGCAAATGATAGTGCCAGCAGGTAGTATGGTGGCTACGGCACTGGACTCTCACATTATCAACTATGGTTTGAGTCTTGGACCTGGTGGCTTGCTTTCTCACTTTCCCTCTCTTTCTGTCTCTCTTTTTGTTTCTCTCTGTGGAGCACATGTGCCCCATAGCAAATTAAAAAATAATAATAATAATAGTAAATAAAAATTTTAAAAATTCCATTTGTCATTAGTTTTTTTATTTTTTAATTTGAGTAGAGAGAGACAGAAAGAGAAACAAGAAAGTAAGCCGCCAGGTCTAGGACTTGAACTGCAGTTGGCCATGAGGGAATCCAGTGCCTTTAATCACCACACCACCTGCCAGCCCCAAATAAATAATTCTTTAAATAACTGTGAGATATCTCTACACACCTATTAGTATGGCTAAAAATAAAAAAGACGGACTAAACCAGTGTGGGCAAGGATATAGGTCCTGGAACTCTAATACGCTATTTGTGAAAATATAAAATGGTACAACTACTAGGAACAAACATTTTGGTAGTTTCTTAAAAGTTAAGCATCCTGGGGAACCAGCAGTTAGTGTAATGGCTATGTCGCTGGACTCCCACGTAGTCGACCGCGGTTCGCATCCCGGACCCAGTGGCTTAAAACTCACGCCGGGCACGTGTGCGTGCGTGCCCAAGATCCCGAGAGGAGAATGGAGGAGAAGGGATTGTGGTGTGACCATCCCCCGTGGGGGGTGATTTCTCGCTTTCTGTCTCTCTGTCTGTCTGGTGAGCACACGCGCCCTATAGCAAAAACCTCTCCAAAAAAAAAAAAAAAAAGAAAGTTAAGCATCCTGGAGAAAAGCAGGTGGCATAGTGGCTAAGGCATTGGACACTCCCATATGGCCAACCATGGTTCGGGTTCTGACTCTGGTGGCTTGCTTTCTCACTTTCTCTCTGTGTCTCTCTCTGGTCAAATTAAAATAAAATGAATGAATACATAAAATTAAAATGGATAATTCTAAAAAAAAAAAAAAAAGTTAGGCATCCTTGGTACCAGCAGATAGTATAGTGGTTACATTGCCGGACTCCCACATGGTTGACTGTAGTTCAAGTCCCAGACCTGGGTGCATGTGTGTGCATCTCCAAGATGCTGAAGGGAGAAGGGATTGGGTCAAGGTCATCCCCCCCGGGGGGTGATTTTTCACTTTCCTTCTTTCTGTGTCTGTCTGTCTCTCTCTCCAGATGAGAGCATATACCTTAAGGCAGATACCTATTTATTTATTTATTTTAAACTTAAGCATCCTCCTCTTATATGATCTAACCATTCTGCTTCTAGGTATTTACCCAAGAAATAAGCAAGCAAGCAGACTTGTACAGGTTCTTACAGCAGCTTTACTTGTAATAGCCAAGCCCCAGAAACAACACAAATGTCCATCTACAAATGAATGGATAAATTAACTAAAGTATGTCTAAAATGCCCACGGGTGGTATTTTCTCTCTGAAAATCTGAAGTCCAAATTTCTGAACTTTATCAAGGCTCTTAAAATAAGGAAATTCCAATTTTTCTTTCCATCATTCTCTTCTTACACATCCCTCCTGGTGCTCTCTATATTGAAGCTCTAAATCCCTGCAACACTCTAGGTGTCTTTACAAGATTAAATTTTGCAGCAACAATGACTACACTGAGGCTGCCCTTTTCCTTGTTACCATTTCCTTGTTCTGCCAAAGTGCTGTGTACCGTATGGCTTGTATGTTTCCTCTCGGCGCTCCTCAATCTCTGGTGTAGTTAGGTGCTTCCTCTAACCTAGTCTCTCTCTCTCTCTCTTTTTTTTTTTTTTTTTAAGAATTACTCCATTTAACTTTATTTCAATTTGATGAGAGAGAAAGTGAGAAAGTAAGCTGCCAGGTCTAGGACTTGAACCATGGTCAGCCATGTGGGAGTCCAGCACCCTTAAACACCACGCCACCTGCTGGCCCCCATAACCCCGTATAGCTCTTAAACAGAACATAAAATTCATTATGAATAAATCGCTCATTGAATTGTCAGTTCCTTAGGGCAGGACATGAGGCAGGGTTTACTGTTTTTAAATCTTTCAGGCTTAGCATAGAGCTTGGTACACCATTCTTAGATGAATGAATGAGTGCGTGAATGAATGAATGAGTGTTCAGCGAAGTTTTACTACAGGAAAACTAGATATCTCAGCAATTGGGCTGCTTCTGTCACTCAGCCTTCCCAGTGCATGATTCTTTCAAGCAAACCCACAAAACAGCGGTCAGCGTCAGCAATAGGCCTCTCCATCCATTTTGTGTTGGCCAGCTACAGTCCTATATGTGAACTGAATCTTTTATTGAACTGAAGATAAGTTTCCTTTCAGTAACAATACCAAGAGTTGTAACCCTAATCATTTCATGGGTTAGTGAGACATATACTAGTTAGCGAGTCAATTAGAGATTCTTTTATTATTTTATTTTATTCTTTATTATAAGAAGACTCAACATGACATCTGACATTTTTTCTTTTGAGCGATTTTTGCTCTAGGGTGCATGCACTCACCAGAGAGAGACAAGAGACAGAAAGCGAGAAATCATCCCTCAAGAGGATGGTCACACTGCAATCCCTTCTCCTCCATTCTCCTTTCAGGATCTTGGGAACGCACGCACATGCATCTGGTGTGAGTTTTAAGCCACCAGGTCTGGGACTCAAACTGTGGTAGACTATGTGGGAGTCTAGTGATGTAACCATTATGCCATCAGCTGGTCCCCATTTTTACAGATTTTTAAGTGTACGTGCAGTATTATTATCTATAAGCACAATGTTGCGTAGCTGATCTCTAGAATTTCTTCATTTTGCATATCTAAATTTTTTTTTCAGAGACTTTTTTGGTATAGGGCATGTTGCTCGCCAGAGAGAGAGACAGAAAGTGAGAAATAGCCCCCCTGGGGGGATGGTCATTCCACAATCCCTTATTCTCCATTCTCCTCTTGGGATTTTGGGCACGTATGCACACGTGCCTGGCGTGAGTTTTAAGCTATTGGGTCTGGGACTTGAACCACTTTCATCTACATGGGAGTCCAGGAATGTGATCTGCTAGTCCTAGTACCTAAAGTTTTATAATGGTTGATAAGCAGCTCCCATTTCTTTCTCTCCCAGGCCCTATTGTTTCTGTGATTTTGATTATTTTGACACCTCATCTAAGGGGAAGCATGCAGGGGCTGGCAGGTGGTGTGGTAGCTGAGGGCGCTGGACTCCTGCATGGCTCACTGTGGTTCAAGTCCCAGACCTGGCGGCTTGCTTTCTTACTTTCTCTCTCTCTCACTTTGTCCCTCTTTGGGGAAATTAAAATAAATAAATAAAGATAAATAAAAGAATTCTTTTTTAAAAAAATAAGAGGAAGCATGCAGTGTTTGGCTTTCTGTGACTGGCTTCTTTCACTTAGATTTTTTCCAAGTTCATCTTAATGTTGTCACACTTTGAAGAATTTCTTTCCTTTTTTAAAAAGAATGATCTCATTTAACTTTCTTTATTTTGATTTTGATTTGACCAGAGAAGGATAGAGTGATAGAAAGTGAGAAAGCAACCCTACAGATCTGGGACTTGAACCACAGTTGGCTGTGTGGGAGTCCAGTGCCCCTAACCACCATGCTACCTGCCGGCCCCAGACTTTTTTTCCTTTTAAAAACTTTTCTTTTTAAATATTTCATATACATGTGCATATACAGACACACACACACACACACATATGTACACACTACTTTTTAAAAAACTATCCTTGTATGGACATTTAAGTTGTTTTAAGTTGTTTCTAAATCTTGTGAATAGTGCTGTGATGAAGAGCACTGAGAGTGCTAGTTTCTCTTTCTTATTTTGATCTTAATTATTTTGGATAAATACTCAGAGGTAGGATCGCTGGATCATACGGTAGTTATTTTTCTTTAAAGTTTACCTATTTTTATGTCTTTCACGATAGAGAGAAAAACAAAGAAAGAGACAGGTAGAGAAATAGGCACCCCCAGCAGGTTCCTTGTGGTACCATTCAGCTTAGCTTCAGCCAGCCCATGCACAACAGGTATGCATAAAGAGGCCTTGGGGTGCAAAGTTGGGGGCTCAGCATTGCAAGGGGCTGTGTTACCACTCAATCAACAGCTAGCCCCAAGGCTCAAATGGTAGTTCTAGTTTTAATTTTTTAAGGAATCTCCAAAGTGTTTTCCATGGTGGTTACATCATTTTGCATTTCTAACAACAGTGTATAAGGGTTCCAATTTTTCTCCATCCTTGGCAACATTTTCTTTTTTTTTTTCCTAAGAATTATTTTATTTAACTATGTAGTTACTTATTACTTACTTTTTAAATTTGAACAGAGATGGACAGAGAAAGAAAATGAGAAAGCAAGCCACCAGATCTGGGACTTGAACCATGTCAGCCATGTGGGAGTCCAGTGTTCTTAACATCACGCCACCTGCTGGCCCCTGTCTTTTTATTTTTTTAAGTTTATTTACTTATTCTATAAGTGTGACAGAGAGAAAGAGACAGCCCCTCAACATAGTCTTCATATTACAAGTCCTCGCAAGATTTAGTTAGCCCTGGATCATGGGCATGCATGTGCCTGGCTTACTCAGAGTAGTCTTGGAACACAAACCTAAATATTCCCATGTTGGTCAGTCCCACAGAGCATTGCGTTTTACCTCTGCACCACTGTCTGGCTCCAGTTTTGTTTTTGTTCTAATAGTAGCTGTAGGTATGAGGTGATATCTTAGAGTCATTTCAATTTTCATTTCTCTGATGATAAGTGATGTTAAGCATTTTTTCATTTACTGTCGGCCATTTGTATGTCTCCTTTGGAAAGGTGTCTGTTTAAATCCTTAGGTATTTTCTACTTGGGTTATTAGTTTTTTTTTGCTAATGAGTTGCAGAAGTTCCATACTACTCCATTTTCCAATTGCAGAAGTTTGGAAGTTAACCCAGATATATTGTTTGTAAATACTTTCTCCCATTCTGTGTGTTGCCTTTAGAGATTTTTTTTCGTTTTTTTTTTTTTTTTGGTTGTTCCCCCTCCCTCCCCACCCCACACATAGTATTTACTATGTGCCAGGCACTCTTCTAATTGCTTATATATATATGTTTATTACATGTAGGTTGACTATCCCTTGTACCCCTAATCTGAAAATCTGAAATCTGAAATACTCCAAAATTTAAAACTATCCAAGTTCTGACATGATGCCACATCAATAATTTTTAAAATTATTTATTTAATTTTATTTATTCATTAATTTATTTTAATTTGACCAGAGAAGAAGTGAGAAAACAAGCCACCAGGTCCGGGTTTATGGGGAGTGTCCAGTGCCTTAACCACAGCAGAATTATTTATTTAATTTTATTTATTCATTCATTTAGCTAGAACTGGAAAATTTCATACCTGACCTCAGAAGAGACCATGATCAGGATTCCTTACAGGCTATGTGTCTGAACATAGATGAAACATAAATGAGTTTCCTGTTTAGACTTGGGTCCTATCCCCAAGATAGCTTATCATGTACATGCAAATATTTGAAAATCCAGAGAAATCTGAAATCTGAAACATTTCTGGTCTCAAACATTTCAGGTAAGGGATACTTAACCTGTATATATAAATCTTTATGTGTGTGTTTTTTATTCTGTACAGCAGTCCTATGAAATAGATACTAATATTATCTCTGCTTTGCAGATAAGAATAATGAGACATGAGGAAGTTAAATACATTGCCCAAAGTTACATCCAGGTGAATAGCAGGACTGGGATTCAAAAACCCAGTCCTTGCTCCTAATTTTTACACTATTTGTGCAAAAAACATTGCATACTTTTTGAACCAACGTCTTAAAAACTGTTAACATCAAAATACAGAGAGCTGACTTCTCTTGAAAAGTCAAAAGAATGGGGCTGGCTGGTGGCATGGTGGCTAAGGGTGCTGGACTCCCACATGGTCGGCCATGGTTCGAGTCCCAGACCTGGCAGCTTGTTTTCTCACTTTCCCTCCCTCCCTCTGTCTGTCTGTCTGTCTCTGACCAAACTAAAATAAATAAATAAATAAATAGATAGATAGATAAATAGATAAATGAATAAATAATAAAAAATATAAAAACATAAAATGAAAAGTCAAAAGAATGGGTGGTATGGGTTGCTTTCCAGAGGTGGCAACTGGCTGGTGTCACATCAGGCCAGCCCCCTTGCTGGGGTGGGGTTCTTGGGTTACACCCCCTGTCCCCATGGTACTCCAGTTCCCATACTCATTTATACTTACAAACACTTCAGTCTTTAACCTCTCCAGTAAGGTAATATTTATAGACATGGATTCTTACAAAAGTGCTAGGCACTCTTCCTCTGAGATGGGGAGTATTTTCATCCCATTTTAAAATGTGAGAGGTTACTGAGGCTTGGAGGCCAGCGTTCACACAGTGCAGCAGAGAGGGTTTGTTTGAACTTTGCCTTATTCCAGGGTCTGTGCTTTGGTTACTGTATTATTTCCTCTCCCCTTTATTATCTGGGGGTTCTCAGACTCTGCTAGAGTTCCTAGCAGTAAAGTTGATCATTCAAGCAGATGAAATTGCAGTTCTGAATGAACCAGGTGTGAAGAAGCCAGACAAACAGCCACGCCTGTTTTTGTGCATTCAGTAGACTTTAGCTGTAGGGGGCATGGCCAGCTCTTTAGAACTATTCCTTGAACAAAAACTAGACCAGGAAGAGTTCTCTGTTGAGAGTCTTACAAAGAGGAGAGAAGTCTGATGACATTTCAGAAAGTGGATCAGCACCTAGTAGAAGTTAAAAATTTTTTTTTTTTTATTTATGGAGCCTTTTTTTTCTTGATAACTGGAGGAAATGTCCTGCTTTTTCTAGCCAGTATCATTAATGATTTTTCTTTCTTTGGGGAGAAAATAATATAATTCTGGCCCATTGCTCAAGCAAGTGTATTTAAAAATTCCCAGCATTCTCTTTAAGTGGTTTGGGAGTTAGAGCAAGTGATAACAAGAACAGCTGAGAAATGAGGTTTCTGCCTGGTTATTGTCTAACCAGGTGGGGTGGGGGTCTCTGAACTTTAAGAAGCTTTTGTGTTTCCAGCTGTACCAGGGGGATTAATGGCTTAGTCCCACCCCATGGGATCCGGTTTTATTGTTACCTCGTATAAGGCTGAAACCATAACGTTATGGTTTTTTGATGCAGCACCATCTGCTTCGCGATTTCAACATGCTTAGTTAGAGGTTTTTTTCCCCCTTCCGAGTCCCTCCCTACACATAAGTTCAGCATCCGGAAGAATGAATTCACTCTGGACATAGCAACAGACACACTTGGTAATATGCAAAATGCAATGTTATCAATCAATCATATGGCTATCGAATAACATAGACAAGGCGCTGTGTTAGACAGCTATGATGGAAACCAAGATAACTACAATGTAGTTGCTGCCTGAAGGGACCTAGCTGGGGCGTCTAAGACAAAGGCATACAAAAAGTTTAATAGTTACAGGAAATCAAAGTTAACAACAAAAAGTAGAGGAGGAACTATGCAGTCAAGAGAAATTTCCAAGCGAAGGCTGCAAATGTGAAGTGCTACAGGAAGCCTGCGTTCTCTTTGAGCAGCAGCAAAATCCAGAGTGAACTGTGTGCAGCGCAGCCAGAGGGATGCTTCAGGAACAAAGCTGCAGTATAAGTGCAAGGGAGAAAGCTGGTCTCTCTTCAGCACAGTCCGGAAATTCATTCTGTAACAAAGAACTGTAATTCCCAGTCAATGACACCTTCTAAATCCTCTCAGACTATGCCCAAAATTATAGAGAAGGAATGGTGAGTCAATTCCATTCAGTCAGAAGTAGAGAGCTGTGGACTTTGCTCACATGCCTGGGATCTAATGGAGATGGGACAGTCGCCAGGAGATAAAGCAAGTCAATACAGGACTGGGAGAACGCTGATGCTGGTGCAGATATTGAGGAAAGGGCCAGGGTTTGAAAGCGTGACCTCTCAGTCTTCCTGTGTAATGAACAGAATATAATGGAGGGCTGAGATCTGAGACCCCACTGCACCTGGGTCTGTAGCTTCCCAGCCAGGAGCCTGGCCACAGCCCTAGGTAACTGGGATGAGCTATGGGAACCCGACAGCCTTCAAGCTACCTTTACTCTTCTTTTGTGTAACGTGTATTATTTTTCTTTTCCTTTTTTTTTGAGGTTTTTGCTATAGGGCACGTGCGCTTGCCGGAAAGACAGAGAGAGACAGAGAGACAGAAAGTGAGAAATCACATCCCAGGGGGAATGGCCACGCTGCAATCCCTCCTCCTCCATTCTCCTCTCAGGATCTTGGGCACGTACGCACACGTGCCCAGTGTGAGTTTAAGCAACCGGGTCCGGGACTTGAACCGCGGTTGACTACATGGGAGTCCAGCAACATAGCCATTATGCTAACTGCTGGTCCCAATAACGTGTATTATTTTTAAATTTGCTATAGGACACATGTGCTCACCAGAGAAAGATGGGGGTGGGACAGGGAAGAAAGAGAAAGCAAGCCATCAGGGCTGGGACTCGAACAGTAGTTGGCCATGTGGGAGTCCAGCACTCCAACCACCATGCCACCTGCTGGCCCTGCACCTTTACTCTGTACTGAAAAGGACATCGATGTGGGCCTTAGTGGTTAAAAACCTGAACTCTGGGGTAAGACCTGGCTCCCCCATTTACTAGTTGTGTCTTAACTCTCTGAATCTCAGTTTTTATCATCTGCAAAATGGGAGAAAAAAATGATAATACCTAATCTACATGGTTATTGTGAGGATTAAGCAAGACAAGTGATTAAAAAAAAAGCTCTTGGGCCAGCAGGTGGCATGGTGGTTAAGATGCTGGGCTCCCACAGGCATGACCACAGGTTCAGTCTTGGACCTGGCGGCTTGCTTTCGCTCGCTCTCTGGTAAGAACATGTGCCTTATAGCAAATATTAAAAAATAATAAATACAATTAAGTAAATAATTCTTTTTAAAAAGCACTTAGTGTATATGGCACATATAAATCCCATCTAGTATTTTTATTAAAGTAGATGGGGCCGGCTCCATGGCCTGGTGGCTGAGGCAGTAGAATCCCACATGGCTGACCCTGCAGTTCGAGTCTCAGACCTGGCAACTTGAGAAACATGCTGGGTACGTGTATGTGTGTGCCCAAAATTCTAAGAGGGCGAGGTGGAGGGGAAGGGTGGGACCATCCCCCATGGGGGTGGTCCTTTGTTCCTTTCCTTCTCTCTGTCTTTCTCTCTGAGCACATGAACCCTTTAGCAAAAATAAAATATAAAAAGAAAATGATCATGAAGATAAATATTTTCAAATGATTTTTTCCTTCTGTAAGTTTTGACCCTGGCTTAGAAACAAAGCGGGAATTATTCCGTTCTTCCCTTTAGTTCTCTGTCTGTAGCCTTTGAGAAGAAAAGGAAATAGCTTCTGCAATGGGATAGGTTGGGACAAGGTTTTAGAGCAAAGCCTTTGCTTCTAGTGCCTCAAAATCCAAACTTACGTAAAACTGAAAGGTCAGCTTTCCAAAGGCATAGATGGGAGACCGCTGCTGAGAGATCAGAAAATCTGTATTTCTCTGCCCTTAGAGATGCTAGGTATCTTAGAGTAAGGCTTCCTGAACTCTGGTATGCATGTGAATCACTTGAGATTCTGCGTTTTTTTTTTTTTTAATAAGGAAAAAGTTCGTTAAGTAAAAGTGAAAGTACAGGGATCAGCAAATAACATAATAGTTACATCACTGGACTCCCACATAATCCACTGTGGTTCGAGTCCCGGACATGGAGGCTTAAAACTCACACCAGGTGTGTGTGTGCATGTGTGCCCAAGATCCTGAGAGGAGAATGAAGGAGAGGGATTGAGACATGGTCATCCTCCCTAAGGGATGATTTTTTGTTTTCTGTCTCTGGTAAGAGCATTTGCCCTATATCAAAAAAACTCTCTTAAAAAAGAAAAAAAAAAAAAGTGAAAGTAAAAAATGAAAGAATGGCTCAAAAGGCCCTGGCCTGAGCCAACAGAAAGAGTGGCTCAAATTTCTACTTTTTAAAAAAGAATTATTTTATTTAACTTTCATTATTTTAATTTGACCAGAGAGGGACAGAGTGAGAGAGAGAGTGAGAGAGGGAAAGTGAGAGAGCAAGCCGGCAGGTCCGAGATTCGAACTGTGATTGGCCATGTGCAAGTCCAGTGCCTTTAACTATCACATCATTTGCCAGCCTCTCAAATTTCTAAGAAGAAATGATGCTAAAGCTGCGAGTTCTCAGACCATATTTTAAGTAGCAAAATTTTTTAAAGCCTTGGGTCATTTTGTCCAATGGCACAACTTTCCTGAGAACATTCACCCAAGATTTGCTTGTAAACCACCACAGAAGAAAAGTTCCATACTTGCTGGGGAGTCCTTTCAGGGATGCAGAGATGAGGGTAGGGTCTTCCTTTTGCAGAACCTATGCTTACTTCCTTGTAAGTAACATCCACCCACTGATTCCAGTTCTTGCTTTTGATGGGGGCCGGGCATCACGCAGGTGATGCCTAATTCCTAAGGTTCTTAACCTTGGTTTTGGTCAAGGGATTTCCGTGGACGAGCTTCGGTGGTAGTGGTGGAGGGCAGCGATCCCCTGACACATTTGTGAAATTTTGTTTGCATGCACATTTTCCTAGGGAGAGTTCTCAAAGCTTTCAGTGGTTTTGCAAGGGAGTCTTCTCTCTCTAGAAAATTATGAAGCATTGGAGTCTTCAAAGAATGCCCTGTCCTTCACAAATCTTTGGTCTGCAAGGACAGGCCCTCTTAAACTTCTTTCTTCTTGTCCGTCTCTCATTGATTTATTTTATGTCATTCTCTATGCAGTATGGTTTAGACACCCTTATTATCCTGACAGATTGTCCTAGGATGTCTGTTCCTCTAAGTTTGGCACCCAGAACTATGAACTCTAGGGTCATTTGACCAGCAGGGTGGGTGAAACAGCTTTCCTTCATTTGACCTGAGGCTTCTTTCAGTTCTTCCTAATATGCAATGTCGCAATGTCATCTTTGGAAACCGTAGTATATTTGACAGTACTATCCGTTTGGAATGTTAATGTTTCAAATTAAAAAGGATAAGAAGAAAGCAAGAAAGCACCATTCAGAGGGAATTCGCTGGCATATTCACATGGCTGAGTAGGGTGGGTAGCAGTGCCTTCTAGTGAGGCTTAATCTGTGAGCACAGACACTTCCCAGTGCCTCTCTCTCTTCAGAGTCACTAGAGTCCTGAGTCTTTCACATGAACGGTGTTGAACCCCATCTTCCACCATCTGAGTGCTTTGTAGTGGTTTTTGGACTTTTGGTATTTTCTTATGCGGGACCTGATGTTCATTCCCATGGGGTATCTTGTAAGACCATCGTTCTGATGATGCCATCTCTGCTTTTAGCCTCTCCATCCAGCTTATGGTCATCTTCTAATCCGACCAGCATGCCAGCAAATTAATGATGTTGAACCAGACAGGGTCAAGGACAGAGCCAACAGCATGACCCCAGACACCACTACCAGTGCCTGGATTGATGTCACTTATCCTTTGAACATGGATAAACATTTCTCACATCATATTCTAAAAGACAGTAGCCCTCAGGAAGGTCCTCAAAAACAGAGCCATATAATCAATGCTGTAAGTAGCGCTTCATACCATAACTCTTTCTTGACCATTCACAGTACTCATGAGTGTATTAAGAAATCTGAGAGGGCCAGCCAGATAGTGTGGTAGTTAAAGCAGCTGGATCCCTGGGGCCGGCAAGTGGCATGGTGGTTAAAGGCGCTGGACTCCCACATGGTTGACCACGGTTCGAGTCTCGGACCTGGTGGTTTGCTTTCTCATTTCCTCTCTCTCTCTCTCGCTCTCTCTCTCTCTGTCTCTCTCTGATCACACTGGAAAATAATAATGATAATAATAATAAATAAAGTTAAATAATTGTTTTTTAAAAGGCAGCTGTATCCCACATGGTTGACTGCATGGTTTGAGTCCCAGACCTGGCAGCTTGAAAAAATACACCGGGTATGTGTGCATGTATGCCCAAAGTCCTGAGAGGAGATTGGAGTAGAAGGGATTTCAGCATGGTCATCTTCCCTGGCGGGGGAGGAGGGGGATGTGTGTGCTTTCTCACTTTCTCTCTCTGTCTCTGATAAGGGACACATAGGAAATTTAAAAAAAAAAAAAAAGGGAGAAACTGTTGAACATAGTTTTCCAAACGTATTTGGCTATT
>NW_006159601.1:3827087-3832059 GCF_000334495.1 Tupaia belangeri chinensis | reverse complement strand
TCTTTCCCTCTCCCCTACCTTGTTCTACCGAATAATAACCTGTACATAACTGTTCTAGAGAGCATGATCTGAGCAATATTCTTGTAGATGTTCAGTCAGTTATTAGTTTATTTAATTATGTTATCATCTGGCCCAGATTCCTCTGTCATTAACCAAAAGTGTTAGGCACAAAATACTTGCTTAAAACCAGTTTCTCTCCCATCAATGACCTATTCAGAAGGATGACTTTTCAATTAAACACTACTTACCTGTGGCTGCTCTCATCATAAATCTGCCAGGTAAAGTTTAGATGCCCAGAGTAGATGCTTTCTAGGTCTTCTGTGAAAAGCAAATCCCATACGTGCTTGGACACGCTCAGGAAAATCCATAGCCAGATAATAGAGCATCGTCATCCACAGTGCTAACAGTCATTTTAATACAGGAATAGCCAAGCTATTTAACTTTGACTCTCTGCCAGGCCCAGCCCATGTAATATTCACTAAATCTCCACGTGAACCACAGGAAGTGGGCAATACTGGTATCCTTATTTTATAAGCCAGGTGCCTGAAGGATCCAGAGCTTAGAAAAGTTATGCGAAGAGACACAACTAACAAGAAATGGACTGACCCAAGCTTGGCTGACACCCGAGCCCATCTGGCTAACAAATTCACTGTGTTGTTTTCATGGTGATGTGGTCATCAGGCATTTATTCAATATCAGCTTTGGTCTGGTGCAGTATTTGGTGAAATTGAAGACATCAATGAACTATACTCCTTGTACTTAAAGAACTGACAGTTTATTTGGGGGAACATTTGTAGTGCAATGAGGAGAATATATTCCAAGCAGATAGAAGCAAATGCTGAAGGCCATATCAGGGCCCAGGTGCACCCCTGTGGCCCCACTGGAACCTCAACAGCTGAATCTCCACAGCTTGCTTTTAGAAACCTACTTGCCTGAGGTGATCCCCTTGAATTCTTCCACTTTATTCATTCTCTCAGATTCCCCTCTTAACTGTCCTTCATCTTCCCCTTGTGTGACCTCCACTTGTCCCCAGGGGAAACCACTAACCTCTTAGCTCTTCAGTTCCCGTCTGTGGTAAACTCCCAGCTGACATCCACAGCACTTGGAGGTGACCTAGTTTGAGTGAAATGCTGGCTTTTCAGCTATATCTTCAATAGGCTGAGTTGGCAGCTTGTCAGCAAGCTTGTGTCACCTAATGACTGTGTCAATTCCCTCCTTGCCTGGCTTCCTGTTAGTAAATATCCTCAGGATGCTCTTGGAACCCAGAAGGTGTATGGGGCCTGGGAGGGAGCCAAAAAGAAAACAGGAACAAAAACAGGAGAGAAGCAGAGAAGACCGCCCCTCCCTATGAAAGAAAAAGATAATGGACACCAGAAAAAAAAAGTCCTCAGAGGCAGATAGAAAAACTTGCCTGAGGTGTCTCCCTACAGAACAATTTTGCTCCAAGAAGGACAGTTTGCTTTTTTAATTTAAATGTTTTTGGCCCTCTCTTGATCTCCTTTATTTCCCCCCTCATGCCCTTCCTTCCTGTTTGGCGCTTTTAAAGGCTATTACTTCTAGTCCACAATAGCAACCTGCTGGGAGTGACTGCAGAGACATTTCCTCTCCTGCAGCTCTAGCTGTGTTTGTAATAATGCCTCCTCCCCTTTTTTCTTTCCCCTCAGGCTTCTCTTCATAAACATTTGCTTAGGGCTTTGTGGAAGAGCTTCAGGTGTGCCCCTTATGTCCCTCAAAAGTGACTGTGGGACCAGCGGTGGCAGGGTGGCAGCGTGGCAGCGATGGTTAAAGCAGCTGGATCCCACATGACCTGCATAGCTCAGGCCTGGACCCAATGGCTTGAAAAACACACCAGGCACGTGTGCGTGAATGCCCAAAATCCTAAAAGGAGAATGAAGGAGAAGGGATTACAACAGAGGTCACCTGGGGGTACTTTCTCACTTTCTCTCTCTGCATACACCTTATAACAAATTTTTTTTTAGAAAAAAGATGAGCTGTGTTTGCAGCTTGACTCCCTCCCTCTCCCCCAAGGGGCTGCAGTAACAGAGTTCCTCCTTTTTTATTTTTATTTTTCTTTCTTTTTAAAAAAGATTTGTTTCATTTAACTTTATTTACTTATTCATTCATTCATTCATTCAGAGTAACAGAGATAGAGAGAAGGTGAGAAAGCAAGCCACCAGGTCTGGGACTTGAACTGCAGTCTACCATGTGGGAGTCCAGTACCCTTAACCACCACGCCACCTGCAGACCTCCCAGAACTCCTCTTGTTTGCACAGTATACTGCAACTATGAGTTTGGATGGTACATACTCAGAGATTTGGCTTTTATATTTGAGGGGGAATGATAATTCTATGAGCTCATTCCTGCGAGAATTGCTCTCAAGATTCTGGGCCCTTCCAGTCCTGTTGGACTTGGGTTAGAAGATTCACCATCAGTGGAGACTCTTGCCTGGGGCCGCATGAGGTCATCCTCAGAGGCCTGGTTGTTTTCACATCCTCTCCAGAGACTGCCTCTTCAGAAGGCAAAGTTCAAGTTTGCACAAACCACCAGAACAGATGAGTTGGTTAGAGTTCGTCTATGTCACTTTCTCCAAACAGAAACAGGGATTCATAATGCTGAAGTTTCACCCCACATTTCCCCCCAGATTACCACTCTTCTCATGGAATGTGTATGTCCCAAGGTTGAGAAACATGAAGCAGCAGCTCCTCCCTCTCTTTAGCCCTTATTTTATTATTATTATTTTTAATAAGAGTGATTTTTGCAATAGGGCATGTGTGCTTACTGGAGAGAGTGAGATAGAGAGACAGAAAGCAAAAAATAACTCCCTGGGGTTGGGGGGTGGCCACAATGCAATCTCTTCTCTTCCAGTCTCCTCTTGGATCTTGAGCACACATGCACTTGCACCCAGCATGAGTTTCAGGCAGCCAGGTCCGGGACTCAAGCCATGGTCAACTATATGGGAGGCTAATGATGTAAGCATTATGCCCTCCAGTGGTCCCAGTCCTTATGTTTGTGGTAGATCAGGTAATTCATTTGTTCATCCATTTGTGTGTCCGATCAATGAGCATTTGTTGAGCTCTTCTTTGCTGAGCACTAGGGACATGGCATCTTTGCTAGCACAAGAGACATGGCATCTGCCTTCACAATGTTTATGGTTCATGGGGAGAGGATGAACAAATGTATATCCACCCACTGGGAAGCCTGCTGTGGAAGCATGACTGGGATGCTCTGATAGAGAAACAAGGGAAGGGACACCGGGCAAGCCACCTGAGATGGTGACCTGTGAGCCCAGGTACACCACGTAGTGGGGAGTAGCCAGTTTATTGAGCGCTCCCTCCTAGCAGAAGTGAATGTGGCAAACATTTCCTTAAACAGAAACGCATGGAACTTGGGGCTCAGTTCTTCCAGGTTCTGATGAGGGCCCGCATATCCAGGAAAGGCAGTGATACTCAACAATTTGGCCGTCTTCTCAATTCTGGCCAGACCTATATGGGAAGTGTCTCACTATATCAACTGCTTGGCCATTTGTTTCCCCCACCCCCTTCACTAGAGAAAGACAGTGAGAGAGAGAGTGAGAAATCACCCACCAGGGAAGATGGCCACGTCACAGTCCCTTCTTCTTCATTCTCCTCCTGAGATTTTAGACACTCACACACATGTGCCCATCCTGATTTTCAAGCCACAAGGTCTGAGACTGAAACCCTGATTGGCTCTATGGGAGTCCAGTATCTTAACCACCACACCACTTGCTGGCCCCTACAGCTATTTGACTTGTGAAAACCTGGGACTCACAGGTCAGGAGTGGATGAGGAGAAGATAATCAACATTTGCCCTGTTTGAGGCATCTGGCATCTATCGTTTTATAACCTTGAGCGAGGATATTATGACCTCCCAGCAGGTATTATGTGAATTGTCTCTTGAGTCAAAACGTCTGTTATAGGCTGGCCTGGTATCCCACTAGTTAAGGGAGCTGCATCCCACATGGCCACCCACGGTTTGAATCCAGCCCTAATGGCTTGGAAAACACACCGAGTGTGTGTGCAGATGTGTTCAAAATCTTGACAGGATGGAGAAATGGAGAAGAGATTGCAGCAAGACCATGTCCTGTTGAGGGGGCTGCTTTCTCCCTTTCTCTCTCTCTTTGTCTCTGGTGAGTACACATGCTCTCTAGCAATTATTATCTTTTTTAAGTATTATTTTTTATTTAATTTTACTCATTGTCATTATTTTGTTTGTATATCTATTTACTTATTTAAAGTTGACCAGAGAGAGAGAGAAGGAAAGTGAGAAAGTAAGCTGCCAGACTTATTTAAAGTTGACCAGAGAGAGAGAGAAGGAAAGTGAGAAAGCAAGCTGCCAGGTCTGGGACTTGAACCGCGATCAGCCATGTGGGAGTCCAGCTGCCTTAATCACCATACCACTTCTGACCCCTCTAGCAATTATTAAAAAAAGTTAAGGACTGGCAAGTGGCATGGTGGTTAAGGTGCTGGACTCTCACATGGTCAACCATGGCTCAGGTCCTGGATCTGGTGGCTTGGTTTCTCACTCTCCATCTCGATCTTTGTCGGTCTCTCTGGTCAAATGAAGAATAAAAATAAATAAATAAAATTAAATAATTAATTTAAAAATGTTAGACTTTCTCAGTGCTTCCAAATGACCCATTCACGGGAGTAGCTTTCCTGAATCTTATGTCTTATTTTTATAATACTTTGTGTCTGAAGTCATTTCACAAATGTTTGTACAATCTATACAGTATCGTTTACTGTGTGCTCAGTTATGTAGGTGAAAAAGTATTAACCACCATTTTAGATGGTGGAACTGTGTGGGCTGGCCAGTGGTACAGTAGGTAGGGTGCTGGATCCCTGCACAGTTCAATTCCCAGACCCAGGAGCTTGAAAAAACCTGCCCAAAGTCCTGAAAGGAAGGAGAGATGGAGGAGAAGGGATTGCCACGTGACCGTTCTCCATTGAGGGTG
>NW_006159601.1:3823621-3827045 GCF_000334495.1 Tupaia belangeri chinensis | reverse complement strand
TCTGAGCACATTTATTCTCTGGCAAAATTGAAAGAAAAAAAAAAAAGAAGACAATAAAATGGAACTGTGGCTCCCAGAGATTAAATGATCCACTATACTCACAGGCTGGTGGAGAGAAGCTGGGAACTGAACCTGCATTTTCTGACTGTTAAATGCTTTTATTTTTTTCCTACCATGTTGAGTTGTAGTTATTGTCATAGATACCAATAGGGTATACTTTCTGTTGGGAGTCTTCTTGGGAAGAAATAGAACTATCAGAAAACCTCTCCACAACCAAAGCCACAGAACTCAAAGAATACGATCTGCCAATCTCCTTCCCCTCCTGCCGTCCACGACGCCCATTCTTCTGTACCACCCTGGCGAGACTTTAAAGCTGATCCCTGAGAGTGACTGGACTGAGGGAGCAGTATGTATTATGTCGTATTATTATTTAATAAAGGGTGTGTTGTTCCCTGCTTGGCAGTGGAGCCAAGTTGCAGTTCTAGCAGGTGGTGGGTAACTGGACCCAAGCCCCCGATCTTTGCTCAGGAACTCCCTGGTCAAGCCTTTGATATTAGAACAAGAGGAGAAAACAGTGACACAGGACACTTCCTGTCCCAGAGGGGATGTGATACAGGACACCTGAAACAACAGGCAGAAGAGAAGTTTTGCTAGAGCCGTTTCGGAGAGCTAGCCTTGGCCTGCCCTTCGCGAGTCATCTCTGATGAGGTTAAGTCGGGAGTGGAGGGGGCCAGCTGCGTCAGGGGAGTTCAGCTCCGTGGATTAGCTCCTCTCTTCCATGGGTTAGCTGTGGCTGCCATGCTGACATCCCAGCTCCTGCTCGTAGAGGTGTGACCCAGTAATGAAGACTGACAAGCAAGCAGGTGATAAAAATAAGTGTAATGTGGAACACGTTGATGGGGAAAGCTGGTGCTAAACCATTCACAGACGACCTGCTTCTGGGTTGGGGTTTCATACGTGTAGAGCAGCTCCCTCGCAGCAACCTATTGAGAGTCAGTCCTTGACACTAGGGTTTCGTATTATAATTTAAAAAAAGAAAAGGGGCCGGCGGGTGGTGTGGTGTTTAAGGGTGCTGGACTCCCACATGGCCAACCACATTTTGAGTTCCAGACCTAGCGGCTTGCTTTCTCACTTTCCCTCCCTCTCTCACTCTCTCTCTTACTCTGTCCCTCTCTGGTCAAGTTAAAATAAATAAATTAAAAAAAATGGTTTTAAAGAAAGAAAAAGGTATAATGACATTTCATTTTTAAAAAGTTATTTAATTTTATTTATTATTTTAAATTATTTATTTTTATTTATTTTATTTTTTTGAGAGAGGTTTTTTGTTTTTTTTTTTTCCTTATACAGTACAGTCACTTGCCGGAGAGACAGTGACAGACAGGAAATGACAAATCACCTCCCGGGGGAATGGCCACACCCCAGTTCCTTCTCCTCCATTCTCCTTTTAGGATTTTGGGCACATGCGCACATACACCTGGCATAAATTTCAAGCCTTTGGGTCCAGGACTCAAACTGTCATTGTCCATGTGGGAGTCCAGCAACATAATCACTATGCCATCTGCTGCACCTTCCCCACCCAATTTATTTATTTATTTATTTGTAGAACTTTTTGCCTTAAGGTATTTGTGCTCACCAGTGAGAGAGACAGTGAGAGGGGAAGTGAGAAATCACCCACCGGGGCGGATGGCCACGTCGCAATCCTTTCTCCTCTTTGAATCTTGGACATGCACATACATGCATCCAGCATGTGTTTTAAATCACCAGGAACCACGGTCAGCCATGTGGGAGTCCAGCGATATGATTGCTATCCATTTGCTGGCCCCTCCAACATCAAATTTTTAAAATTTTGGTAGAGGTTTTTGCCTCAGGGCAGGTGCCCTCACCAGAAAGAGAAACAGAAGCAAAGTGAGAAATCAACCCTCAGGGCGATGGTCATGCTACAGTCTCCTCTACCTCACTCTCCTCCCATGATCTTGGGAATACAACCACCTAGGCCTGATGTGAGTCTCAAGCCACCGGGTCCAGAACTTGAACCACGTGGGCCATGTGGGAGTTCAGCAATATAACTGCTACACCACCTGCTGGCCCTGATATTTCATTTTTAATAGAGAAAGTATAGGAGTTGTGGGACCCAGATGAATGGCTCTGGAGGAAGAGGAGTGCGACTTGAAGTGTGGATAAGAGTTTGACCATGCACAGGCTCTACGGGTAGTAGGCTGAAAAAAGAAAAGTTTAGGCTTGAGAATTTCAAAAATTACAAAAATAGAGGCCAACTGATAGCTCAGCAGTGAAATGCAGTACTCTTCAAGGCTGACCCACAGAAGGTCCAGAGATCTCCTGGAGTATGCCAGGCACAGGTGTGCCCAATAATCCAGGGTCGGCCGGGGGGTGGGCTGTGGCCTTGAGACCCTGTAGTGGGTGCTCTCTCTCTCTGTCTCACTCATAGAAGAAATAAACTTATAAGTGAAAAAAAAAACCAAAAAACAAAAAACAAAAAACAAAACAAAACAAACAAAAAAACAAAACGTAGACATAATTGCTCAGCTTGTTTCCCCTGCCCTCAGCCCCTCAAATCCTCTAGCCCTTCACTCTCCTTATCCATACCATTCATGCTGCATGGGGCATGTGGAGAGGGCTGATACTTGACTGTGCCTCAGAACTAGATGACTGTGAATGTGAAGGCTATTATTTTATTAGGCAAAATGCCTGGAAGCAAGAGTCCCAGATGAAAATCACCCAGCATGTTTGATTTTTTAAAACGGATGCATGCTGGATTCATAGTTCACTTCAGGGCCTTGAAAGTTACCTGTGTGGGACTGTCGTGAGTCTGAGTTGTCTTAGGGCGTGGAGATTTCAGAGACTTGGGATTTTGGATATTTTTCTCATAATCACCACTTGTGCAGAGACCATCCATCCGATCATGGCTAAACCCCACCATTTCAACTAAAAATGAGGAGAGACTTCAGACATTTACTTACCTATTTTGTCTATTATCTTTATCTTCCCGTTACCTTTTTACTTTGAAAAACTAAAATTATACAGAAAGACTGTAAGGATGGAGCAAAGTTCTCCATGGGTGTGTGTAGACATACATGCATATATTTATTTTTCAGAGTCATCTAAAAATCAGTTACAGACATCATGAAATTTCTCTCCTAAAGTATTTCAGCATGTGTCTTTACATTTTCCCACCTAACAATGGTGGGATTTGCACGTTCAGGAAATCTAACATCAATATAATACTCTTCTCTAATGTGCAGTCCATATTTAAGTTTCCCTTACTGCCTCTATTATTTTTATTTATTTTTAAAGAATTATTTTTAAAATTTTATTCATTCATTTATTTTAATTTGACCAGAGAGAGAGACACAGAGAGAGAGAGAGAGAGAGAGAGAGAGAGAGAGGAAAATGAGAAAGCGAGCTG
>NW_006159601.1:3797485-3823356 GCF_000334495.1 Tupaia belangeri chinensis | reverse complement strand
TGAACATGCCACTAATAGAGAAAGGGAATGTTTTCACAGAACCAGTATTTTCCCCATCCCATCTCCATTTGATGTCAATCAAAACATGCCATTGGCCATTTAGTTAAAAAAACAATACAATATGCTTGTGCATATACACCAGTTACTTCATGTACAATAAAGGAACGGGGAAGGGAAAATGAAAGAAGAGAGAAAACTATACTGTAGTAGTCAGGATGTGCTGAAACCAAATTGTGGTTTTCTGATTGAGAATGTATTCTTGGTCTGTAAGAACAGAGTTCTGGAGTAAAGTAGCGGGTTCCCATTTTAGTAGACACCTCCTGTCGCTGTTGGAACACATCAATTGTATCTTCATCCTCCATTTCCAACTGTGCAGCTGTGTCTGTTTCGTTGCTCAGCTGCCCATCAAATCGGAATCTGATCTGCCTCATTGACAAACCCTGTCGTTCACAATAGGCTTTCATTAGTTAACTAAGTGGTGTAGGCCTCTTCATCTTAAACTGCACCACAGAACCATCCTGCCCCGCCACCTTCACATTCATAGGATCGTTGTTCTCAGTCGTGACTCCTTCCTTGGGCTTTTTGTGGGCCATGGTGAGCATTAGAGTCTCCTCAGCTGCCTCTTCACAAACGAGGTACCAGGTCGTCACCGAACGAGCACCCATTTATTTATTTTAAGAGAGATTTTTGCTATCGGGTGCGTACACTCACTGGAGAGACAGAGAGGAACAGAAAGCTAGAAATCCCTGATGTGAGTTGTGTTTATTTTCAGAATTGTCTTTTTATTTAACTTTATTTATTTTAATTTGACGGGAGAGGAACAGAGTGAGAGAGAGAAAAGAGGGAAGGGAAAGTAAGAAAGCAAGTCGCCAGGTCCAGGATTCAAACTGTGGTCAGCCATGTGGGAGTCCAGTGTCCTTAACCACCACGCCACGTGCCAGCCACCTGATGAGAGTTTTAAGTCGCCACGTCCGGGACCCGAACTGTGATCAATTATATAGGAGTCCAGCAATGTAACCATTATGTCTTCTGCTGGTCTCTATTATATCCTTTATTGTTAGTTTTTAATCTGACTCAGGCTAATCAAAAGTATATATTCCCAGATCAGCCCTGTAGCACAACTGTTAATGTGCTATGCATAGAAAGCTGGCCACTTTGCTGGTCATGGTTCGAATCTTGGTCCCACTAGCTTGAGAAACACAGTGTAGGTGGATGGTACCCAATATTGTGACAGAAAGGATCAGTGGAGGAAAAAGGATTGCAGCATGATCGTTCCCCACAGTGGGTGGCGTGTGCTTTCTCTCTCTGTGTGTGTCTCTCTCTCTGGTGAGTATACGTACCTATTAGCATTTAAAAACATTTTTTTTCCTAATTTGCTATAGGGCACATGCATTTGCTGGAGAGAGACAAAGTGAGAAAGCATGGGGCCGGGGTGGTGGTGGTGGCCACGCAACAATCCCTTCTCCATTGTTCTCTCAGATCTTGGGCACAGATATACCTGCCCAGCCTGTTTTTTAAGCTACCAGCTCCAGGACTTGAACTGTGCAGTCAATCCTAAGGGGATCCATCTACCTTAACCCCTGTGCCACCTGCTGGCCCCCCACTGGCAATTAAAAAAAAAAAAGACATATATTACATTGAGTTGTCATAGGTCTTTGGTGCGCTTTACTAAAGAATGCCTCCCCAGGGGCTGCCTCTGGTGCGTAGGTAGTGCGCCACTCAGGAGAAGCTAGTTTGCATGTGGGGACCGCCATGTGACTCCCTGGCCCAGCAGCCTGACACAGGCAGGGCATGCACTTGAGTGTGCTCTCTCATGAATAAAGAAAAATAAAAAAGAATGCCTACCTAGCCTTGTTTATTTATTTTTTTTCTCTCACAAGTTGACATGTTTGAGGAGTCCTAGGCCATCCTTTTGCAAACTACCCACTAGTCTGTTTAGTTAGTAGTGGTTGAGTACCTCCGGCACACTGTACTGGTGATGGGCAGGACATGGGATCAAGGCAGGAGTGACTTTTTCCATTTGGAAGCCCATGGTCTAGTGGAAGAGCCAGGGAGTAAATAAGTAAGTTATAAAAATGTGTAAAATACTATGAGGGACAGAAGGAAATTCCTGGTTGGACATGCATGTGCTCTAAAAAGTAAAGTAGGGCCCGAGATAAGACAAAGTGGAAAAGAATATTACTTTTTTTTTTTTTTTTAAATAGATGGTGTATGTGCTTACTTGAAGGAGAGAGGAGAGTGGGACCAGCAGATGGCATAATGGCTATGTTGCTGGACTCTCATGTAGTTGATTGTGGTTCAAGTCCTGGACCTGGTGGCTTAAACTCACACCAGGCGTGTGTGTGTACGTGCCCAAGATCCCGAGAGGAGAATGGAGGAGAAGGGATTGTGGCATGACCATCCCCCCTGGGGGTGATTTCTTGCTTTCTGTCTCTCTGTCTCTCTCTGTCTTTCTGGTGAGTGCATGTGCCTTATAGCAAAAACCTCTCCGAAAAAAAAGAGGAGAGACAGAGGGAGAGAAAGATGGAGAAAGCACCCCATAGTGGGGCGCAATCATGGTACAGTCCCTTCTCTATTTCTCCATCCCATTGGGATTTGGGGGCATGCCTATCCATGCCCCTGCTGTGGTTTTCAAGTTGCGGAGGCTAGGACTCAAACCACAGTCAGCTATGTGGGCTCTTTAACCACTGGGCTATGGACTAGCCCTTGATGGGGTACTTTTTCTTTTTTTTTTTTTTTTTGAGAGTTTTTTTTGCTATAGGGCGCGTGCGCTCGCCAGACAGGCAGACAGAGACAGAGAGACAGAAAGCAAGAAATCACCCCTCAGAGGGGATGGTCACACCGCAATCCCTTGTCCTCCATTCTCCTCTCGGGATCTTGGGCACGCACACACATGCGCCCGGTGTGAATTTTAAGCCACCGGGTCTGGGACGCGAACCGTGGTCGACTACATGGGAGTCCAGCGACATAGCCATTACGCTAACTGCTGGTCCCGATGGGGTACTTTTGAAGAACGATTTCTCTCTGAGGTGGTGATATTTAAGTTGAAACCTAAAGCATGAGAAAGTACCAACCAGGAGGCAGAGCTGTTGGCGTCAGCAGGTTCCAGGCAGAGGGAACAGCGTGTGCAAAGGCACGGGGGTGCCAGTGTTTGGCCTGGCAGAGGAACGGAGAGAGAGCCAGTTTGCAGAAGGGTAAGCAGGGGGCGAGGGGTTTAAGATGAGGTTGAGGTTGCCAGTAGGGGCCAAGTCGCTACACGGCTTATTGATCTCATTTTAGGTGCAATAGGAAGCCCCTGGAGAGTTAATAAAGGGGAGCTCATGAGCTGGAGCGTACTTTAAAAAGACCATTAGCTGGTGTATGAAGCATCCCTGAGGGGCGTTGCCAGGCCAGAATGAAATCTCTTTCATCAATTAGAGAGGATTTTTATAAATTCAAGGTTCTTTACTTGAATTTAGAAGTGTCACAAAAAGTGATCTGAATATCGTGATCTGGATTTGTAACTTCTAAGGCATGGACTTGGCCTTCTGCGGAGGTTGACGGGGAGGTCTCTTGTTCTCTCATCTCGTCTTGGTGTGTCCCCTTTGTTAGCGATGTCATCACACCCATTGCCTCCTGGGCAGTTTCTAATTTGTTGCAGGCTGGTGTCTCTGGGGCATCCTTCTCCCACCCCTCACTGTGGAGTTCTTGCGTCTCTCCTGCTCTCCCCACACACCGCTCCCACAGAGCCCATCCACTTTTGCTTTAGGTCCTTCAAGGGGACCCCACTGGAGCCAAGCCAAAGCTTACGGGGAAACAGGTCAGTGGGCACAGTGAGGGGCCATTCTGGGCCTGGGCAGGCTCGTGGAGCTGCAGCTGCATGTCAGCAGTGCCTGTGCTTGGTGGCCTCCTGCCTGGGTTCACCAGGTGTGTAAGGGTCTCAAGGATGCTGGCACCCAGCTCCAAGTTTCAGAGTCAGAAAATCCTGCTTTGCGAAGACCACCTCCAGGATTTAGCTGCCCTGGATGAAGACAGACTCACCTTTACCTGTCTATAGCAGCCCTCTGCTGCTTGTTGCCTATTTAATTTGCAGATGTGCACTAACTTCTCCACTGTGTGGCCCCATGAGGTGTGTCCTCACCACTGTTCTCGTACCCTCACCGGCTGTCGTCACTGAGGCTTCCTATGTGCCAAGCCCTGTGTTGGGAGCTGGAGGGGAGGTCACTGCAGAACTGTGCCTACCCCGAGATGGGTGGGTAGAATCGCTATAGTGCAGCCCTGTAGACAGAGAGATACTTAGGGTTCTTCCTCACCAGGTGGCCTGGCCCCCCACAGTCCATGCTGAGCCGCCGGAGCCCTCTCTCAGGCCCTGGAACATGCCATGCTCCCTGCTGCTTTAGGGTCTTGACACACATGCCCTCTGCTAGAATGCATGCCCTGCCCCGCCTCCTCCAACTAGCCCTACTGCTTCCCTCAGAAGCCAGCCCTGACTGCCCATAACCTAGTTACTTGCACACCTAGGACCATACCTCTCTCCTTCAGAGCCCAAGTTCCCCTTGGAATAATGCATGTGTGTTTGCCTGTTATTTGATTACCAGTTGTCTCCCCTACTTGGTTGTCAACTCCGTGGAGACAGGAACATATCTGTGGGTCACTCATCACGGAAGCCCAGTGCCATATATGCTTAACCTTTAGAGGTCGGGGTCTCCAGAGAACAGCCTGTTCTGGACTTAGGAAGCTTAGGAAGTGTGCTCATGGTGGGTGGCTTCTGTCCAGTCTAGAAGGCAAAGCTCACTCTCCAGAGGGCATGAGCTGGTCGTTACTAACACACCCTCGGCCCACTTCAGAGAATCCAGTCCGGTGCAATGAGAGAGAGCCGGAGTGCTGAGCATGATGGGGCGTTTGGAGACACAGGGAGTTTCCTGTTGTCCTAAACAAGGACCCAGCGTGCCTGAAATAATAGCCACTCACTGACCTTCAGAGCAGTCCAAAGAGTCTTCGTCTTCCTCTTTTACTGTCTCTCCCCGCTCCCCTTTTGCACCTTGGCACCCATTACCCATACTGGGACTTTCTGGAGTGAAGTGAGGGGTGTGTTTCATTTTCTGTTCTATGCCAAACCTCAGCTAGGATGAGGAAGTTCTGTAATCAGATTTTTCCCTTCTCAGCTCTTTGGTTGGGACATTGCTCTGGAAGAATGTCCCGCTACGTTGAAGACCTGAGCCAGCCTCAGCAATCAGTGCGGGAAGGTTCCCAATTCAAGTCCTGATTTCTCCCTGAAAAGGCCGGGCACACGCTCATTTATGATCTGGGTTGGATGAAAGCCTGGGGGTGAATCACGGTCATAGGACCTTATTGGGATGCTGTCTCTTTCTGTTTCATTTTCACTCATGAAAGAAATATATAAACTGATTAAGTAAGCAAACAAAACCTGTAGAGGTTCAGATCTGCTGTTGGCTGATTTGGGGATTGGAGACTAAGAAACAGGAAGGCAGCTCTGTTGGTGTCAATGCAGTTGATGTGGTTCCTGTTAGTCTCTTAATTTCACCTAGGTCTTTCCTTCTGGGTATGGCTTGTTGATCTCTAGGGAGGGCACCAAGCCTTCTTACCCAGTTCTAGCCAAGGATGTTTTTCTCTTGGTCAGCTGGTAGCTGCTCAGAGCTGCCTGGCCCAGCTATATGTGGGTCCTCTCTGGATGACCTAGTCATAGAGTGGGAAGAGAACAGATAGTAGAGATCATTTGTGGAAATTTTTCTTTTCTTTTCTTTTTTTTCCCCAATTGACAGAGGGTATATGTGCTCACCAGACAGAAACAGAGAGAACTCCCAATGGTGCATGGTGATGTTGCAATCCTTTTTCTTCCATTTCTTCATCTCGTTGGGATTTTGTGCCTAGAATGTTTTTCAAGGGCTAGAGCTGGGATCTGAACCATGACCAGCCATGTGGGATCTGGTTTTCAATGGATAGTACTTCATCACTGCTCTATAGGGCTGAGCTTCTGGAACTTTTCCTGCCTGCTCGGTGCTTTACATTTACAACAGGCTTCTAAAAGGTTCATGGGAGGGCCAGCCAGTGGCATGTGGTGAAGGTGGCCGGATCCCATGGATTGTGCAGTTCTTGTCTCAGACACAGCAGCTTAAAAAACACCCTGGGCACCTTTGTGTGTGTGTCCAAGATCCTAAGAGGACAATGGAGGAGAAGGGATTGTGGTGTGGCCATGCCCCCAGGTGATTTCTCACTTTCTCTCTCTCTTTCTTTCTCTGACATGTACACATGCCCTATTGCAAAACTAAAAAAAAATAAGGGGCCAGCAGGTGGTGTGGTGATTGTGGTGCTGGACTCCCACATGGCAAACTGCAGTTCAAGCCCTGGACCTGGTGACTTGCTTTCTCACTTTCCCCCTCTCTCTCTGGCAAATCCATGTACCCTAAACAAATTAAATAATAAATAAAATTGATGAAATTATTTACTTAAAACAAAAAATGAAAAAACCCCAAAAAGTCCATGGTAAATGTTTATTATGAAAACTGCATAGATCTCAATTTTTTTTTCACTAAAATAAACTCATATTTAATTCTACTTATTTTGTTGAATTTTTCTTTCTATTATTTCATTGCCTTCTCATAGTGACTTAATGAGGTGAGTACTCTTACTTTCCCTCTCTTATGGAAGGAGAAACTAAGGTATACAGTGTATGAGTTACTAGCCTAAAATCATGAAATGTATAAGTAACAGGACCATCATTTGAACCATGTCATCTGGTCTGTTTGTTTGTTGCATGTCATATCTTTTTTAAAAAAACAATTCTTTGGGACCAGAGTTAGCACAATGGCTATGTCACTGAACTCCCATGTAGTCGACTGCAGTTCGACTCCTGGACCTGGTGGCTTAAACTCACGCCGGGTGCGTGTGTGTGCATGCCCAAGATTCCAAGAGGAGAATGGAAGAGAAGGATTGCAGTGTGGCCACCCCCTGGGGGGTAATTTCTCACTTTCTATCTCTCTGTCTTTCTGGCGAGCAAACATACCCTATAGCAAAAACCTCTCCAAAAAATAAATAAATAAATAAAAAAGAACAAAAACAAGACAATTATTTATTTAATTTTATTTGTCATTATTATTTATTTTTTAATTTGACCAGAGAGAGGATAGAGAAAGGGAAAGCGAGAAAGCAAGCTGTCAGGTCTAAGACTCGAATTGTTGTCAGCCATGTGGGAGTCCAGTATCCCAACCACCATGCCCCACCCGCCGGCTCCAACATGTCACCTGTTTATTAAAGAATTATTTTATTTGTCTTTATTTGTTTTAATTTGACCAGAGAGGGACAAAGTGGGAGGGAGGGAGGGAGGGGGAGAGAGAGAGAGACAGAGACAGAGACAGAGAGAGAGAGAGAGAGAGAGAGAAAGTGAGAACGCAAGCCACCAGGTCTGAGACTCGATCCGAGACCAGTCACGTGGGAGTCCAGTACCCCAACCACCATGCCACCTGCCGGCCCTAGCATGTCACCTGTTTTAAAAGCAACCATTGGACTGCTGTGCCGCTGAGTGCCGAAGACTTCACATCATCGCATTTTGGCTTTGGGATATGTTGTGGGCAGGGAGAGAGAGGGAGAAGGGGAAGGAAATATTGCAGATTTATTTCCCTAATTTTACTTGGCTTAGGCTACTATTAAAATTATTTCGAGCACTCCACTGACAGAGGCGGAAGAGAGAATCCAATTTGATATTAAATATTTGCAATGGAAAATTCACAAAGTCTTTTTGAATGGAAGATATTTCCGAACAATCCCCGTGGGACTAATTCAGCCAGTTGTTCCCTCTGCAGCGTGCTTCCTGTGGTTGCTTCACTGTTCTCAGAAATGAACATTCCTGACTTTGAAGTGCTGAGGTTATGCCGGGCTAGATGCTGAACTGTGCCTTGGTTTCCCTGGCAATGCATGAATACAAGAGAGAGGGCTGCAGATTGGATTTAATTGCCTGAGTTCTAATTCTGTGATTTATGAAAATTACATTAGGCCAGGCGCCTCCAGCGGGGGTGGGGACGGGCTATCTCACAGTCACGTAGCCCTAGCAGCTGATGCTGAGTAAGCATTTGCCTCCTGTGGGCCACGAGGGTGCTAGGCACTTTATATGCCCCAACCCTTTTCTTCCTAACAACTACCCTGCACTGATGGTCCCATTAACCATCTTTTATAGACTAAGAAACTGAGGATCAGGCAGGTTAAGTTCTGGGCTCAGTTGGCAAGTGGCAGAGCTGGAACAGGAACCAGTATTGTTCGACTCAGAAATCCCATGCCCTGATCAGTGAGCTGTGTGCCAGGTACCGAACACTTTAGCTGGTCATTTGGGGGAGCTGGCCATCACTTCCAGCCCCCTTGCCATGGTGACCCTGAGTTCCCAGCATAGAGGTCGGATCTCCTCCCTGTCTGACTGCGCTGCCCTGGCACCTGCCACGTTCCCATGGCGATCTTGGTCTGATGCACACCCAGCAGATTATGGGGAGTTGCTGTCACATTTAAGTTTTGGGACACATGCTGTGTGCCCTTCAAATGAGAAGCCTCTTGTGTGTACGAAGCAGCGCTGTTCCTTCCCCCACTGTGCAGTTTGAATCATTGCCAGACTCTGCCAGAATCTGGTTTCCCACTAGGCTGACATCAGGGATGTAAACTCCAAGAGGACAGGGACCTTGTGGTGTGTGGTCACTGCTGTGCTCCCATGCTCAGAAGAGCACCTGTCATGTCAAAGGGCTCAATACTATTCTACCTGGTCCCTGCTTCCGCTACTAATCCCTACCATCCGTCTTCCCCCAGGCTGGGCCATCTCATATGCCAGGATGTTTCTTTTTATATACTATTCCCTCAGCGTAAGACACTGTTCCCTGCTCTTTGCTTGCTTTGCTCCCTCTCACCCTCAGTTCTCAGCTTGAATGTCACCCCTTTAGAGAGGCCTTTCTGGATCTCCATGTGGTCTGTCCCCCATGTCCAGGTGGCACATCTGCTAAATGTCCTCATAATCCCCTGCACTTTTCCTTCCAGTCATGTGTCTCAAATTTTTTTTTTTTTTTTGAGACGTTTTTGCTATAGGGCACATGTGTTTGCCAGAAAGACAGAGAGACAGAAAGTGAGAAAGTGAGAAATCACCTACCAGGGAGAATGGCCACGCCACAATCCTTTCTCCTCCATTCTCTTAGGCTCTTGAGCATGCATGCACATGTGCCCGGCATGAGTTTAAGCCACCAGGGTCCTGGACTTGAACCGTGGTTGTTTTTGGAGAGGGTTTTGGGGCACATGCGCTCACCAGACAGACAGAGACAGACAGAGAGACAGAAAGTGAGAAATCACCCCCCAGGAGGTATGGTCACGCCGCAATCCCTTCTCTTCCGTTCTCCTCTTAGGATCTTGGGCACGCACGCACATGCGCCCAGTGTGAGTTTTAAGCCATCGGGTCCAGGACTCGAACCATGGTCGACTACCTAGGAGTCCAGCGACATAGCCATTACGCTAACTGCTGGTCCCCCTAGCTTTATTTATTACTATTATTTTTCAGTTTGATCAGAGAGAGAGAGAGAGGGAGGGAGGGAGGGAGGGGGAGGGAGAGAAGGAAAGCAAGCCACTAGGTCCAGGACTTGAACCTCAGTAGGCCATGTGGGAGTCCAGTGCCTTTAACCACCAAGCCACTTGCCGACCCCTCAATTGATAGCTATATGTTCAGGAGTAGAACTATTTGACACCTGACCTCTCCCTAAACTCTTAGCTTCACTCTCTCTTATCCTCCCAGGCTTTAGTAGGAACCCACCAAATGTTTGTGAGCAAATGAATTCTTTACCTTCCCCACTGACAACAAAATCCTTTGGAGTGATAGATTCCAATGGATTTAATATTTGCAGTGAGAAGAAGGCTTTTCTCCCACCAACTTCCCCAGCACTAATCAGACTCTCTGCATTGCAGGCAGGAGTGATTTATTTTCCCTTTGGGTCTGCAGTGACTCAGATTTAGGGAAGGCTGTGATCTGCCCTCACTGAAGCTGCCTAGCCCCAGGCCAGTAGAGCCAGGGCTGCTGCTTGGAGAGCCAGTGGCTGTTTCCTGAGTAACTTTAGGTTTTTATGAGTCATCTATAAAAAGTCTTAGTGTTCAACCATTTGTTCTGTGGGCAAGGTGAAAAAAGGCGTGTGCGTGCAGACCTGCCTGCCTCCGTAGTGCAGCCTCTCTGTCTTTTGTTCCCTTTCCCACCCATGGTGTCTTGTTAGCACTGAAATGAATGAATCTTTCACTGGGGAAAATGGGGGAAGTTGGAAACATCAAAACCAATAATAGTTGTCATCAGGTAGGAGCTGGGTTATTGCCGGAGTCTGGAGGTGGGAGGGGGACGGGGGGGAGCAGAGAGCTTCAGTTTTTGAGGTTGGAACAGGAGAGAAGCATGAACAAAACATTTTACAATCTGTGACCTGTCACTGGCCTCTGGTACCCTTAACCTTGCCAGCGAGTTGCCACTGAAGGCTAATCATGCAAGAAAGGCCAGAAATTCTGCTAGGTCCCTCTGGTCCCACTCTCTCCTTCTTTCCCCTTTCTTCTTATTGACAAATGCAGCCCAGCTCTGCCTCACTTGGCCCTTCCTCATCAGTATTGGCTTTCAGCTCTCTCGGGCCGACATCCTGTGGACGCTGCAGTTCAGACAAATAGCAAGATCATCAAAGAGAGGGGCATGAATGAAAAACTGCTTTATGACATGCCTTCAAAGTGTCTTTTTAGAAGTTCAAAGGCTGTGGAGAGGAGGCAGGGGAATCAAAGAAGATGGGAGAGAGCCATGAACTCTCCAAGGAATCATTGGGTCGCTCATTGTGTATTTTCTATGACGCTCCTGATGTAAAAATCAAAAGTACTCCCAGCCCTGAAGGATTCTCTTGAGCAGATCTGATGCAAAAACGGAAGCAACCCATTTTGCTGGTGGAGGGCTTTTCCCTGGCATCCTCAGGCACCCATTTATGTCTGCATTTCCTGTTTGGACCTCAATCGAATATTTTGATCTGGGAAGACTGCGTCCAGAGATGGAGATTGAATGCTGCTTCGGTGGTTCAATGGAGATGAATAATTTAGTCTGTGTAGAAATCCCCCATTACTTTTTCCATTTAAAGACAAGCCAGAGTCCTGCTGTAGCAACGGATAGCAGAGGTTAGAAAACAGCTGGCCTAGCTTGTAAGATTTCAGAGACTTCTGTGCTGAGAGATAGGAGAACCTAGATTCTGCGTAAGGCTGGAGTTGGCTCTAATTGATATGCTGGTGGGACACTGTGGGCATTTTCACGCAGAAATGCCTTATGCCCAATCTGTCCTGAATGTTTTGGCAGCTAACACAGTGCCTGGGACACAGAGAGTGCTTGCATGAAATGAGTGAATAACTAAACAAATAAACAGCTTTGTTCACATTACCCTAGAGGAGAGTCTTTCATAGGAATTCTCCTTGTACCAGGCAGGCCCAGAATACCAGGGCAGTTATGGGGATGAGATCGAGTTGCTGTATTAGTCAAGTGTGCAAGGATTTCGACAGCAAGGGACAGACACTCTAACTCAGACCACATCAAGGTGGAAGGAATTCTATAGGTTGATATTATTGAAAATTTAAGGGGGCGTGGATTTGACTTTTGCTTCAAATGATTCAGGGGACCCTAGCAATTCCTTAAAACTCTGTCTTATTCCCTGTGTGTGTGTATGTGTGTGTGTTTCCCCCCCAGCTCTGCATTGATGTCTATGAGCTCTATTTTCTATGTGAAATCAGAGACTCTCAATTTATTCACATAGACTCTCCCTTAGAGATGCCACAGCAAAGGACATATTATTTGATGGTTAAGAACACACTCTCTGGGTGCTGGCAGGTGGTGTGGTGATGAAGGCATTGTACTCCCACATGGCCAACCGTGGTTTGAGTCCTGGACCTGGCGGCTTGCTTTCTCACTTTTCCTTTCTCTCTCTCTGGTCAAGTTAAAAAATAATGGCAAATAAAAGAAATAATTCTTAAAAACAAAACAAAGCAAAACACACAAAAACCACTCTCTGGAGCCAGAAACAATCTTGGTTCAACTTCTCGGCCTATCTCTAACTAGTCGTGCAGTCTTAGACAGCTCTCCTAATGTTTCTGTACCTCAGTTACCATGTCTCTAAATGAGAAATGACGATGGTAATGGTGACAGTCATAACTGAAATGTATTGAGCACTTGCTGGGGGCCTGATGTTCTTCTAAGTACATATACAAACTCAGTAACCTTCGCGACAATCCAGTAGGAGCTTTTGTTAACCCTATTTTACAGAGAACAAAGTTGAAGCACAGAAGGTTTAAATGTTGCCTGTTACACAGGTAGTAAATATGGAGCCAGAATTAAAATCCAGGCTGTCTGGTTTTAGTGTCAGTACAACTGACCTCCAAACCATGCTGCCTCATATACAACTGAAAATGCATGGGTTGATGTGGGAATTAAAGGAGATGATATATAGTAAAGACATTTGAGGCAGTTCTTGGCATATAAAGTTGACTTAATTGTTTTAAAGAATCATTTATTTATTTATTTATTTATGGACAGGCTTATGCTATAGGGCACGTGTATTTGCCAGAAAGACAGAGAGAGACAGAAAGCAAGAATTCATCCCCTGGGGAGATGGCCACATCTCAATCCCTTCTCCATTCTCCTCTCAGGATCTCGGGCACGCATGCACACATGCCCAGTGTGAGTTTTAGCCACTGAGTCCAGGACTCGAACCACGGTCGACTATATGGGAGTCCAGCAACATAGCCATTATGCCAAATGCTGGATCCAAGAATCATTTATTATTTTTAAACTTGCTATAGGGCACATACATGAGAGAGAGCAAGCGAAAGTGAAAGTGAGAAAGGAAACTTCCAGGTCCAGCACTCAAGCTGTAGTCAGCCATGTTGGAGTCCAGCGCCTCAAATACCATGCCATCTTTTGGCCCAGGTTTATTTAATTTTATCTTTTTTTTTTTTTTAAACTGCTGATAACTTTTGGCCTATATATTCCATTCTCAGTAACATGATTCAAAACAAGTGATCTTTTTCCCTAAGAGTTCCACAAACAATCTTGTTGACTTTTGGGGTCACACATCTGTGGCTGAACTAGTCATTACAGCTAAAAGACTGCGATGTTTTGATGAGCCAGGCTGGTTCACATATTTACTGGGGCTAGGAGTACACTGGTACCACCTGAACCACAGTGACTATAACATGAAGGGAGATTGTTTCTGCTGTGCAAAAAGGTAGAGTTACTAAAAGGAGAGAGAGAAACAAGATGGGTCTTCTGTGCGAAGTCTTCCACTCACAGTTGGGGCTCTCTGGGTTTCTTGAGAAAAGGTATTGCAGCTACTGAAGTAAATGAGCAGGTCTTACATTTAAGTCCTACTGAATACTCCAGTGTAGAGTAGTGAGGGAAGATGATGGATGCGTTTGGAAAGAAATGCCATCTTTTTTTATTGAGAGGGGAGAAGTTTATGCTATAGGGCGCGTGTGCTCGCCAGAAAGACAGAGAGAGAGACAGAGAGACAAAAAGCAAGAAATCACCCCCCAGGGGGAATGGCCACGCCACAACCCCTTCTCCTCCATTCTCCTCTCGGGATCTTGGGCATGCACGCACACGCGCCCGGTGTGAGTTTAAGCCACCAGGTCTGGGATTGAAACTGCGGTCAGCTACATGGGAGTTCTGCAACATAGCCATTACGCTAACTGCTGGTCCCAGAAGTGCCATCTTTAAGGCTAAACTTGCCGTGTTACTCGGGTAGGACTCAGAGAGGTTAAGTCAGAAAGTCCGTTGATAGTTCATGGGATCTGCAGGAAGAGAAGTAGGACATAATTATCCAGATGGCATGTGGGCCGGCCTCAAGGCCATCCTGTGAGAAGTGCTGGGTAAGCACTCACAACCACTAATGATGCCCCTCGAGGCCGGGGTGCCACTCAGAGATGGTGCCACCGGTCTAGAAATTCCCATTCCCATGGTCCTGGGTGAGTCAGGCCATGCTGAAGGAGGGCCCCACCTGATTCACCAGCCCTACTTCCCGTACTGCCTGGTGGTCCTCACCCACACAAACACCACACCCAGGTTACACTGACCAGAAAGACCAAAATTAGCTTCTGAGGCAAAATGGGAATCTTGATTCAAGATCTTGTGGGTGGTGGATGAATTACAAAGGGCACCAGAGAGAGAGAGAGAGAGAGAGAGAGAGAGAGAGAGAGAGATCAGTTCCCTAGTTTCCACTCTGGGCCACCTACTGCTAGAGTGGACATAAGAAGACATTTCCTTCAGTGACAAGTTCAAGCAGCTAACTACTATTAACCATCCAAGGGTTAGGTTTTACAGTGCAGTAGGTACTAGAAATGTAAAAATAACTGATGGTAGAACCTTGATTGCTTTTTCACAATTACTTATTTATTACTTATTTATATCTATGTGGTGGGGTAGTCTTGTCATTCTGAATATTATTTCTCAGGCTGGTTATTCCAAAGACAACTTCTCCTACCTTATCCTGCCTTATCATCTCCTGTACATGTGCTTAATAAATTGTCAAAGAAGTGAGAACATGCCCTGATTTAACCATTGCACATTATATGGACTTGCTAAAAAAATTACATTGTGACAATTGCTATGATTATAAAAATTTATAATTTTTTTAAGAGAGATTTTTGCTATAGGGCACTTGCACTCATTGGAGAGACAGAGACAGACAAAAAAGTGAGAAATCACCCCATCAGGGGGTATGGCCATGCCCAAATCCCTTCTGTTCTCCTCTTGAGATTTTGGTCACACACGCTCACATGCCTCGCATGAGTTTTAAGCCATTGGGTCTGGAACTTGACCCACGGTCGAATATGTGCGACTCCAGCAATGTAACCATTACACCATCTGCTGGTTCCAAAAATTTATTAATTAAATAAAATGAGGCCATTCACTTCACAATTTTCTGTTTCTCAGTTCCATGAGATTCCAGAACCATCTCCTCCAGCAATTCTGAGCACTTCCTCCACAATATTTCCTTCTTTCTTTTTGCTATGTTATCAGTCTGTCTTTCTTTTTTTTTGGAGAGAGGTTTTTTCTATAGGGCGCATGCGCTTACCAGACAGACAGAGAGAGACAGAGAGACAGAAAGCGAGAAATCACTCCCCCAGGGGGGATGGCCACGCCTCAATCCCTTCTCCTCCTTTCTCCTCTTGGGATCTTGGGCACGCACACACATGTGCCCAGCGTGAGTTTAAGCCACCGGGTCTAGGACTCGAACCGTGGTCAGCTACATAGAAGTCCAGCAACATAGCCATTACGCTAACTGCTGGTACCATCAGTCTTTCTTTTCTGATGTTTTCCTTTAAACTAATACTAAAATGACCCATCCTAAAAATAATCACCTTCCCTCAACTCTTCAATAGCCCTGTAGCTTTTGCACCAAATATCATTAAAAAACATAATTTATTTTATTTTAATTTCCTTTATACATTCAATAACTCTATATCACCTAGCTTGTAAAGTGAATTTTCTAACATGAATATATTTCACACTGGTCCAGTTGAGGATACTATACACATTATCTATCATCAACAGATAGTAATCCATTTCTGTGTCCCATAAATGTCTTTTTTTTTTTTTTTGAGAGATTTTTGCTATAATGGCATGTGTGCTTGCCAGAAAGGCAGAGAGAGACAGAGAGACAGAAAGTGAGAAATAACCCTCCCCAGGGGGGATGGCCACGCTGTAATCTCTTCTCCATTCTCTTCTCAGGATCTTGGGCATGCATGTACGTGTGCCCAGTGTGAGTTTAAGCCACCGAGTCCAGGACTCAACCATGGGTCAACCACATGGGAGTCCAGCCACATAGCCATTATGCCTACTGCTGGTCCCCCCATAAATGTCTTGCCTCTGTATTTTTCTCCTTAATGTCTTTCCTCACGCTCTTCTTCTCCCACCCTCTTCCCACACTGTATCCCATATCTATAACCATTTTCCATGTTTCTGTATCTTCTAATCTTTCAGTTTCAGCCACAGTTTGTGGACATTCAGTATATATTAAGTGAAGACATACAGTGTCTCTCCTTCATAGCCTGACTTGCTTCACTCACAGTAAATCTTCCGTATTTGTCCACTTTCTAGTAAAAACCAGGGTCTTGTTGTTTTTGATGGCTGATAGTATTCCATATGTGCCATACTTTTTAAATCCATGTTTCTGTTTGTGGACATTTGGGTTGGTTCCATGTCTTAGCAATTGTGAATAATGCTACAACAAACATAGATGTGCAAGAACTTTTCAAACTAAGGATGCTCCTGTCCTTTGGATAGATACCCACGAGTAGGATTACTGGATCACATGGTAGTTCTATTTGTAGATCTTTGAGGAATCTCCATATAGTTTTCCACAGTGGCTGGACCAATTTACATTCCCACCAGCAATGTGGGAGAGTTCCCCTTTCACCACATCCCTGCCAGCACTTATCATTTTTTGTTTTTTTAAATCTTAGTCATTCTGACTGGGGTTACATGGTATCTCATTGTGATTTTGTTCTGCATCTCCCTTTTCATGAGGGATGTTGAGCATTTATTTTTTTTGAGCATTTTTTCATATACCTTTTGACTATTCATATGTTCCTTACAGAGTTATTCATTCAACCATTCAACTCATATTCCCATCTTTTAACTGGATTGGCCATTTTGGGGCAGGATAAAAAAATGAGTTCCCTGTGTATTCAGGTTATTAGCCCCTTATCTGAAGCATAGTTTACAAAAATATTCTTCCATTCCAAGGGTTGTCATTTCACACTAATTACTGTGTCTTTTGCTGTGCAGAAAATTCTTAATCTGATGTAATGCCACTTGTCTATTTCTGAGATTATTGACTGTGCTTTGAGAGTCTTATTTAAGAAGTGTGCCTACCCCAGTGTCTCCTAGAGTCTCCCCAGTGTTTTCCACCAGTAATTTTATAGTTTGCAGTCTTAGGGTTAGATCTTTGATCCATTTTGAGTTGATTTTTTGTCAATGTTGAAAGGTAAGAGTTCAGATTCATCTTTCTGCAGATGGATACCCAGTTTTCCCAGCACCATTTGTTAAACATATTTTCCTTTTCCCACTGGATTGACTAGCACCCTTTGTCAAAAATCAGTTGGCTATGGGAACCAGCAGTTAGCGTAATGGCTATGTCGCTGGACTCCCACGTAGTTGACCGTGGTTCACGTCCTGGACCCGGTGGCTTAAAACTCACGCTGGGCACGTGTGCGTGCATGCCCAAGATCCCGAGAGGAGAATGGAGGAGAAGGGATTGTGATGTGACCATCGCCTCTGGGGGGTGATTTCTCGCTTTCTGTCTCTATGTCTCTCTCTGTCTGTCTGGTGAGCGCACGTGCCCTATAGCGAAAACCTCTCCAAAAAAAAAATCAGTTGGCTGTGTGTTTTGGGGCTTATTTTTGGGAGTCTTTATTCTGTTCCATTGGTCTGCCTTTCTGTTTTTGTGCCAATACCATGTTGTTTTGATTTTCACAGCTTTGTTATATATTTTGGAGTCAGGGAGTGAGATGCCTTCTATTCTACTCTTTTTGTGCAGGATGGCTTTGGCGATACAGGGTCCTTTGTGATTCCAGACAAATTCTATGATTGTCTTTTCTAGATTTGTGAAGAATGTCTCTGTACTTTAAATATGTGGATTAATTTGGGTAGATTTGCCATTTTAATTATATTAGGGACAGGAGTAGGTTATTTAGTTTCCATCTATATAACCCACAAACATGTATGTCCTTCCACATTTTTGCCACATTTTCAATTTCTTTTTTTTAAGTTTCTCATAGTTTTCCTTGTGGAGGTCTTTGACTTCTTTGGTTAGATTTATTCCTAGGTATTTTATACTTTTTTTGTGGCTATGGTAAATGGAATTACTTTCTTCAGTTCTGTCTCAGTGTCCTTACTGTTCATATATAGAAATGCTATAGATTTTTGTATATTAATTTTGTATCCTGTAACTTTACTGTATTCATTTATTACTTCCAGGATACTATTGGGTCTTCTGTATACAATCATGTCATCTGCAAATAGAGATAATTTCACCTCTTCTTTTCTTATCTGAATGTCTTTTACTGTATTCTCTTTTCTGATTGCATTGGTGAGGACTTCCAGTACTATATTGAAAAGGAGTGGAGAAAGTGGTCATCCTTGTCTTGTACCAGCTTTTAGTGGAAAAGCTTTCAGTTTTTCCCTGTTCAGAATGATGTTAGCTATGGGTTTTTCATAGATGGCCTTTATTGTGTTGAGAAATGACCCTTCTATGCTGGTTTTGCTGAGAGTCTTAATCTCGAAGGGATGTTATATTTTATCAAATGCTTTTTTCTGCATCAATCGAGGTGATCATATAGTTTTTATCTTCCTTTCTGTTAATATGGTGTATTATGTTTATGATTTTTGCATATGTTGAACCACCCTTGCATCCCTGGAATAAAGCCTACCTCGTTGTGATGTATAATCTTTTTATTATGTTGTTGGATACAATTTGCTAGTATCATGCTGAGAATTTTTGCATCTATATTCTTCAGAGATATGGTCTATAGTTTTCTTTCCTTGTCATGTCCTTGTCTGTTTTAAGGATAAGGGTGATGGGGACCAGCTGTTAGCGTAATGGCTATGTCGCTGAACTCCCATGGAGTCGACCATGGTTCAAGTCCCAGACCCGGTGGCTTAAACTCATGCTGGGCGCATGTGCATGTGTGCCAAGATCCCGAGAGGAGAATGGAGGAGAGGGGATTACGGCATGGCCATCCCCCCGGGGGTGATTTTTCACTTTCTGTCTCTGTCTCTCTCTGTCTTTCTGGTGAGCATACGCACCCTATAGCAATAACCTCTCTAAAAGAAAAAAAAAAAAAGGATAAGGGTGATGGAGGCTTAATAGAGTGAATTTGGAAGTGTTCCATCCTTTTGGCTCTTTAGATGTGTCTTGCGTAGAATGGGAGTCAACTCTTCTTTTAAAGTTTTGTAGAATTCAGAAGTGAAGCCATCAGGGCCAGGGTTTTTCTTTGTTGAGAGATTATTTATTACTGATTCAATCTCATTGCTTGTTATGGGCATATTCAGGCTTTCTATGTCCTCCTGACTCAATCTTGGTAAATTATGTATGTGCCCAGACATTTATCTATCACATCCAGGTTTTCTTTTTGTTGGTGTATAGTCACTCATAGTATCCTCTAATGATGTTTTGTATTTCTATTATGTCTGTTGGTAGTATTGCCTGCTTCATTGTGAATTTGATTTATCTGGTTCCTTTCTCTCTTCTTAGTCTAGCTAGTGGTGTGTCAATTTCGTTTACCTTTTCAAAGAACCAGCTTCTGCTTTAATTTATTTTCTGTATAGTTCATTTATTTTTTATTTCATTTGATTTTTTGGTGTTGCTTTTCCAATTATCTGAGGCATGATGTTAGGTCGTCCATTTTCCAACTTTCTTTCTTCTTCTTATGTACACGAATAGCTATGAACTTCCTTCTTATGACTGCTTTTGCAGTGTCCCATAGATTATGGAAACTTGTATATTATTGGTTTCTATGGGTCTTTTGATTTCAATCTTAATTTTTTTCAGTAGTTGTGAAGTCATTCAAGAGTAGGTAATTTAGTTTCCATGTGTTTGTGTATTTTTGAGAGTTTTTCCTGAAATTCATATCAACTGTAATTCCATCATGATCTGAGAGGATTCTGGATATAGTTTCTATGTTTTTGAATCTGTAAAGGCTTGCTTTGTGCATTACCATGTGGTCAATCTTCAAAAAGGTTCCATGTGGGGGTGAGAAAAAAGTATACTTTATGGTTTTTGGGTGGAAGGTTCTATAGATGTCTCTTAAGTCCGTTTGCTTTATGGTGTCATTTAGATCCTCTGTCTCTTTGCTTATTTTTTGTCTAAATGGTCTATTCAAAGGAGATAGCGGGATATTGAGATCCCCAATAATTAGTGTGTTGCAGTCTGTCTCTCCTTTCAGAACTAACAGTCTTTCCTTCACGCATTTCAGTGCTCCTGAGCTGGGTGCATAGATATTTATAAGCATTTTATCTTCTTGATGAATTAGCTCATTTACTACTACTTAATACCCTTCCTGTCTTTTCTTGAAGTTTTTATTTTAAAGCCTATTTTGTCTGAAATTAGTATCACAACTCCAACTCTTTTGATTCCTATTTGCATGGAATGCCTTTTTCCAGCCCTTCACTTTGAAAGACAGGTTTGCTTGTGGTCTTTACTTCCCTACTTTTGTTATGGTCAGATTCTGCTTCTCCCACAAACTGAAACTGCCACTTTAGGGTTATAACAAGCAACTCTGAGATCTCCAAATGCTCCAAATAATTCATCCCTGTCAGTAAAAACAACCAAAATTGAGTATATGTATCAATATAAGAATATTAATTTGTAAATTATGTACATATGCTAATATATAAATATACTATAAAATAAGAAACCAAATTAAATACTTAAAAAATAATTACCTAATGTTATTTTTGATTACTTTTTAAGATATGGCATGTGTCTTCATGAGAGAGAGAAAAAATGAGAAAGGAACCTGATAGGTCTGGGACTTGAACCACGGTTGGCCATTCGAGAGTCCAGCACCTTAACCTCACATCAGCTGGCCCCCAAATTAAATCCTTTTTAAAGATTATTGAAACGTAGACATTTGAATATTTTTTTCTAGTGAATAGAGTCCTATATGTCTCTTTGGTTTAATTACTAGCTTCAGTATATTTTTGTTACCTTTATTGAGATAAATTTATTGCAATAAAACCTACTTACGCTTTTAGATAAATGTATACAGTCTTATAACCACTACCTAAATCATAATGTAGAACATTTCCATCAGCCCCAAAAGCTCCCTCATTTTTCTTTGCACTTAATTCCTTATCCTTGACCCCCTATAACCACTGACCTACATTTTAATCATTGCAATTTTACCTTTTCTTCTTTTTCAAAATAAGTATCTATTTCATTTTATTTATTATTTTTTAATTTTACCAGAGAGAGAAAAAAAGGGAAAGTGAGAAAGCAAGCTGCCAGGTCCAGGACCTGAACTGTGGTCAGCCATGTGGGATTCCAAGACTCCAACCACCACATCACTTGCCAGCCCCTCATTTTACCTTTTCTAATCACACAGCATGAAGCTCTGTGTGTCTAGCTTCTTTCACTTACCATAATGCTTTTGAAATTCACTTATGTTGCTGCCTATATTGGTAGTTAATTCATTTTAATAGTTCAGTGTTATTCATTGTGTGAATATACCATGATATGTTTACTCATTTAACTGTTGGCAAACATACAGTTGGCTTCTAGTATGTGGTTATTATGACTAAATCTGCTATGAGCATTGATTTATGTCTTTTTTTAAAATAAAGACTCATTTATTTAATTTTATTTATCATTATTATTACTTTTTAATTTTCTACAGGGCATGTGCACTCACCAGAGAGCAGGAGGTTGGGGAGTGAGAAAGCAAGCCACTAGATCCGAGACTTGGACTGTGTTTGGCCATGTGGGAATCCGATACCTTAACCACCACATCACCTGCTGACCCTGATATATAAGTCTTTGTGTAGATACATACATATTTCTCTCTCTCTCTCTTTTTGGCTAGAGCACATGCACTTCCTGGAGAGAAACAGATGAAGAGAGAGAAAGAGGGAGAGAGAGAGAGTGAGAGGGAAAGTGAGAAATTGTCACTCGAGGGAATGGCCACATTGCAATCCCTTCTCCTCCATTCTCTTGGGACTTCGGGCACATACATGCACCCAGAATATTTTCAAGCTGCCAGATCTGGGATTTGAACTGCGTATCCCACTATGTGGGATCCAGCCACCTTAACCTCCTTGCCATCTGCTGGCCTAGTTTTATTTTTCTTGGGTAAATACTGGCAGTATTTCTGTGGGGATTTCTTGATCATACGGTGAGTGTATGTGTATAAGAAACTGCCAAACTGTTTTGTAGAGTGCCTGTACCATTTTGCATCTTCATTAGCAACTTATGAGAGCTCCAGCTGCTCCCATGTTCTCATCAACACTTAATGCTGTCATTTTTTGTTTGTTTGTTTGTCTTAAGAGATTTTTGCTAGGTCATGAGTGCTTGCTGGAGAGACAAAAAGAGAGACAGAGAAAGAGAAAGTGAGAAACACTCCCCCCCCCCCCAGAGGGGATGGTCATGCCACAATCTCTTATCCTCCATTCTCCTCTTGAGAGTTTTGGGCATGCGTACACACGTTCCTGGCATGATTTTCAAGCCACCGGGTCTGGGACTCAAACTGCAGTCTGCCACGTAGGAGTCCAGTGCCTTAACCACTATGCTACCTACTGGCCCCACTTTTTAATTTTAGCCATCAAAGGGAATATATAATAATATCTCCTTGCTCTTTTTATCACACCAACATCTGTTCTCTGATGAAATTTCTGTTTTACCCACTTTATTAATTTGTTTAGTTTTTTTTTATGAGAGAAATATTAATTTGTAAATTATATGCACTAGCATATGTATATAGTTTACATTAGTCCCTCCTTCCCACCCCCACACAGCCTACCGACCAGCCGGGATCACAGGTATAGCCCCAGGTAAGCCTGGTGTGTTCATATCAACCCTGTATCTGAACCTTGGGCCTTCCCTTATAGTACTGCAGCTCGGTCCCACTTTATTTTTATCTGGTTCTTCACATCACTGAGTTGCAAGAATTCTTTACATATTTTATATACATATCTTTTATCAGATACGTTTTGCAAATGTTACTCCCTTCCTGGTGTGTGGTTTCCTTTTAGCTTCTTCCTTTGAAGAGCAAAAGTATTTTAATTTTGTATATTTTATCAAATAAAATATATATTAATTACATATTTTAATTTTTCTTTTATGATTTATATCCTACTTTTAAAAATAATTATTAATTTTATTTTATTTATTCATTCATTTATTTTAATTTGACCAGAGAGAGATACAGAGAGAGAGGGAAAGTGAGAAAGCAAGCTACCAGGTCTGGTATTTGAACTGCAGTTGGCCATGTGGGAGTGTCCAGCACCTTAACCACCATGCCACCTGCTGGTCCCAATTTATATCCTATATTAAAAATATCTTTGCCTTACCCAAGTTATTTAATATTTTTTCTATTCCTCTCAAAAAGTTTAATAATTTAATCTCTTACATTTAAGTATATGATTAATTTTGAGTTCAATTTGCTTGTAGTGTAAAGTAAGATGGTTTTTGTTTGTTTATTTTTGCATGTCTGTCTAGTGGCCTCAACACCATTTGTTCAAGAGAGAATCCTTTCCCCATGAATTGCCTTGGCATTTTAGTTGAAAATCAGTTGACTATAAATACACATATCTGTTTCTAGAGTCTGTTCTGTTCATTCATCTGTATGTCTCTATCTTTATTCTCATATCAAACTATTATAGTTACTATAGCCTCATAAGAAATCTTGAAGTCAGGTAGTATAAAATTTAAAACTTAATTTTGAAAGCAGTTTTCTTTGCCAGTTGATCCAGCAAAGCATCTTTGGAATTTAGTGCCATGGGGCTCTTCTTATACCAAGCAATATCACAAATACCTTTTTTTTTTTTTTTTTTTTGCTATAGGGCACGTGTGCTCACCAGAGAGAGAGAGAGACAGAAAGCAAGAAATCACACACCACACACCCCCACCCCAAGGAATGGCCACACTATAATCTCTTCTTCTCCATTCTCCTTTTGGGATTTTGGGCATGTATGTGCACGTATACTACCTGACTTCAATTTTACTTTATAAGGTTCAGATCCAGGGTTAATATGAACACACCAGGCATGCCTGTGGGTATACCTGTGATCCCAGCATGAGTTTTAAGCCTCCAGATTGGGGACTTGAACCACGATCGGCCATGAGGGAGTCCAGTGACATAACCATTATGCCATCTGCTGGTCCCTAGACCTCCTCTCCTTTTTGATGTTAAATGTTTACATGTGCCATCTTGCTATTTATTTTCTATTTGTCCCTTCTATGTTTTTTTTTTAAAGATCTTTTCCTGGATTGCATTGGTTCTGATAAGTCTGCCATCAGTCTTTATTGTGCCATCAATTCTTTATTTTCTCTTCATAATTAGTTATAACCAGTGTAATTATCATAGGCCTTAATGTAGTCTTCCTTATGTTTCTTCTGTTTAAGATTTATTAAGATTATTGCTAGTGTGGGTTTATAGTTTTCATCAACTTTGTGACGTGTTAAATCATTAGTTCTTTGGAAATATTTTCTGCCTTCTTCTCAGTCCTTTCCACTTTTTTCATACACTAGTTACAAGTACATTAGCTTATTTAAGATACACTCACTGAGGGTCTGCTATTTTTATTCCCCCTCAATATTTAATTTTAGACAATATCTGTTGCTATGTCTTTAAATTTATGAATATTTTTCCTTCAGTGTCTGATATGCTCTTAATCCTCCGTTTTATTTTACATCTTAGATGTTGTATCTTTCATCTCTAGAAGTTTGATTTATAACTTTTCTCTGATTTCCATGTCTCTTTTTAACATGCTTATGCTTTCCTTGAATCTTCTTGAACATACATAGGTATCATATTGTTTTGTTTTCTTCATTTTTAAGAATTATATATTGGGGCCAGCAGGTGGTGGTTAAGGGTGCTAGACTCCCACATGGCCAACTGTGGTTCAAGTCCTAAAATAATTCTTTATAAATAAAGAATTATTTATTGCAGCCAGCAGGTGGTATAGTAGTTAAGGTACTGGACTCCTACATGGACAATTACAGTTTGAGTCCTGGATGGGGCAGCTTGAAACTAATGCCAGGCACATGTGTGTGTGTGTATGTGCTCAAAATTCTGAGAGAAGACTGGAGGAGAAGGGATTTTGGTGTGACCATTCCTCCTGGGGAGTAATTTCTTACTTTCTCTGTCCCTCCAATGAGGACATGTGCCCTATAGCAAAAAGAAAAAAAATCTCTCTTCAAAAAAAAGAAAGTAAGAAAGAAAGAAAAATTATTTGTATTTATTCATCATCATTATTAGTATTTTTAAATTTGCTACAAGTTACATGCACTTATGAGAGAGAGGGTGAGAAAGCAAGAGGGATTTGAACTGCAGTTGAATATGTTGGAATCTAGCACCTTAACCACCACACCACCTGCTGGTCCTGGTATCATATTGTGTTGATGTTTTTATATAATATTAATTCTATGGCACTTCTGGATATGTTTCTTTCAACTGACTTTTCTTCTCATTAGGGAATATAACGTTCCTACTTTTTTATTTGGGGGGGGGGAGATTTTTGCTATAGGGCGCATGCACTTGCCAGACAGATGGAGAGAGACAGAGAGATAGAAAGCTAGAAATAACCCCCAAGAGGGAATGGCCAAGCCGCAATCCCTTCTCTTCCATTCTCCTCTTGGGATCTTGGGCACGCACGCACACACACCCGACGTGAGTTTAAGCCACCAGGTCCGGGACTCGAACCGTGGTCGACTATGTGGGAGTTCAGCAACATAGCCATTACACTAACTGCTGGTCCCCCTCCTTCTTTTTATACTTGATAACTTTTTTCTTTTTCTTTTTTCTTTTTCTTTTTTTCTTTTTTCTTTTTAATTTTTTTTTGCCATAGGGTGTGTGTATTTGATGGAGACAGAAAGAGGGAAAGTGAGAAATCACTTCTTGGGTAGATGACCATGCCTCAATCCCTTTTCCTCCGTTCTTCTCTCAGAATTTTAGGCACACGAGCACACTTGCCCTGTGTGATTTCCAAGTTGCCAGGTCCGAGGCTGAAACTGTGTCAGTTGTATGGGAGTCTAGCACCTTAACTACCGCATCATCTGCTGGCCCCATGCCTGGTAACTTTTGCTGTGATGTCAAATATTATGAATTCTATATTGTTGAGTGCTGGAGTTTTTTGCATTCCT
>NW_006159601.1:3727568-3797454 GCF_000334495.1 Tupaia belangeri chinensis | reverse complement strand
CCTGCACGTATTGTTAAACTTTTTTGTTCTGAGATGCAGTAAAGTTCCTTGGAATTATTTTGATCTTTTTGAACTTTACTTTTCAGTTCTGTTAGGGCAAGTCTAGACCAGTCTTTTGTCTAAGCCAGGAGTCGAAAAGCTATGGCCCATAGGCCAACAGCCTGTATTGGGAAATAAAGTTTTATTGGAACATAGTCAACCCATTTGTTTACACAGTGTCTGTGGCGGTGTTTGTGCTCCAGCAGCAGAACTGGGCAGTTGCAGCAGTGGCTGTATGACCCATAAACCTGAAATATTTAGTATCTGGCTCCTTAAGAAAAAGTTTGCCAATATCTGGTCTAAGCTAATTTGGGCTTGGTATTGAAGCAATATCCTCCTGAGGCCTCTACCCCATGCCGTGTGTGTTAACAGAGTTTTCCACTTCGGTTGTTTGGAACGTGAGCTACTGTTGGCCCTGTATGCGCTCCTGGGATTGTTCCACTTACTTGATTTCTCCCTACACTGTGGCATGGAAACCCTGTCTAGGCAGTGAGCTAGGAGCGTTGCTTGTTTCCTTTTCTTGGGAATACTGTCTTGTGCTTTGCCTAAAATGGCTCAGTGTCTACTAAAAATGGTTGTTTCATACATTTTATATATTTCTCTAGGTGTAGAAGGTGGGAGAGTAAATCAGTCTGTTATTCTATTATGGCTGAAAGCCAATATCTTCTGTTTTTCCTTTTTTAACTTAGCCCTGCTGATTATAGAAGTAATATGTGTTCCTTATCTACTGGCTTCTCTGCAACATGGGATTTGATTGGACACCTTGACTTTTTGTCATCATTCCACGTTCACAGTAATAACTCTCCTGTATATGTGTAATCCACTTTTTCTGCTCCTTTATCGTCTCTCTTTTGCCTTTTGTAAATATTAGGATATCTGATCATGCTAATCCTGGTTTGTCTCTTTTCCTCCACTCTCCCGTAACTTCAACCACCACTTGGGTGGGGATGCAGTCAATGCTGAGGGATTTAGATATAGTCTGGGGTTGTACAGTCCTAGGTAGAAATCTTGATTGTACCATTTATTGTGATATGGCCAAACTCAAGTTTTCTGGGAGTTAATTTATAATTTCTAACATTTTTGAGCTCTTAATACATACCTAGTGATGTGCAAAGTGCTTTATACATACCTCTAATCTTCCACAACAATTCTGTGAGGTGGTTACTTTTGTTATACTCATTTTATAAGTGGGGAAACCAAAGTTCAGAGGAGTTAAGTCACTCTTCCCAGGTGGACAAGCTAGAATTTGGGCCCAGGTTTGTCTGACTGGACTTGGGTGATCATCCAGGTTTCACTGAGATTTTCCCAGTCTTAGTACCGGAAGTCCTGCTTACTGGGAACCCCATCAGTCCTGGATAAACTATAGCAGTGAGCTGCCTAGTGAATGGTTCTGCCCACTCTGGATCTCTTCTCTATTTCATTCTAGACTTTCTGTGTGATTTCAACACTGTAAATAGATGTGAAACATTTTGTATGGTGCTTAGCACATAGTAAATCCTTAAAAATTGGAGCTGTTATTTCATTTCTAACACTTTTGAATATATTGAAGTAGATATTTGTTACTATTTTTAGCTACCCAACATCTGACATCATTTCTCTGTATGGGGAATCTCTCTCCTTATGAGGTAAGACCCATATCCCATTCCAGAGTCTCTTCCCATCCACCTGTCCCTTGGCTGCTAGAGCATAGTCACATGACCCAGCTCTGATCTGAAGCAGGGTCCACGTAGAATCCCTCCTGGTAAGAGTGACGTGGTGGTTCTTGGACAGCAGTGGTGTTCTGGAAGCAGAGACTCAAATCAGGGTTTTGAGCTAGAGTCTGTTTCCAGTGGTATCAATAAGGGCATTCTCACTGGACTAGTCTAGAATGAATTCAATGCTGCTCCTGTCTACAGAAGTGCCAGTCTTGATTCTCTGGCTGTTCTGGAAATCCTATGACTTCCCAGATATCTTTTTAATCATTTCCTTATCTGCTTGAATTAGCTAGAACTGCTTTCTTTTCTTTGCAGCAGAGAGAGCTGGTTGGTATGTGTACCATCTGGGTGTTGTGACACTTTAAACTTCAGGGATCCCACACAGAACTCATTACCTTCCCTCAGAGATCTAGGTCTTCCACGTTTTCACCTCAAGCACAGTTCCTTAGTATTCTCTGGATTTGTGAAATTAGAAACCATAGAATCACCTTCAACTTCTTCCTAAACCCCCAGCTTTCATAGTGCTTACCAAGGAAAGGGCTGCCTCCTCTGAAGGCCCTGTCATCTCTTGCCTTGATCATGGCACAGGCTGATCTTCATTCTCCCAAACTCTAATAGAGATAGAAAGCAGGAAACAGAATGTCTAGCATAACTTGTGAAGGCTGAGGATGAGCACAAAACAGAAGAGAAAGCGCAGTAGATGAGGACAGATTCAAACTAGAAAAAGTCATGCCTGGGATCAGACAAAAAAAAGATTTCTGCAGCAGTTTGAAAGGAAAAAGAATAATAATAATAAAAAAAATACAGCTGATCCTCATTATTCATGGATTCCATATTTGAATATTTGCCTGTTCACTAAAATATATCTGTTATCCCCCAAATCAACAATTGCAGTGCTTTTGTGATCATTCATGAATGTTCTTGGAGAAAAATAAGAGTAGCTTGACATACAGAGTCCCAGATGAGGTGGAATAAGGTGACACTCTGCCTTCGTTTTTTAGCTCTTGTACTGTAAACAAGTGTCCTTTTAGTAGTTTCTTTTGCCACATTTTGTACCTTTTTTGTGTTTTTTGTTTTTATAGTGATTTTGTTGTTTAAAATGGCCCCCAAGTGTTGTGCTGTCTAGTATTTCTCAGCTCAGGAAGGCTGTGATGTGTCTTATGGAGAAGATGCATTTGTTAGGTAAGCTTTGTTCAAGCATGAACTATAGTACTGTTGGTTGTGAGTTCAATGTTAGTGAATTATGATATACATTGAGTAAGGTAATTATAAAAAGGAACATCTGTAAAATAAGGTTATATATTGATCAATTGATTAAAGCATTAATAAGTTTGACCAGGGACTTGCAGGAACCTAATCTTGTATTTCCCTTATGAACAAAAATTTTGTATTTGCTAATTCAGTTTTTGTAGTAACGTTATAGAACATGGCTACTGCAGATAATGAGATCTGATGTTCATATTTAGCCCCTCAATACTTTTTTTTTTTAGAGAGATTTTTGCTATAGGGTGTGTGTGCTTGCCAGAAAGACAGAGAAAGACGGAGAGACAGAAACTGAGAAATCACCGCCTGGGGGAATGGCCACACCGCAATCCCTTCTCCTCCATTCTCCTCTTGGGATCTTGGGCACGCACAAACGTGCGCCCGGCATGAGTTTAAGCTACCAGGTCTGGGACTTGAACTGCGTGACTACATGGGATTCCAGTGACATAGCCATTATGCTAACTGGTGGTCCTGAGCCCCTCAATACTTAACAGTGCTTGATATGGAAAAGCAGAAGTTGCTTCATTATATCCCCAAATTAACAATTCTAGGACGTGATTGTATTAGCTAGAATTCAACCAGAAAAACAAAAGAAATAGGGGATATATATTTTAAAAGATGTATTATAGCTTCAGGACATTGGTACAGGCAAAAAGATTTTGAATAAGATCTCAAAAGCAAGGACAATAAAAGGAACAATAGATAAATAGAATTTTGGCAAAACAAAAAAATCTGCCCAGCAATGGAAACAATCAGCATTGTAAATAGACAACCTACAGAATGGGAGAAAATATTTGAAACCATACATTTGACATGGATGTAATAACTAGAATACAGAAGAACCCAACTCAACAGCAAATCCCCCCCCCCAAGTAATCTAATTTAAAATCGGCAAATTATCTGAATAAACATCTCTCAAAGGAAGACACACAGGGCTAGCAGGTGGCATAGTAGTTGAAGTGTTGGACACCCAAGTAGCCAACTGTGGTTTGAGTACTGGACCCAGCAGCTTGAAACTCATATTGCACCCAAAATCCTGAGAGGAGAAGGGATTGTGGTGTGGCTCTCCCTCCTGGGGGGGGGGGGGGGATTTTTTGCTTTCTGTCTCTCTGTCCAGCAAGTGCACATGCCCTATAGCAAAAATCTCTTAAAAAAAAAAAAAAGAGAGAGAGAGAGGACACATACAAATGGCCAAATCATTATATGGTAGAGTTATTTGCACTTTCATGTTAATTGCCACCCTATTAACATTAACCAAGAGATGGACTCAACCAATGTATTCATCGACAGATGAATTGATAAAGACAATGTGATACACACACGCATACACATGCACACACATATATAATGGAATGCTATTAAGTCATTAAAAGAATTCTATCATTTGAGGCAACCTGGATGAGCCTGGAGGGTGTTCTGTTAAGTAAAATAAGCCAGATTAAAAATGAGAAAAATTGTGTGTTCTCACTCATATGTAGAAACTAAAAAAACAGTCATCATAAAAGCTGAGAATAGGGACCAGCAGATGGCTTAATGGTTATGTCTCTGGACTCCCACATGGCTGACCATGGTTCAAGTCCTGGACTGAGAGCTTGAAACTTACGCCAGGCATGTATGTGTGTGTGAGCCCAAAATCCTAAGAGGCGAATAGAAGAAAGGGATTGCCACGTGGCCATCCCCCTTGGGGGTGATTTCTCACTTACCATCTCTCTGTCTCTATGGCGAGCACACGTGTCCTATAGCAAAAGTCTCTCCCAAGGAAAAAAAAAGGCAAAACTGAAAAAACCCTGAGAATAAATTAGTGATTACTGGGGGCTAGAATAAATTAGTGATTACTGGGGGGAGAGAGATAGGGAGATGTTTGTTACAAGATATAAAATTAGTTAGATAAAAGGAATAAGTTCTTGTGTTCTATAGTTACAATAGGATAACTATATTTAACAATATTTTAGTGTCTATATCAAAATAGCTGAAAGAGAGAATTTTGAATGTTTTCAACACAAAGGAAAGATAAACATTCAAGATCATATATATACTGATCAACTAATTTGATCATTAGACATTGTATTCGTATAATAAAAGATCACACTGTACCCTATAGATATGTACAATTATGCACCTTAAAAAATGTGTTACAGGTAATTGGCTTACCTAATTGTGAAAGTTGACTAAAAATTTTTGAAATCTCTAGACAATCTGTCAGGAAGGAAAGATTATATGGGCATGGCCGAATCTTGTCCACAGGCAGTCAGGGAAAATTCAGGGAAAGAAAACAGCTAATGAATCCACCTGCTGTTGGTGTCTCTTTTGCCAAGAAATGTTCAGTCTCTTCTAAAGGTTCACTTGATCAGGTTGGGCCCACAGAAGATAATATCCCTAGCTTAATGTCACCTGATAAGGGCCTTTAATCTCATCTGCAAAATCATATCATAGCAGCACCCAGATTAGGGTCTGATTGACTAACTGGAAGATGTGTGTGTGTGTTTCATAGAATAGTTGCCATCCCTCTCTGCCATTTGTCATTTAGTCTAGCCATGTCAGCACATCTAAAGATCATCACAATGATGCATTAAATATAGGTTTTTGTTTTTACGAGAGAGAGAGAAGGAGAGAAGTATAGAGAGATACTTTGCTTTTTTTTGGACAGGATCTTCCTTGTGATCCTCTGCTCCTGTGCCCCGCTTAGCTAGAATCACAGGCATGAGCTGCTATACCTGGTCTAGGTTGGTCTAGGATTGGAACTGTTAAAAGAAAAAAACAAAAACAAAAACAGCCAATTTAATTGAGTGGAGTCTTAACTGAGCGAATCTTGACACAATTCAAATCAGGCAGCTGTCCCTGAACAACTTCTGGACAACTCTGCGTAGCCTTGTGGTCATGTGGTATTTAGTTCCAGAAAAAGAAAGCCATGTGTGTAGGAACGGTAAAGTGAGGTACAAAAATGAAAGTGAAGGAATGGGGTTGAGAAATAATTTGGGTTGGTTACATTCCAGAGTTTGTCTTCAATAACACAATCCAAAAGGTGGGATCCCTGGGGTTGACTGAAGCCTAGCTGCTGTGATTGGCCATAGCCTTGCAAGAAAGAAAAATCGAGGTTACTGTTTACAGAAGCCAAGCAGGAGTCGGGACCAGGAGTTAGCATAATGGCTATGTCGCTGAACTCCCATGTAGGTGACCGTGGTTTGAGTCCCAGACCTGGTGGCTTAAACTCACACTGGGCATGTGTACATGCATGCCCAAGATCCCGAGAGGAGAATGGAGGAGAAGGGATTGTGGCGTGGCCATCCCCTCTGGGCCTTCTGAGTAGCTAGGACGGTAAAGCATGCACCACTGCACTTCTCTCCTCTTAGCCTTCATGCTATAGTGTGTTAATCAATATGACACTGAGAGAAGTCATTTTTATTCAGGATTCCTACATGTTCCAGGACAGGGCCTGTACCAGGACCACATTGGAACTTGTAGTTCTTGGTTGTCTGGTAGCAGAGGGCCAACATACACTCTTGTTGGAAACATTAGTGTCCTTCGTATGTACTGGAACCTTGGACTCTTCTTCTAGAGCTCCTGTCCCTTTTCCAGAGCCAGGTACCACCCAGAGTCCCTTGAACCATCTAAATGCTGGAGTCATGCAGACTCCATTTTCCTCACATGTGGGCCTTATTCCATAGTTGTTATATTTGTGTTCTGAGGTTTCAGCTAAATCTCCTGGCAAGGATAGGCCTTCCTACGGAACTTTCCTGCTGGTTGCCCCCTCACACATCATGCATTCATGCATTTAACCAACCAATGTTTGAGCATTTACTATGTGCCATGTACCATGCCAGGTATCAGGCATGTAACCATTCATAGAAAAGACAAGCTACTTCAAAGGGATTATGTTGCCATATCCCAGAGAGAAAGCCTGGGGAAGGCCTGTCAAACAAGAAAGCCCAGCCCATCACAGCTTGCAAGCTACCTTTTTTCAGACTCAGAGATTTGTAAGAGAGCTTTTCCTTTTGTAGGTGAATGTGTTAAGACAGTTTACATTAGTAAAAGTCCCCCCCCCCTTTTTTTTTGGAGAGATTTTTGCTATAGGGCACATGTGCTTGCCAGAAAGACAGAGACAGAGAGACAGAAAGAGAGAAATCACTCCCCACGGGGATGGTCATGCTGCAATCCCTTCTCCTCCATTCTCCTCTCAGGATCTTGGACACATGCGCACATGCACCCAGCATGAGTTTAAGCCACCAGGTCCGGGACTCAAATCACTGTCAACTACATGGGAGTCCAGTGACAGCCATTATAGGCCTTCCTACGGAACTTTCCTGCTGGTTGCCCCCTCACACATCATGCATTCATGCATTTAACCAACCAATGTTTGAGCATTTACTATGTGCCATGTACCATGCCAGGTATCAGGCATGTAACCATTCATAGAAAAGACAAGCTACTTCAAAGGGATTATGTTGCCATATCCCAGAGAGAAAGCCTGGGGAAGGCCTGTCAAACAAGAAAGCCCAGCCCATCACAGCTTGCAAGCTACCTTTTTTCAGACTCAGAGATTTGTAAGAGAGCTTTTCCTTTTGTAGGTGAATGTGTTAAGACAGTTTACATTAGTAAAAGTCCCCCCCCCCTTTTTTTTTGGAGAGATTTTTGCTATAGGGCACATGTGCTTGCCAGAAAGACAGAGACAGAGAGACAGAAAGAGAGAAATCACTCCCCACGGGGATGGTCATGCTGCAATCCCTTCTCCTCCATTCTCCTCTCAGGATCTTGGACACATGCGCACATGCACCCAGCATGAGTTTAAGCCACCAGGTCCGGGACTCAAATCACTGTCAACTACATGGGAGTCCAGTGACAGCCATTACGCCACCTGCTGGTCCCCAAAATAGCCCTCCTTTTTAAAAATCCAGTCCTTTTCTGCATCCCCTCCACTCTATTCCAGAGGTGAATCTTATTATCAAGTTAGCGTATACCTTTCCACATCTTTCTTCCGTGCATTTATAAATAAATATGAATGGATCGTTATTGAGAAGTACTTATAATTATACACAGTAGTTGTTCCACAACTGCTTAGTGGTGGGTGGCTGGATGGTGGTTGATAGGTGGATGAATCAGTTTTCTCATGTGTTTGTTCCCAATGTCTTTGCTTCTCTCCCTGATTTCTTTATCCTTCTTAGGCAGAGTGTCTAGGAGATAAGAATGTCTCTGAATTCTGTTTTTTTTCCTTTGAACCTCGGTGACTTTATGTGGATATGAGAGTTTATCATCTGTGTTAGTCAGCTCAGATTGACATAAGAAAATACCATAGACTGGGTAGCTCAGCAAAAGATCTTTCTTTCTTTCTTTCTTTCTTTTTTTTAAAATGATTATTTTATTTAACTTCTTATTTATTTATTTATTTATTTATTTAAATTTGACCAGAGAGGAACAGAGCAAGAGAGCAAGAAAGAGAGAAAGTGAGAAAGCAAGTTTCCAGGTCCGGGGCTTGAACTGCCACTGGCCATGCGGGAGTCCGGTGCCTTTAACCACTACGCCACCTGCTGGCCCCAATCTTTTCTTCTGAATAATTTTTTTAAAGAATTATTTTATTTAACTTTATTAATTTATTAATTTTAATTTGACCAGAGAGGGACAGGGTAGAGGGAATGAGAAAGCCAGCTGCCAGGTCTGGGACTTGAACTGTGGTTGGGCATATGGGAGTCCAGCACCTTAACCATCATGTCATCTGCCAGCTCAAGAATTTTCTTTTTTACATTTCTGAAGTCTGAAGAATCTGAGGGTACCAGCATTGTCAGTTTCTGGTAAGGGCTCTTCTTGACTTGCGGACACCTACTTCTCCCTGTGCCCTTACATGGTAGAAAGAGAGAAATCTTTTTCTTCCTTTTCTGATAAGGACATTAGTCCTATTGAATTAGGGTCTCACCCTTATGGTCTCATTTGCATTCAGTTTCTCCTAAAGACCCTTGACCATTTGGAGTTACTCTGTGGGTTAGGATTTGTGAATTTCAGGGGGATAAAATTCAGTTTATATATTGCCTGTGTCCTCTATACATGTCAGGGCTATCCCAGTGCCCGTAGTCCAAGATCCTGCCCACAGTGGTCACTCTCCATGATGTTTGTTGACACATGCAATTTTTTAGAGTGGAACTACTCCTTGCCCTGCAACTTGAGGGAAGCTTAGGGCCTCCCGGTGGCCTCTATCCCCAACATTCCATTTGAATTAGTGGAAATTTCAACCACCACTTTGTGAATGGTTCCAGATGTGCAGTCCTGGGGGGAGAGCAAGATAGCTGGGAAGCCAAGTTTAAATTAAAAGTTAAATTAAGTTTGGGGTGGGGGACAGTTACTATCACCTAAGGACCGAAGAAGGAGAAACAATACCATCGGGGATGACTTGAACCTGTTAAAAATAGGGGGCTAGACTTATGTCTTGATGAAACAAGTGGCATGGTAAAGCCAGTTAATTAACTTTGTCTCTGGTTCAAATTTTGGTTGGTTTTAAAGTCTCAGAAGGACAAGGAACAAGACAGAAACAAATACAAAAGGAGATAGAGTACACAGAATTATCGACATGAGACAATTGTTCTCTAGAAGATTTGAAGATTAATTAAGAAGGTGATTTCAAAGGAGAAATCATCAAGTGCCCATATGCACATTCTGTCGTGGGGACTGTGAGTCACTGGGGATGCTTTGATATGACTCGGTATTTGTTCGGATTCCAGAGTGAAAGAGTATAGAGCTGGGCTTTAGGGTAAATGGAGTGGATGGCATTTGTGGAAGAAATATTGGTGGAAATGAGTTCTAGGCTTGATGTGGTAAGAATATTTGTAAGGCAAGCCAAGCATGAAGACCGCATGCATTACCCAGAAATGAAATGCCTGCTTGCTATGGCAAACCCATGTAGCAAATGAGACTGTAAAGTTGAATCTGTCAAAACCAGAATGTTGATTGAGAGTGAGCTGAGGACCAGGACTGTGAAGCTGATAGTCTGCTCTTAGTGGGGGCTTGCTTGCATCAGCCATGAACGTGGACCTGGGGACAGTAGTTTAGCACGAGAAGTTCATATAGGGTAGCTACACTGTGGAAAGCCACTCTGTGTGTTTAGACAGTGAGAAAGGAAGATACCAGAATGTTTCACTCCTAGACCTTGTGATCAGAGGACCTCCAGCATTTTTTGCAGACAAATCGCAACCTTCCCAGCCTCAGTTTCCTCATCCTGTCAAGGTGAATAAAAATAGTATCTACCTATTAGGACTATCAAAAGAACTAAACGAGGAAATGCCTGGAAAGGGCAGGCTTAGTTAATGGTAAATAAATGCTTAATAGGTGTTAACTGTAATTATCACAGTTGAATAATACAATTTGTGTCCTTATGATAAGAAAGGACATTTTTACTTCAGTTTCTCCTTAGAACAATAGACCGGTGGAGAAGGAAGTAAATCTAACACAAATGCCATCAGATGGGATTTTTTTTTTTCTTGTTGTTAGAGGTTTTTGCCTTAGGGTGTGTGCGCTCTTTAGAGGTGGGGGAAAGACTGAGAAATTGAGAGGGAAACTGAGAAATCACTCCCCAGGGGGATGGCCACACCAAAATCCCTTCTTCTCTGTTCTCCTCCTGGGATCTTAGGCACACACCTACATGTGCTCAGCTTGATTTTCAAGCCACTGGGTCTGGGACTCGAACCATGGTAGGCCATGTGTGAGTCCAGCGATGTAACTGCTATGCCATCTGCTGGTCCCCAAGTACAATTTGTTGAAAGTCATCCAGAAAGGAGCATGGGAGACCTCTCAAGCTATAGTAGAAATGTTTATCAAACTAGGAGGGGGGAATTGAGTAACATGGGTATGGGATGATTGAAAGGGATAAGAAAGTAAAGAAGTAATTTTATGTGCTTGTTACCTTGACTGTCACCAGTCTGTGAAAAGCACTCACTCTGTGCAGTGTGGCTTATTCCATATGCGATTGCAAGGAAATACATAGACAGCCTCTGGTCAGATGGTGTTCACTGCCGTGATCGGCAAAGTGAGTGTCTAGTCCATTCTGTTGCCAATAACAGGAATCCCCGAGTCTGGGTCATTTATGAAGAACAGCAATTTTATTCAGCTCATGGTTTGAAGGTCCAAGATCCAGGCGCTGTATCTGGTGAGGGTCATCTTGCTAGAGGGAAGGACCTGGAGCAGAGCAGAGCATGTGTGCATTCATGTTTCTCTGCTGGCCTCACTCCCTCTCCTAATAAACCCACTAAGAGTCAATCATGAGCGCCCCACCCTGATGCCTAATCATTTCCCAAAGGCTCTACCTTTCAACATCATAATCAGGCTTGCACAATATGACCAAATTTCAGTGCATGAATTTTGGGGCACGCATTCAAACTATAGTAGTGAGTATAACAATGCTACAAGAATTAAACACAGCAAATGGATAGGATCGCAAATTCAGCACTGGTCTGATACTATCCAGTCAGAGGCCCATGGCTTCAGGAAGCACGTCCTTGACAATGTGAGTGTCCATTCTTGCACTGCACTGTGCTCAGCGCTCTATAACATATGCAGCCTGGTCCCTGATTTTAGTCTCATTTTGGAAGAAGGTAAGTGGGGAGACCATTTAAAAAGGAGGCTTTGATGATAATCTAGGTAAATCGAGATGAGCCCAAATGGGGGCAGTGAGATTGAAAAAGAGAGGACAGATGCAGAAGCAAAGAATCTTGCATTCTTAAGTATAAGAAAGACCTAGCAAGAATGAGGGATAAAGGGGAAGAATCCCACAGTTCTAGCCCAAGTGCCCAGGAAGTCCTATTAGCAGAGCTGCAGCCACCAGAGGAAGTTGGACCAGTGTCGACGGAAAAAAATAACCAACTGTAAAATTAATAATTAATGCGGCTTATTTCCAAGCCAACTGTGAGTGACCTAGGCCGGAGAAGAGGCATACGTGCCTTTTCTCGGGGTGATCATGTACAGAGGTTCCTTTTATTTGTTTTTGAGATTGACAGACAACATTTAGTGAAAAGATTTTCCGTTGGTCTGGCCCAAAAAGGCGGGACATGGGCGGGCCCAAAAAGGGGGGAAATGTGGAGGGGGGGGGGGGGCTTGTAGGTTATAGGTAGGTTCCACAATTCTTAGGTTAGTGATTGGAAGGGAAGATCTGTGTCTTAGTTAAAGAAAGGCTTAATCTACATCTCAAGGAAAAGGGAAGTTCTGTGTCTTGGGAAGAGATAAGCAAAAGAATATACTGTAATCTGGTTGAAATATACATCTCAAAGATACTATGCCAGGAACAGGAGGTAGGAAGAATCCTGTTAATAGAAAATAAATGGTCTGTTAATGTTTGTGGGCTTGACTTCCTCAGTCCCCTTTTGAAAAGATTTTGGAAAAAATAGGAAAAGTAGTCAGACTTCTGTCCACACCAGTGATTCTCACATTTTAGAGTTCAGGAGTCACCTGTAGAGATGGCTGATAACTACGGAGTCCTAGGATCCGCTCCAGGTCTATTGAATCTGAGTCTCTGTGTTGCCTCCAGGAATCTACCATCTTAGCAGGTACCCCGGAGGAGTCTGGTGCAAGTGGTCTGTAACTCACACTTTGAGAAATGCTGGATTAGAGAAAATAAACATCTCTGCTTTGGTCCTTCAGAAAGCAGGATCAGAGGCAAGGGCTAGGGTGTTTGTATTTTATTTGAGAGGTGAAATCCCAGGATCAGGACAAGCAAGGCACAGGAAGATGCGATAGGATTTGCAAAGCTATTGTGTGGCTACCATTTCAAAACACACCATGAGGGACCAGCAAGTCACTCGGCATGGAAGGCCACTTTAGCCAAGTTAAGGGAGCATAGATGTAGGGAGAAGATGGGGCAGCCTGGCTCTCTCCCAATCCTTCCCTGACTCCTGTTTCCCATTGCTAAAATTCATGCCACTTGAGCCAGGGTCGTGTCACCTGTCCTCTCAGTGGCTTCTCAGGAAGTCAGACCTCTGGAAGTAGAGGGGGCAAACAGAGCAGATGGGACATTGGTCTAGACAGGAAGGAAGAAGGAAGCAGTGGAGGGCATGTGAGAAGCAACACATATTTGTTTCCCAAGGGAGAGAAGAAGTCAGCCTGGGAAAGGGCGATTTTCAGTTTCATAATGAATTGCAGCTTTTGAAGCTGGATATTAAAAGAAAACACTTCTAGGGAAATTATCAAAATAGAGTTGTTGTTTTTTTTTAACTGAGAACATTTACTGCCTGACTAATGGTTGAAATCCTTAAGATGAACTGGATGCCGCAACAGCTGCCCTCTTGGGTTTGGGTGTTGTTCCTTCATGGAATCCAGGCCTGAATCTGAGGCATACAATTTTTAGGTGCCTCATTCGACCAGTCCCAGTGGTACTGCGTCTTTTAGCCTTGGCACTCCAGTTACACTTTCTCTTGCGCTCGGCAGGGTAGCCACATTTGCCACACGTGGACTTCTGAAGGTGATAGGCCTTAGAACCACAGTGGCGGCACAGCGTGTGTGTCTTACTGCGACGCTTCCCAAACGATGACATTCCTTTCGTCATCTCACTTCTGTGGCTGAGACCAGAGACCAGAGACCGGAAGCTGAGTTATGTTAACAATGGTAATAAGAAAGCCTAGAATTTGTATCCATGGTAAATGTCTTTACATTTTTCTTTCTTTGTCTTTCCTTCCCCAGAACAACTTCTAGTAAAAGAAGACAATGACGAACGAGTGGTACATGTGAGATGCTGCAGATTCTTACAAAAGAGAGGCTACGTCAATTCAAGGTGTCACTTGTTTATTTTACATCCTGAATTAACTTTCCACCTTCCTTGCCCAAAGTTCTAATAAAAGGTTTCACTTGAACTGGAGAGCCAATGAGTTTGTGAACCTCATCCAGAATCCCACAGCTTTTTCTCTGAAGACCTGTAAGTTCCTCAGACGCTCTGAAAGGAATATAAAAATAATAATTGTAATTCTTAAAGGCTGCCAACTGCCTACTGGGTTCCAGAGAGTAATAACCTTGCTTAATGTTTACATGAAGCTTTCCATCTGTGTGTTACAGAACTTGGCTAACGTTATATGCTGGCAAATGGCATTAATCTGTCATAGAAATAGGGGGAATTTAGTCACAGGAAGTTTAAATAACTGATCATGTCATATAAGGAGTTGTCAAGAAATTAGACTTATTTTCCACTACCATCTGAGCCATTTAAATATGTTTCAGGTGGCTGTGAGACTCGGTCCTAGGAAGAAATACTCCATGACTGTCATAAATATATTGCCAGCTCAGTTGTGAGAAGTTGATTTTGGTTGTGTGGGTGCATATGTGTTTACTGGAGGCAGCATGCCAAAAATTATACCTGTTTTTAATGCAGTGGAACTCCTTGCAAGGACGGGTAAAGGATGGATGAAGGTGATAGATAACTCATAGTTTCAGATGGAAGTTAAAGAATGGAAAAATGAAAATAATATATGTTCCTAAGTGGGTTTTTTGTTTTTGTTTTTGAGAGATTTTTGCTATAGGGCCGTGCGCTCTCCAGAAATAGAGAGAGAGACAGAGAGACAGAAAGTGAGAAATCACCCCCCAGGGGAGATGGCCATGCCACAGTCCTTTCTCCTCCATGCTCTTGAGATCTTGGGCATGCATGCACATGCTTCTGGTGTGAGGTTAAGCCACTGGGTCCAGGACTCAAACCACGATTGACTATATGGGAGTCCAGCGACATAGCCATTATGCCAACTGCTGGCCCCCTAAGTGTTTTTTTGAGAATGCAAAAACAAATGAAGAAGTACAGAAAAAGTTTGAGCAACTGAAAGGACAAAATGGATCAAGAGAAGAAAGAGAAGGAAGGAGAGAGATGGTTGTAGGAAAGTAATTTACTTGTGAACTTATCAGAAGAGATATTTGCCATGCAGAAAGATGAGAGGATAACTTTTTTCTTAAATAATTTTTTAAATTTAATTTAATTTATTAATAAATTTAATTTGACTAGAGAGAGACACAGAAAGAGACAGGGAAAGTAAGAATGTAAGCTACTAGGTCTGAGACTTGAACCATGGTCAGCTTATGTGGGAGTATCCAGCACCTTAACCACCATGCCGCCTACTGTTCCCGAGAGGATAATTTTCTTTTTCTTTTTTTCTTTTTAGTTTGTGCCTATAATATATATTTTTAAATTTTATTTTACTTGTTATCATAATCTTTTTTATATTACATCAAATCACATATATCTTATTACATATTACATTTCTCTTTGCAGCATGATTTTCATGCATATCAGTCATGACAAAGACATTACTATCCACATCATCATCATCATCATCAAATAGCTTTTCATCATTTTTTTCTGGTTATTATTATTATTTATTTTCATTATTTTTTAAATATCCATTCACTATATATCATTTGGCTTGTTAAAGAATTTACCCAACATGAAATACTTTTTAGACCAGTCCAGTTGAGAATACTATACATTTTATCATCAACAGGTAATAAGTCATTTCTGTGTCCCACTAATGTTATGCCTCACTATTTGTTCTCTTGCTATCCAAGAGGCTAACTTTCATTAGCTGCATGTTTGAGAGAGAGATTGGTTATTTTTGGTTATAGTAAGTGGGTCTGTAATGTTTAGTCAGAAAGGTTTTGTTGAGCAACTACCATGTACATGACATTGAGACAGCAATGGGAAGAAGAGTTTGTCTTTGTTCTCTGTCTTTCTTCCTAAGGCCTTCACATACTTACCTGCTAAGAAAGAGTCGGCGAAGATGGTTGAACAAAATACTTTGCCCCGCAAGGTCTCTTTAAGCTCTAAAATTCTTTGATTCTGGGTCAAGATCTCAGGGTACTGAAGAAGCTATAACAGGTATGTTCTTTGTAGGCTGGACTGTTTTAGGGTTGAACAGTTGTTGTTTTAACTTCCCTCCTCCCGATCTTATTTCTGTCAAGTAAGATGACTTTAGTTGCAAATTGACAGAAGCCAGCTTCAGTATAAAAGGAACATATTGGCTTACCATACTAAAAAGTCATGGATAGATTTATTCAGGCATGCTTGATCTAGGACCTCAAATGCTATTCACATATTTTACTTTTCTTTTTCTCCTTGGTTCTGCTTCCCCTGGGTTGTCTCTATTTTCAAATCTACTCTTTTCTATAATAACAGAATAACTGTCATAGCCTCAGAGATCACCTTTTAACTCAGTCTTGGATAGAGAGCACGTCTACACATGTGTGAGCTCCCACATACACTGTGGGAATCATACTGATTGTACTGGTTGGGGTCAAGTGATCATTCTTGAACTAAACACTGCAGCAGCAAGGATTACATTTTGCCAATTGAGGGGCCAGCAGGTGGTGTAGTGGTCAAGGTGCTGGACTCCCACATGGTTGAAGTGGTTCAAGTCCCAGACCCAGCAGCTTGAAACTCAAGCAAGGTGTGTGCATGTGTGTGTGTGTGTGTGTGTGTGTGTGTGTGTGTGTCCAAAATCCTGAGAGGAGACTGGAGGAGAAGGGATTGCAGTATGATCTCTCTCTCTCTCTCTCACACACACACACACACACCCTGCCCCCAGGTGTGGTCTCTCCCTCTCTCTCTCTGGTTGGGGTCAAGTGATCATTCTTGAACTAAACACTGCAGCAGCAAGGATTACATTTTGCCAATTGAGGGGCCAGCAGGTGGTGTAGTGGTCAAGGTGCTGGACTCCCACATGGTTGAAGTGGTTCAAGTCCCAGACCCAGCAGCTTGAAACTCAAGCAAGGTGTGTGCATGTGTGTGTGTGTGTGTGTGTGTGTGTGTGTCCAAAATCCTGAGAGGAGACTGGAGGAGAAGGGATTGCAGTATGATCTCTCTCTCTCTCTCTCACACACACACACACACACCCTGCCCCCAGGAGTGGTTTCTCACTCTCTCTCTCTCTCTCTCTCTGTCTCTGTGTCTCTATCAAGCGCACTCGCCTTATACCAAAAATTCTCTTTAAAAAATAATTTTTTTGCCAGCTGATTGGGCCTGGCCACATGTTCTTCCTCTGCAGCCTGAGATGTAGCTCTGTCTGATCCTTGTGCACTGGAGTCTGGAAGAGTACAACCAGGAGACAGGGGGATGAATTCTGGGAAGCCAAAAATCAATTCTAGAGTCCCCAGACACTGTGCAACCTAGGAAGAGACATGAGGTTCTGCCTCAAAGAACAAGAAGAAAAGGCCAGAAAAACTTCCGGTCCCTAGACAAGTCTAGGATTCAACAACACATCCAGGGTGGCGGCTCACTGCCCCGCAGGATGCTCTGTGTTTGGGCACTGAATCAGGGATTTTGGATAACCTCAGTACATAGTTACTTCCAGGAGATTACAGGGGGAGAAATACTCCACTTCCTGTTTAGGATTACACTCTTAACCCTCCCCTCCCACGCAGGCCATATGTTCATTCTAAGCCTCTGCATCCAGCCAGAAAAGCCCTTTGTGTTTTCTTGGCAAAACTAGGGCCCAGTAATTAAAGTCCATATGCAAAGCTGCTACCTCCAGCCTACACCGAGGTCTTTTAATTAGTATGTAATTGGTCAGAGAGGTACTATCAAATAGCTCCCAGTCTGGCCTGCTGGAAATGCAGTGTTTGAAAAGTCCCAGACCAGAGGGGAATAATAAATGTTTTAAGTCCCATCTGTTGGAATGATTTGTTTAAGGCATAAATTTCTGTTCTGTTACTATTTTTAACACTTCTTCCTAAGCATTTCTTCAAACACTGTGGAACTACTCAAGTATTTGTTGGGGGTAGGAATGTAAGTAAATGAACTAGAAAAAGGCTTAGCAATCCACATGTTTCCAAAAGCTTCAAAGAAATTCAAATAATGCCGTGGGGCTGGAGAGGGAAAGCAGAGAATTGGGCATTTGGTGTGAGGGACAGGTCAGGAACTCTGGGGTTATGTCTGTGAAAACAACCATCCGGGAAATCAGCCCTTAGCACTCTGCAGTCTTTGCAGTGAATAGCATGGCATTGCCCTTTAGCCCTGGCCCAGTGCACCATGTATGGGGAAGGCCTTCCTGAAGTGAGGAGGGACTCTGAATTCACCTTGGTAGGTGCACTCAACTGCTAGGGAAAACAGAGGGCACAAGAAGCAAAGCAGTGGAGACCTCATCGCCTTCTGGAAATGAGTGGCTGACTAGAGTGAGATCGAGCAGGCTGCTCCTGCCCGGCACTGCAGGAGGAGGGCCCTGCTTTGCCTGATGAACATAAAGGAGAGTGAGACCAGCCCATGGAAGGCTCTGGTCCTTCCAGGGGCGTAAGTGCTTGTACCTCCCTCAGCCCTCCCACACACAGGCTCTGGGGAGTGGCCGTACTTCTTATTCCACACCTGGGAAACTCAGTTTTACTTAGGTATATTGATGAGTTAAGTTGTGTTATTTTTTTTAAAGAGATTTTTGCTATAGAACATATGCAAGAAATCACCCCCAATGGGGGATGGCCATGCTGCAGTCCCTCCTCCTCCATTCTCCTCTTGGGATTTTGGGCGAGCACGCATACACACCCAGCAAGAGTTGTGAGCACGCGCACACACCCAGCAAGAGTTTCAAGCATCTGGGTCTGGGTCTCAAACCATAGTTGGCCATGTGAATGTCCAGTGACATAGCCCTTACAGCTGGTCCTGTTTATTTTTTGTTTGTTTATTTTTTAAGAGGTTTTTTTTTTTGACTTAGGGTACATATGCTTGTCAAGGAAAGAGAGACACAGACACATGAGAAAGTAAGAAAGAAATCACCCCCAGAGGGAGCCATGGTGGTGCTTGGCCTTTGGCAAAAACCTATGGAGGCTGGAGGATTGTGGCATCGAGTCCATCTCTCTCTCAACACACATGATTTTTTGGGGCCAGCAGGTGATGTGGTGGTTAAGGCACTGGACTCCCACATGACCAACCACAGTTCAAGTTCCAGACCTGGTGGCTTGCTTTCTGTTTCTCTTTCTCTGTGTCACTCTCTGGTCATTGAAAAAGAAATAATATCAAATAAAGCTAAATAAATAATTATTAAAAATATAAGAAAGAAATCACCCCAGAGAGGCAGCCTTGCCACAATTCCTTCTTCATTCTTCTCTCTGAATCTTGGGCATGCACACACACATGGCTGATGTGATTTTTAAACTACCAGGTCTGGGACTTGAACTGTAGTCGTCCATGTGAGAGTCTAGTGACATAACTGACATGCCATTTTCTTGTCCCAGATTGTGGTAATTTATATACACATGCACTGTGAAATGATCACAATTTATCTCAACATATTGTCCTAGGTCATTGATTTGTTAGGGCTTTTGAGGTGAGAACACATAGGTTGAATCCCTCTGTCTGTCTCAAGTGTACCATGCGGAATCATTAACCATAGTCGCATCAGGAAGTACCTTAGATCCTTGCGGCTTGTTGGTCTCATCACTGAAAGTGTGTGCCCTTTGGTCAAAATCTCCTCATTTCTCCCAGTCCCCTCTCAACCACCCTGCTTTATTTCTGAGTTTGATTTTTCCCCCTAAACCTTAAGTCTTCACTATAGGTTTGCCCAAAGGGTAAAATGAACAAGAACTGTGAGGGGCTTAGTCATGGGCCTTCTACCGTCCTTCTATATGTTCTATATGTTCATCAGGCAAACCAGGGCTCTCTCATTTTTTCCCCCTTCTTTTGTTCTTTTGTCCGTTCACTTATTCATTCCCTGCAGTACACCCATGTTCTCTCCCTTGGCTGGAAAGGGTCCTTGAGGTGACCTGGATTTACTCCATTCTAGCCGTCGGGCCCACTGCCCTGTTTGTCTCACGTGCTCTTCTGCTCTCTGGTGAGTCCTGGAGGCTCAGAGGTGGCCTGGCAGTGGATGTTCAAGGACAACCTTTTGGATGTTCATACTTCAAGCTCCAGTGAGGGAGCTCACTACCCAGCTGAGTTCTGCTCAGAGCCTGAGGCCAGCGTCGGCCAACAATGAAGTGTTGCTGTGCCTTGCTTTGTTCTCTGTGCATCGCTTTCCTCAGGGGCCTGGTTGTGGGGAGAGGTGGCTGATTTGTGGCGGGACTGGGTTTTCCTGAGTCCTGGCCAATCACTCCACAGTGCTCATTACCCTCACTTCTCCAGGTTCGGTGTTTAGCATCCAGTCCACACTAACAGGTGCCAGACAGACTTTGTTGGGAGCATAGGGTCTGGATAGAAGGAGGCAGGAAGGTGCTAGCATTGTGATGCTCTAAGCAGGAAGAGAGTAATGGACATGAAAGCCTTTGAGCAAAGTAGCACAGACCGAGGAAACAGGGAAAAGGAGGAGAGAGTGACGGGAATTGACAGGAGAGGGAAGTCAGAAGGCCTGGCTTCTAAATGGAAGTCCTATTTGAAGAGAAAATTAGTGATGTTTTAAAATGCCATGTTTAACATAAATGAAAGGTTTAACATAAATTAGGCTAGAATCTGGAGTGGATGGTATTTACTTGACACTTAAATCCTTGCTTCTAGAAGGCTTTCTCCTTTCAAAGAACAGTATTTTGGGCTCTGACTGTAATTTCATATTGATAGATCTTGGTTTAGAAGAACAATTGATTCGCATTCTCTCACAGTTACAGTATCTTTCTTTTTTGTAACACCTGACACCAAGATTTTTTTTTTTTTAATTTAATTCCTGATAAAACTAGGGGTCCTGCCTGATAGTCTCACTACATGCAGTTTGGCTAATAATCTGAAGATGGTCCCTGCATATGAAGATTCAAAACAGGTTGCTTTGAGGCATGTCTGCACCTGCTGGAGATCTGGCGTATCAAAGTTCCAAGGCAGCTATTAGCCACAAAATGACACCAAGATTATAGGTTAAAGTCTGAATTGGTCTAAACGGTGTCATGTGTCCACCAGGGCAGAGAGCAAGATGGGGAGGGGGGCATGTGTTTGGCAAATGAGAGGAAGTCCCTCCAGCCTGGGGAGGAAAGTGCTTATTAACAATGGTCACGCACAAAGTCACGCACGAAGAGAAGCCAGGTCAGGGGGGGGCTTGTTGAAAAGCTTTGGATCTGAAATCAGGGAGACCTCAGGGTTGAATTTTGACCGTATAACCCTGGTAAGCCTCCATCTGTCATCTTGAAAATCAAAATGCTAATACCTTACTTATGAAACAATTCAGTGAATTTGAGTTTGTGCAATTCTCGCTGACATACATGCAAAAAGGTCCCATTGAGGTCCTGTTTTATTTTTATTAGAAGAAATAGCAGTAGCAGCTTTAGAAGAAAAATTCTGTGGAAGCACTTGGCCTACTGAACCGGGTAATTGAGAGAAAGGTTATGTGCAGGGCTCTGGAGTCATGCAGACCCGAACTGAAGTCCTGGCTCTGGTGCTTGCCTATGTATGCTCAAGCTGCGCGATCCAGGGCAGTGTCTCTGAGCCACAGTGTGGTCACTGGGCAGGGAAGACAGTACTCATGCCTATCTAGAGAGTCACCAGGAGTAAATGACACTACCAGACAGTGCTGGGCTCCCAGGCTCAGGAAGTGCTCAATCACTGTCTCTGTTAGTCACCTCACTCTACCAAGCGACATTTCCCTCTAGGCTGCCACTACTTATTCTAAGCTAGAACTGTTTTCTCTCCTCACTAGTACCATCCATCCAAGCTTTCTGCAAGCATGCTCCAGACTAATCACTGCAGGCCACCTGCCCAATTTCTGCCACCTTTGCCTATCTCTATTATTATTTACTTAATATTTCAAGTCAAAATTTTTTTTTCTAAAAAATTATTTTATTTAACTAACTTTCTTTCTTTCCTTCCTTCCTTCCTTCCTTCCTTCCTTCCTTCCTTCTTTCTTTCTTTCTTTCTTTCTTTCTTTCTTTCTTTCTTTCTTTCTTTCTTTCTTTCTTTCTTTCCTTCCTTCCTTCTTTCCTTCCTTCCTTCCTTCCTTCCTTCCTTCCTTCCTTCCTTCCTTCCTTCCTTCCTTCTTCCTCTCTCTCAACCAGAGAAGGACAGAGCAAGAAAGTGAGTGAGTAAACAAGAGAGAAATAGAGAATGAGAAAGCAAGCTGCCAGGTCTGGGACTCACATCACAGTCAACCACATGGGAGTCCAGCACCCTTAACCACCACACCACCAGCCAGTCTCTTAAGTCAACATTTAAAAAAATTATTTATGTGTTTATTATTTTTTATTTATTTTTAATTTGATCAGAGAGACAGAGGAGAGAAGGGGAAAGTGAGAAAGTAAGTCTCCAGGTCTGGTACTTAAACCACGGTCAGCCATGTGGGAGTCCAGCACCTTAACCACCACGCCACCTACTGGCCCCTCAAGTCAACATTTACTACTTAAATGCACTCAACAAAAACTTCACATTACTATTATAAGTGAAAATCTGTATAGATCTTAAAATAGGACATTCATGGGGTCAACTAGTGGCATGGTGGTTGGGGTGACCACGTAAACAATTGTGTGGTTCAAGTCCTGGACCCTGCTGCTTTAGAAAGACACTGGACGCTTGTGTGTGTATGCCTAAAATCCTGAGAGGAATATGGAAGAGAGGGGATCACAGTGTGGCCATCCCACCTCAGGGGTACTTTCACACTTTCTCTCTGTATCTCTCTGGTGAATTCACATGCCTTATAGCAAAATTACCAAAAAAAAAAAAAAAAAAGGGTGTTGATGAATCATCTAAAATACTCATATGTACCATCAGACATATATGTGTTATGCTTGGGGAGATACTGGACTAGTCTTTTGCTACTGAAAGTGTGGTCTCTGGACCAGTAGCATTAGCATCCCCTGGAATTTATTAGAAATGTAGAATCTTGGACCCCATCCCAAACCTCCTAAATCAAAATCTGCATTTTCACTGGATCCCAAATGATTGGTATACTTTTGGGAGTAGGAGGATTTCTAGCTTACTTGCTTGTTTTCTCTCCCCCCTCCCCCAAAAGCAAAGAAACATAAGGAGATAGTGACACAGAACACACCCCCAACAAGTCTTAGTGCCAGGATTCAGCCCAGCCTCAGCCAGCCCCAAATCATGGGCATGCAGGTGCCCGGCATATTCAGGGAGGTTTCTGGTTGTAAACCTGGAACTTTCCCAGGTGGGTCAGCCTCACAGAATGTCACATTGTACCATTGTGTACCATCCAGCGTCTTTTTTTTTTTTTTTTTACTGGGGTGAAGTTATGATCACACACATCAAGGTTTCGACTCTGAATTCCCTATTTGCTTTGTGAATAGACCTCCCCATTCTCCACTCCACTCCTCTCTCCTCTGGGGAACCACTAAATTCTACAGGATTAGGGGCTGAGCCCTCTGCGAGACAGCATCGTAGTCCTTAGATGTCATCTTTCCGTCTGGCCTCTACTGCAGTGCACAACGTCGTGCCTGGTCTCTGTCACTGGGCAGAACTCACAGGTGGCTGTTACCTTGGCCCTTGTTTCCTTCAGCAAGGCCTCTGTAGGTCCTGCCTCCCTTAGACCCAGAAGACCCTCCTTTCGCCCCATGCTATGCTAGGACGAGGGGACTGTTACACGCTGCCTGGATGTAGCCCTACCCATCTGAGGTCTTGACTTTTCCCCAGGGCCTGGGGCGCTGCTGCTCTCCAACTTCCAAACTTGTCTGGAATTTTTGCCATTTCCTTCTCCCTTGGAGTTCATCCTGTTTAGAGGGTTGGATGGGAAACTTTTATCTCATGTGGGGTCAGGAGGCCTTGCTCTTATATTATCATGTATTTTCCCCTAAAGTGTTAATTACCAGAGTCCATTCCATTCCCAACAGGGTGTAAACTTTGAAGCTCAAAAGAAATTTCTTTCCCTGCTTTGTCATCTCTTCCCTGAGGCAAGGGCCACAGACTAGCCCTGCTGACTGCACAGGGCAAGGCCCACAGAAGCAAGGAACCTGGAGGAAAACTCCAGGTTTATTTAATTTTATAAAATATTCTCCTACTGCAGCATTTGTAAACTGCTTGAGGACAGAGAACTCGATTTCATTCAATCTAATATCTCCCTAGGGTCACTGAAATAGTGCCTTACACAGAGAAGGCACTAAACCTAAACAGTATTTTCCAGGCAAAGGGATACATGATGGATTACTTTTTGACTCTATATTATTCGCATCTTATTCATGGAATTTCATTTCACTAGTATTAACAGTTATCCATCTCCTTATATACAATATTAAAATATGAATAGAAAATAGTCAACCCAGTGGCTGGGCTGACGTAGTCCGCCAAATAAATGAGAATAATGATATCTGAAACTTTCGTTCATTCATTCAGCCTGTTAAGAACTTAATGACTCAAACCATGGGATTGGTTGGCCATGTAGGATTCTGCTTCCTTAACCCCCTGGCCACAGGCTGCTTCCTCCCCACCCCCCACCCCCACCCCCAGCACCATTTATGCCTGGGCTCATTTTCTTCTGTGGCCTATGTCTATTACTTCAAAACAAAAGCTAAAGTTGGGAAGTATGTTTATATATGGCTTACATCAGTGACGCCTCTAAAAACTGACGGTCTCTTTTACTGTCCTCTCTGTCTCGTTATCGGTCTCTCTTTTTGTTTAAGTTACGAGTCAGAACTTTTTGTTCATTTTGATTCCTATTTTACAGGTTTGAATAGAGCTCACCTTTATATATAACAAATTTTTTTAAAAATAAAAAGCCAATGGGCAATTTATAATTTAGAAATCCCTTATCTCCACTTGGAGGGGGAGTTCGGGGAATGAAGCTAGCTTTGGAGAGTACAAGATCATTTGCTTTTAGAGGCCATGTTATCCTGGACACATGAAGGGAAAGGATGGAATTCAAGCTTTTCATGACCAAACCCTCAATGTCTGTCTCTGTCCTTCATAGCAAGTGAGGATGGGGAGCCTGAAGCCTGTTTTTGAGAAAGGCTAATTTTCTCCTTGATTATACAGCGCTGTGAAATGTGAAAGACATTAGGGACGCTGAGCATGGTTCCCCTAAATGCCCCATTGCCCACAGGGAACCAGCCAAAGGGCTGGGGTTGGCTACAGATGACTGGACAGGTGGCTTGGTAATTAAAACCTTTCTCTTCTAACTGCAGGCCTTGTTTTGCCAGGAATCTGAGGTGAAGAAAATGTTCTGGTTATATCCCTATACCAACTGCTTTGAAACCTTCGTCACAGCTGTCCCCAAACCACAGCAGACAGTCACATCTCTACTTTCAAAATCTTGGGGGCTTAGTGTTATTTGAGATGGGATAAGCAGACATAGAGAGGAGGGAAGATTTCTCCCTGATCTCAAATAGTCTGAGTGTTTTTGAAGAGTCAAACAGCACAAAAGCAAGTCTGTAATGCGTCCGTATCCTCCTTAAATCAACTCTGCGGGTTGGGCATCATCATTTTCTTTTTAGAGTTGCGACTGCTGAGGCACAGAGGATCTAAGTAGCTTGATTGAGGTCATGCCATCAAGGGTCAGAGTCGGGATTCAAATCCAGGCAGTCTTGACGCCAAGGTCAGACTCTGGTAGCCTCTATTCTTAAGCAAAGTCCAGTCCAAACCTGAACTCTTGATCTTTTTCCAGTTGCAGGCTTTGCCCTCTGTTTTCCTTCATCTCAGTTTATGGTCATCCCATCCACCCAATTACTCAGGCCTAAAACCTTGGCATCATTCTTAATATCATCCTTGATGTCTTTTTTTCTGTCAAACTCCAAGTAGAATTTATTAGGAAATTCAATTCATTGTATTTTCAAAAGATATTTAAAGCCATCAGGTAGCATGGAGGTTAAGGTGGCTGGATCCCACATGCCTGACTGTGCAGTTCAAGTCCTGGACCCTGTGGTTTCGAAAACATGCCAGGCACATGTGCATATGGGCCTAGAAAAAGGAGAAGAGACTAGAGGAGGAGGGACTTTGGGGTTGCCATCCTTCCTGGAGGGTGATTTCTGACTTTCTCTCCCTGTCTCTCTCTCTGGAGCAGGCACTGTGAGCCAGTGTGTGTGCCCCTATTAGGGAGCCTACCCTATGCTGCTGTGGAAGTAACCATGGCAAGTTGGAATGGCCCCAAGGTGAAGCCTCAGGGGTTGTCCCCAGATTGACTGAATGCATTTTGTCTTAAAAGCTTCAAAGGAAGAGAGACAGTCTCTCCTTGGAGCATTGGCAGGACAAAGTGTTTGGGAAGGTGGAGGTTGACTAGAAAAATCTGGAAGCCCTAGAGCTCACAGTGCATGTGGAGGAAGTTCCTGTTAAGTCTGGATAGCTGGTTTTGGTTTAGGGGAAAAAGGGACAGAAGAAGCACCTACATTTTAGCACCTGGGGCGAGAAGGGATCATGTCCCAGCACTTTGATGCCCTCTGACTTTGAGGGCTCTCCAGGTCTTTCTGTCTCCCATTTGTCATATTGTAGGGAACTGTGTTTCTTTCTTTTTTCTTTTTAAAGAATTATTTTATTTTTTATTTATCTATTTATTTATTTATTTTAATTTGACCAGAGAGGGATAGAATGAGATAGAGTGAAAGTGAGAAAGCCAACTGCTAGGTCCAGGTCTTGAACCATGGTTGGCCATGTGGGAGTCCAGTGCCCTTAACCACCATGCCACCTACTGGTTTCAGGTAACTGTACTTCCAATTAGAGTAGTTATGGAGATTGAGGGTCTGGAAGGAGGCCAGTTATGAAGACTGTTTTGGCCTTTTTTTTTTTTTTTGGAGAGGTTTTTGCTATAGGGCGTGTGTGCTCGCCAGACAGACAGAGACAGACAGAGAGACAGAAAGCGAGAAATCACCCCCCAGGGGGATGGCCACGCCGCAATCCCTTCTCCTCCATTCTCCTCTCAGGATCTTGGGCATGCACGCACAGGCGCCTGGCGTGAGTTTAAGCCACCGGGTCTGGGACTTGAACTGCAGTCAACTACGTGGGAGTCCAGCAACATAGCCATTACGCTAACTGCTGGTCCCTATTTTGGCCATTTTGAGAAGCAGTATTGGATTAGTGGGTGGATGGCAAGTTCAGAGAGTAGACTTAACCAGAGCCTGATCAGTTCTGAAAGAACCAACAAAGCCCACTCTTCATTTTGAGTCTGGGAACTAGATGCTCAGCCTGCCAGGAGCCTGGTCAGTCTCCACCTATGAGAACGTGTCTGGAGCATTGTCAATGCCTATAACATTCTCAATTTTAAAATCACTGCTTTCCAAATCACTCAGTATTGTGCCATGCCATCTTCTTTCTTTCTTTCTTTCTTTTTTTTTTTTTTTTTTAACTTTTCTGTTTTACAGCTGAGAAAACTGAGGTTAGGTAACTAGCACAAAGTATCATGGTAATTAAGGAGAGCCAAAATTGGAACCTTTGCTCATAAACACTTTAGTGTTTGACTCACATACTGGCTCTTGTGCTATCTAGGAGTTTAAGTTTCAACAGGGCCAGCATTGCTCACAATCTCTTTCGTAGGATACTGAGGGAAAGCGCTCTCAGGAAGAGGTTAGCAACCTGTATCTGAGTCCAGCTCCGCTTTCACCAGCTCTGGGACACTGAGCCTCTAGTGACCTAGAATTCACTTCCTCTTCTATAAAATGGGTATTCGTTGGGAGAATTCCATGGGATGGTACCCGTGAATGCATTTGGACGTTGGTAAAACAGCACAACACAGAGCCTTGCTATGGTCTCAAGGAAGTGACCAGAATTGGAGCAGGGGGGCCTATGGATACAATCTGCAGGTAAGAAAAGGTGTTTGGCTGGTAGAGAACCCAAGTTCAGTTTATGATAGAAGAAAAGAGAAAGAAAATCTCCGGCTCAGTATGAAGATGTTTTAAGAGCCAGTTACCCTGGAAAGACTGATGTGTTATTTAGTGATGAGCCCAACTCGTCGATCAGTGACTTGGTCTATGTAACTTGTACATGCTCACAACCTGGGAGGCATCGAAATCGGCATCATTCCAGTTTGATAGACTAGATAAAGAAAGAGCTGGGGCAGCGGATGCTGGGGCAGCATCTCAGTGTGGGCCCTCACTCTCAGCTTATCAGCTAAGGAACCTCTGCGTTACCAACTCAACAGGACTGGTCAGGCTGGGAGGCTTCACCTGCCGGCAGTGAGAGCCTGCGCCACACACCTGAGTGCTCAGCGCGTGCTGCAGCTGGAAGTTGGGGAAACCCTGATGATTCTGGGAATGACATCTTCAGTGTCAAGGAGCTGAATCCGTCTTAGCAAGCATGACATCAAAGCAAGGGGTTAGCGAGTCTCTGGATGAAGACCTTTTACACTTCCTGTTCTTCATTTACCTTTTGACAGTCCCACACTCTCCAGCCCACCAGTTGCAGGGCCTGCTGGGTAAACTCTGACAGGGTTGCTGTATTCAGTTCTCCCTATTTGTCCCTTTTGAGTTGCCTAAAACTTCCATCATCATGGCTCGTCTTCCTCACAATGATCTGGCCATTTTTGAGGTCAAATCTTCCTCGCCGTTAGCTGAATTGAAATCAGTGTCTTCCTTTTGAGACAGAGTAGGAGCCTTTGGGAAGTGCCCTGGTCACATGGGCCTCACACTTAGGCATTATTTCTTAGGTGGGCAAGTTTTGGAGTGGGTGGTTATGCACACGCAGTCAACTACATTTCTCTTAAGCTGCTCCTTTTCAGTTTTTCCACCAGAATGAGGCATCTTCTAATCTAGTCTCCAAATTTTAGGTTCCATCCTCTCTGGGAGTGCCTCTTTCTTTGCACTAAATATATTTTACTTATTCCCATGAATAAATGAAGGACGCTGAGGGCTTCCCATGTGCATGGTACAGTGGTAGCTGTTATAGGCTTAGCAAGATTAGAATAATGTGTTGGTTATAGCACATGGGCTTTTGGATCAGACCTGCGTTCCCATCCCAGCTCGATCACTTACTCACGGACTCACCTTAAGTGAATGATGAACTTTATTGTTGCCCTCGGTAAAATGGGGACAGTAATAGTATCCACCTCAATAGAGTGTCGGTGAGAGTTAAATGAAATAATGTATATATAAAGTGCTTAGTTCAGTGCAAGTGCTTAATAAAAATAAAACTGGGGCCAGCAGGTGGTGTAGTGGTTAAGTGCTGGACTCCTATGTGGCCAACTGCGGTTTAAGGTCTGGACCTGGCAACTTGAAACTCACATTTGGTGTGTGTGTGTGTGCGCGCGCACATGTGCATGCGTGTGTGCACATGCGTGAATGTCCATGTCCAAAATCCTGCAAGTAGAATGGAAGAGAAGGGATTGAAGCATGGCCATTACCCCTGGAGGGCGATTTCTCACTTTCTCTCTCTCTGTTCTCCAGTGAGTATACGCGCCCTATAGGAAAAAATCTCTAAACAAAACAAAACTTAAAAATACAGACACTGCTCAATACATTCCTACACAAATATATGTGATGTTTCCTCCATATGCCGGACTGTTCTAGCACTGCTGATCAGCCCTGGTGAAAACAGACGAAACCCATGTCCTTGTAGAGCTCAAGACCTGACTGGGAGTAGAAACGATGAGCAAATGAACTCACCAGTGTAATGTCAACTGGTGACAAGTGCTTAGAAGAAAAATAAAGCTGAGAAAGAGGGCAGACCAACACGATGGGATAGGTGGAAGTTTTGTCCAATCTTGTCCTTTGGGTAGGGCCTTCGCATTTGCTATTCTCTTCCTGGACTGTTTCCTACTCTGTTAATCCAGATCCTCAAACATCACTCTCACTTTCGTAGGTGTCTGCTTAGACATCGCCCTATCAGAGAGGTATGTCTTATCTAAAAAATCACACACACACACACACACACACACACACACACAAAGCATACAAAGAGATGCCATTTCTGAAGCTCACGGTCCAGTAATTAATAGGAACACAGATTGCTCTACCTCCAGATTAAGGTATTGGCCTTAAAAGACATACAAAAAAATAACACTCAATTCTAAGAATCCGGAAAGGCTGTATTTAAAAATGACATTTGTGGGACCACCAGATGATGTAATGGCTATGTTGCTGGACTCGCATGTTGTCAACCACAGTTCGAGTCCCCGACCTGGCAGCTTAAACTTACACTGAGCATATTTGCATGTGTGCCCAAGATCCCAAAAGGAGAATGGAGGAGTAGGGATTGTGGTGTGGCCATCTCCCTTGGGGGGGTGGGGTGGGGGGGTGATTTTCACTTTCTATCTCTCTGTCTTTTTCTGTCTTTCCAGTGAGAACACATGCCCTAAAGCAAAAACAACAACAACAACAAAAACCCAGTATTTGTGATGTTGCTTAGTATAGAGTCCCATAGCACTAAATTCCAATTCCAAGGATGCTTTGCTGTCATTCTGGATCAACTGGCAAAGAGAACTGTTTTCAAAATAAAGTTTTAAATTTCATCTGCAAACTTTGTGGCCTGTAGATAAATATCTGTAAATAAATAATGGTAAGTACAATAAAGGGAATTCATTTTTGTTTTTTTTGGGGGGGTTTTTTTTTTTTTTTTTTTTTTTTTTTTTTTGCTATAGGGTGCATGCACTCACCAGAAAGACAGAGATATAGAGACAGAAAGTGAGAAATCATCCCCCAGGGGGGATGGCCACATCGCAATCCCTTCTCCTCCATTCTCCTCTCGAGATCTTGGGCATGCATGCACATGCTCTCGGCGTGAGTTTAAGCCACCGGGTCAGGGCCTCGAACTGTAGTCAACTATATGAGAGTCCAGCGACATAGCCATTACGCTAACTGCTGGTCCCAGGAATTCATATTTTTAAAGGAAAATAAAAGCATAGACTTTGAAATCAGGGCAACCTGAGTTCAAATCTCAGTTTTGCTCTCCACACTTATGAGGACTTGGGCATCACCCAGTAACACAAAGATAAGAACCTCTCCTTCTGTTATGGTAAGTGAGAAATGCGTTAAGCCCCCTGTGCCTGCGGTAGAAAGGTGCTTCCTCCCACTCATACCTTTTATTAATAATAGTAAGGTTTGGTTTGAGGTCCCATCAACATGCTACTCTCAATGTGGTATTGTCTATCTGGGCGTTGTGTGTCTGGGCATCTGGCTTTGCTAGGAGAAGACAAGCTTCTTGAGGACATGGACTGCCGTGTCCCCAGCCTGGGTGGCCATGCCTACCAGGCACGGGGTGGGGCGGTTGATCAAGGATAATGAGTGCAAGCATCTAGCAGAGACAGCACTGTTCTGCACAGGCAGGAACCTCAGGGGATGATCTCTTCTATTCTTCATCTCTGTACCTCAATACCCAGCCATTGTTTCTGACAGATGGGTGTTTAGCATGTTCTTGAGGGAAGAAGATTCCAAGCCCTCTCTAGGGACATGCATGCTGGGCTTAACTGCATAATTCAAAACAGGTGAAATGATGCCAGCATGCCTACCTCTCTTCTAGCTGGAATTCTATTTTAACGCCCACAAGTTTTAGGAGGAATTAAAAAATACCAACTTTTCTAGTGCAAGAGCTATAACTAGATTTTCATTATTTTAAACATTAGACATAATTTTAAAGATATGGACACTTTTATGTCAGCTAAATCCCCATTCAGGGATGCCTAAGGTTACAATAATGGCCTTTTCAGGCCTATTTCTCTTCCTGCATTTTTCTTTAAAAGAACTTTCTGTTTGTTTGTTTCTTTTTGCCTCATAGCAACTCCACCATAAAGTAAATCCAACATGCAAAAAAGGCAATCCAAGTCATTATGCTTAGGAAATTGTATTAAAATACAGGTGGGAGGAAGAGTGGGAGCCGACTGGCAACCACAGTGCTTGGGGTCACTTGTGACTATTACCGTAACATTCCTCACCTCTGTCCTCTACTGACACACGGTCCAGGGCCACCTTCTCTTCTCAGAACTCGGACCACCAAGGCTGCCCAAACTCTGAGGGCTAAAAGTGTTGTAGTACCCAACCATAAAACTTAAAAAAAAATTCATGTCAGAATCGAAACCTTGTCCTCTGACAGTGGCTTCCTAGGGAAATCCATTCCCTTGAAGTCTGCTTTGACTCCTCAAGATAGAAAACATCAGAAAAGAATTGCCCACCAAAAAATTGCTTTGGCAGACACTCCCCTTGCAGGAAGCCTGAAGGCCTTGGATGAAGGTGGCACCAAAGCCTACTCTACTTAGAAATTGTATGCAACATCCAACAAAAAGGAATGCACGCTCGTGTTCTCAGATGGACTGATGTTACAATAATAATGTGGCTTTATTGAAACTGCCTGCAGCTGTGAACTGGCGGCACCTCCATGTCATGTTCATTGCCATCTTGGTTATGGTGGGTGCTTCTGGAGCCAGTTAAGCGTGGGGAGGTGGCAAAACATTTATCCAAAACAGGCTGTGGACCAAGGGAGGGCCCAGAGGCCTATTGTCTATAGCTCTGAAGCCTGTGTGGGGCTATGACAGCTTCCCTCCACTCTGAGAGCTGTTGCTCCCCCGGGGAGTATGGTCATCCATAAAGTGCATGTACATTCTTTCCCTCTGCTGTATGGAATTCAGCCAATAAGGGCTTGAACACCAATCTCCAGGGCTTGCTCTGCCCTTCCCCATTGCTGCTTGTAAGTCAGAGGCCCATGGGTGATATACCTTCCCACACTTCCCTCCCCACCCCAGCCTTCATATCTAGGGGCAAAGGATGGGCACCTGGGAGCATCTCTTTGAATGGCTATAAACTCTGTCCCTCACCCATGTTGTGGCAGTTCCACTGGTATCCATCAAGTTTGCAAACACACTCACCTTCCTGCAAGTTTCTCACCCCCTTCTGTCCACCAGTCTTGGTGACCTGGATGCCTAGTCACAGTGAATCCAGTTGCCTATGCTTGGCTCTCTTGCCCTTTCTACCACCCACTCTTGGACTTGGTTCTGTTGTTCATCCCTTTGTTACATTTCTACAGCCTCTCTTACCACTGGTTTGTTTTTCTCATTAAGATATCTAAGTTTCTCTGATTCTAAAAAGGGACCGCCTCTTGACCCCATATCCGCTCTAGCTTCTGTCCAATCCCCCTTATTCGAGTAGTCTAAGCTCACTGTATCCACTTACCTCTCATCTTGTGCCCAAACCATTGCCCTCCGGCTTCTTCCCTCACTGTGACATGGAGTAAAGGCTCCTTGGAGTACCCACAACTCATCTCCCCAGTACTGTCTCCTTACAGCCTTCTCTCCTGGGACCTCCCTGTTGTATCTGGCCTGGTGAGCACTGTCTCCAACTCTGAACTCTTCTGCTAGCTCTTGAGACGTCAAGTTCTTCCTAGTTTCTCTGACCATTTCTTTTCTCTCCTGTACAAATTTATCTTCTTTCATTTCTAAAAAAAATTAATGGTTCCAGGGATCTCTCTCTGACCCACTTATTCTTTCTGCCATAGTCAAATTTGGCTGCCACCAAATGCCAATGATTCCCAGATGTATATCTGCAGTTCACAGCTCTTTCTCCAAGATTCTGAGCAGGGGTGACAGATGGAAATGCCTTCAGGAGTTAGGCAGGCAAAGTGAATGAATGGCACTGATTATAAGTGAGTATCGCAGACCGGAGACTCACTGGTTTTAACTAAAGGAATTGGATGCCACTGGGTTATAGCCACTGGTTGACACAGGAATTTTGGAACAGTGTTGCCAGATTTTTCCTATTCTATCAGAGAAGCCAGAGATGTATAGTCCTACATGGAATCTCTCAAAGATTAAATGTTCATTTCAGTTTTTAAAAATATCTGTCTGGGGATTAGCAGATGGTGTAATGGTTATGTCACTGGATTCCCACGTAGTTGACTATGGTTCGAATCCTGGTCCTGGCAGCTTCAAACTCACACTAGGCATGTGTGCACGCATGCCCAAAATCCCAACAAGAAAATGGAGGAGAAGGGATTGCAATGTGGCCATCTCCCTCCTAGGAAGTGATTTCTCACTTTCTGTCTCCCTTTCTCTCTCTGTCTTCGGTGAACACATACACCCTATAGCAAAACTCTCTCTTGAAAAAAAAGAAAAAGTCTGAACCAAAGCCCATGAAAGAACCATGCGTGACAATAGACCACCAGTCTGGGATAATGGTTTGACTCAGGTACTCTGTTGACTGCTGGCATCTTTATTCTGATGCTTGTAGGTGCTTTAAATGGAAGCTGCTCCAGATCATCTTTCCTGCAAACCCACCTCTCTTCTATCTGTATACCTTATCCAATTAGTACCATTTCCTTCTACCCATTCATCTGAGTGAGAAAGAGGGAGGAGGGTATCTCTTTCTTCTTACTTTTCTTCCTCCTCCTTCATGCCTACCACCAAGTTCTACCAACATAACTTCCTAAATTAATCTATTTTTTTATATATAGGGTGTGTGCACTTGCCAGAGAGACAGACAAAAGGTGAGAAATCAACCCCTAAGGGGAGGATGGCCATGCCACAATCCCTTTTCTATTCTTCTCTCGGGATTTTGGGCATGCACACACGCACAGCCACCTGGTCTGGGACTCAAACCATGGTTGACTACATGGGAGTCCAGTGACATGCCCATTATGCCATCTGCTGGTCCCTCTAGATTAATCTTTAATCAATTCTCTCTCTATCCCTTACCATCGTTATCACAGCTTAGACTTCTACCATCTTTTGCCTAGACCAGTAGCCTCTCCAGCATTCATGTGCTGACTCACAGTGATTGACTCTCCCTGTGTGTGAATTATTGTTCTAAGCCAAACATGTAATCTTATTCCCTTGACAGTGATTGGTTTCAATGCTCAGTCAGGGTAACTGGGATGGGAAAGTTTGCTGGGAAGTGTCTGGAAAAGTTTTCCTTGCTAAGAAAAGAGACACACAGAAGAGATGACTCCCTTCTGCCTGTGGTCATCGTTGTCTAGAAATCACACTGGAAATGCTGCAGCCATCCTATCCTCTGAAGATGAGGAAGGGCAACTGAGGGGAAGAGTCAACCATAGAGAAAGGTAGAGTGGACCCAGGGAGTTACAGAACCTGGATCTGAGATGATGCTGTTGAGCTACGGAACCAACCTTCTCTGCTGCCTGTCATCTCAGAGCTCACAGCTCTGTCAGATAATAAGTCTCTTGATAAATTCCCCCAATTTGAGTCAGGGCTTTGTGTTTAAGGAAGCCAAAGGCATCCTGGCTGGTATCCTCTCCTGTCTCCAGGCCTGTGCTCTATCACTCCATGTGACACCTGACTGCAGGGTGGTCCCTCTAGATGATAATCTGACTGCATTACCTCCTGCTCATGGCCCCCACTACCCAGAGTATAAAGTCCCAGGACCTTGGCAGAATACACAAAGGCCTCCATGACTAGGCCCCCTGTCCCCAGAGCTGAATCAGTTCTCATTCCTTAACGCAAACCTTATGCTCACTTTGGTCTGGCTTGCTTGCAGTTTCCTACATAAATGGTGCTAGTTAACTCTTTAATTCATGTCACAAACATACACAAGTACCAACTCAGTGCCAGCACCAGTTCTATGTATGGGGAATATGGAAAGGAACAAGACAGGTGAGCTCCCTCCCTTCACCGAAAGTACCAGCTACTGTCCCCCAATTCCCTGCTCTACTGCCCTCTCCCTGGAGTGCCTACCCTCTGTCTTTACCTGACTAGCGCCTACTTGTCTTTTATTTTTCCAGCCTGGTATTGAGGTATATCTATCTATTTAAAATTGCTTATCAAATGTGTTATTTGCTTATTTTTGATTTGTCATAGGGCACATGTGCTTGCTTGAGAGAGAGAGAAAGGAAAAGTGAAAAGGCACCCCTCTCCCCATGGGGGATGACTACAATTTCATCTCCATTTCTCCCTCCGTTTGGAATTTTGGGCACACACATACACATGCCTAGTGTGTTTCTCAAGCTGTCAAGGCTGGGACTCCAACTTTGTAATCGGCAGTGTGGGATCCAGCTGCCTTAACCGCTGCTCCACTGGTGAGCCCCAAATGTTTTATTTTGAAAAATTTTAAACAAAATAGTACAAATAATGTTCATATTAATTGCATATTATACACATACCCACACTTACAGAGACATGTCTGTTTGGAACTATTAGAAATTATTTTGTAGATATCATGATTCCTCATCCATAAATAGCTCAGCACATGTCTTCTAAGAATAAGGACATTCAGGGGCTGGCAGGTGTTGTGGTGGTTAAGGATGCTGGACTCCCACATGGCTGATTATGGTTTGAGTCCCGGACTTGTCAGCTTGCTTTCTCACTTTCCCTCTCTCTCTCTCTCTCTCACTCGATCCCTCTCTGGTCACATTAAAATAAAATAAATAAATAAAGGTAAATAAAATAATTCTTAAAAAAAAAAATAAATAAAAGGAGTAAGGACATTCATAGGGCCTGCAGGTGGCGTAGTGGTTAAGGTGCTGAACTTTCACATGCCCAACTATAGTTTGAGTCCTGAGCCTGGTGGCTTACTTTCTCACTTACCCTTTCTCTCTCCCTCTGGTCAAATTAAATAATAATAATGACAAAATTAAATAAATAATTCTAAAAATAAAAATAAAGGAATGAGGACTTTTTTTTTATATAACCACAAGGCCATTATCATATCTAAGAAATTTAATGTCAGTATAACAATATTAGCTAATATGTAGTCCATACTCAGATTTTCAGTTGTTTCAGATAGGTTTATGAACATTTTTTCCATCCAGGATTTTATTTCTAGGCTAGTCCTTATATCCCTTAGGAGGTAATTATTTTATTTCACTTTATCTATTTATTTATTTTAATGTGACCAGAGAGGGACACACAGAAAGAAAGAGAGGAACTGAGAAAGCAAACCACCAGATCTGGGACTCGAACCACAGTTAGCCCTGTGGGAATTCAGCACCCTAACCACCATGCTACCTGCTGGTGCCAGGAGGCCTTCTTTGAACTCCTTCTGCCGCCTACCCACTAAGTGCTCCTGAAATGCCCTATGCAGATTATTGTCATGATGTCAACCAGTGTGGCTCTGTGTACTTTCCCAATCTCCCTGGTCATGCTCATCTTGGTATTCTCAGTGCCTGGTGCAGTGTGTGGCCATAAGAAGTGCTCTTACTTTTTGTCTGAATGGATGATTAAGTGGCAGAATTGGAGACAAAGCCTGTGACCTCACTGCTTTTTTCTTGGTTCCATATTTAACTGCCTTCTGCAGACAGTGCTGTTAATAATGTAAGAGCAAAAAGTTCCATCTGCCAAATGGAGGGAAGAGAACGGTAATCCAGATAGAGCATTGTGAACAATGGAAAGAACCAACAATTAATGATGCCCAAGGCCATGCTCAAAAGAAACTTGACCCATATATCTGAGCAGTGGAGAAAAAATACCAGTCTCCTAACTGCTATTGCAAAGTATCCATAGTATCTGTAGGCCTACCTTATAAGCAGAAGCCAGACCCCCTTCTAAGTGAAATTACTCCAGAATGCCACATCTGCCTGGAGCCATACGTTGTCCCAGAATGAATTTGTCATTTATTCAGGAAGAGTCCAGTCATGCCAGAAGAAAGCAACCGTTAGCTTAGAGACAGTATTTCTTCCCTCTACAGTTCTAACTGTATTTTGGAGTTATCTCTGAGAATTTTTAAAAGTATACAATAACTGATACCATAATTATTGAGTTGTTGGAAAAGTCATGATGTTTTTCTATGCAAAAATGCATCATGACTTTTCCAACAACCCGATAATGTTGGACCTAGGGACTCCAAATATGAACCCAAAGAACATTTTCATAATACTAGTGACCTTTTCCTAAGGAAGGAGAGTGTAGCAGCAGGATCAGGATTGGCATTCAAAGCACTGCCAGACGTTTGTGGGGTATGGTCATTTGGTATCTTCCTTGGAGGACTCATTTTTATTTCTGAATTAGCCATAGTATGTTTTGTTAGGTCTTGTAAGACTCCTGGGTTTACTAGGAAGGTTCACTGATGAATTTCTTCTTCTTTTTTAAAAATTAATTAATTAATTTTACATCCATTCACTTAGCATCATCACAGCATACAAAATGTGATTTCCCATCCAGAATACACTGTATAGTGGCTTAATCATACATGTTATCTCCAAATGATTTTCCATTTCTTGTTTCATATATATGTATGTATATATGTATTTCCCCCCATTTCTCACCCTCTGCCATTTCCCATTCTCCTCCTGCACTGTCTCTGGTGTCTACAGTTGCTTTCCCTTCCTTCCCCCCACCCCCCCCACATTTTATTGATTTACAAAGTATCTTAATTAATCTAACTACTTTCAATAGCAAGTTCAGCTGATACATACATATCTGTGAACACATGTCTGATTTTTAGGCATGGAATTCTGAGTAGAATGAATGTACTTTAAAATAGCACCTAGCTGATGCTATATAGCTTACTATGGTTATTAAATAGGCATTTTTAAATATATGTTTTAATTTCAAGAAAAGCAGTTTTAGCTTTAATAAATCAAAATTTTAAAAATGCTAAGAAAGCTTGGATTGAAACTTAAATACAGGAAACAGATTAAGATTCTGTTCAAATAGTAGGTATATGAATCTATTGGCAGCTCAAGACAATAATCCTTAAATTTGGAAAACAAAGCATAGAAGAAAATCAGTAAGGTTTTATCCAAAAGTCATAAGATTTTATTTCATCAATTCAGTCTCATATATTTAAATCTATCTTCTGTTGTGGTCTGATCTTCCTGTTTAAATTCTGGAATGTAACATTCAACTCCAGACTTGTCCCTACCATTAAGTTGGCCATTTTCTTAGTTGTTTTTTGAACTCTTACTTCTGTCTGTATTTAGTTTTCCTGGTTTAGCACTCCCTTCTCCCTTCAGAACTTCTTGGAGATTTGGTCTGGTATTGTTAAATTCTTTTGGTTTGTTTATCTGAGAATGTTCTTGTCTTTTCTTCCCATATGAAGGATAATCTTGCTAGGTAGAGTATTCTTGGCTGAAATTGTTTTTTCCTTAACACTTTGAATATATTTTCCCATTCTTTCCTTACCTGAATTGTTTCCAATGAGAAGTCTGCTGTTAGCTTGATGGCATATCCTTTGTAGGTAACTTGTTGCTTTTCTCTTGCCATTCTTAGTATCTGTCTTTGTCTATGGTTTTGGTCAATGTGGCTATAATGTGTCTTGAACAAGATTTTCTTGGGTTGATTCTATTTGGGGTCCTTTGTGTTTCTTGGGACTGAATCTTTGAATGCCTCTCTAGATTTGGAAAGTTTTCTTCCAGGATTTCAATGCCCTTATTAGTCTCTTCATCTTCTGGGATACCAAGATCTGGATGTTTGGATGTTTAATGGTATCTAGTATTTCTTGTATATTATTTTAATTTTCTTGAGCTATTTTTGTGGTGGATTTTTCTAGGCCAGTGATTCTGTCTTCTACGTTTGAGATTTGATCTTCTATATAATCTAATCTGCTTTTAATACTTTCACGGGAGGTTTTTACTTCCTGTATTACAGCCTTCATCTCTAACAGCTCCATTTGATTTTTTTTCATGTTGTGTATTTCCTCTTTCAGATTGTGTAAGAACTTCCTCACCTCCTGGAACTCATTGGCTCTTTTCTACTGCATCTTCTGGAGTTCATTGTCTCTCTCCTCTTGCATCTCCGTTAGCTTTGTCACTATGAATATTCTAAATTCTTTATCTGACATTTCTGTGAGTTCCATTGTACTATGTGTGGATGAAGAGGAGTTATTCTTTTCTCTTGGGGGAGAGGTATTTTCTTGCTTTCTCATATTTCTTGTGTCCCTGGAGTGATTTCTGGTCATCTGATGGGTCGTGTGTTTCTTCCTAATTCTTGAAGTTCAATCTGAGCATTCAAAGGGATGCAGGAGGAGGTGATCTGCAATCTCACTTTCGCTAGGTGAAGGCTCAGCAGAATATCTTCATTTTTAGTTTCTGAAAGCAATATTTCACAGCTCAAGTTCAGTTGTCATCTCAGAATGGACTTGGGTTTGTGCCTTTCTGATAAGTTTCTTTAGAAAGTCCTTATAAGACATTAAAATACGCAAAGAGATACGGTCTTACCGGCTTCCATAAGGACTTATCTAAAGGCAAGGTGATTCAACCATCTCACTGTCTTGCTGAGCACTGCTCTGGACGTCTGTTAAGGGGCAGACATGGCTGATACAAAGGTAAACAAGCCCTGCCTTCAAGGAGCTTATCATCTACTCACGTAGGCAGATACACAGAACCGCCAAGTTTATGAAAAATACATCAAGAGAGATAGTGCAGGACACTACAGACCTCAGAGGAAAGGCAGCAATGCAGTGTGGGGAGGGTGAGTCAAGGAAGGGCTGACTGGTGATAGTGAGAAAAGGATAGATAGGAATAAGGTGGGCTGCTCAGGGGACACTCCAGACCAACATCATGGGACGAGGCAATTATGGACACTTTCATCATCCTGGTGAAGGTAGGGAAAAAGTGGTCATTGACTAGCTATTAAGGTGATACACAGAGTTCCATTTTCTGATAATATCCCAGCATTGGAAGGCCAAATACCAGCTCAGAGCCGACGTGGAAAGACTTTGCCTTTCTGCCTTTGGGGTATCCTTTAACATTATCCCCACTAAGGGTTAAAGGTAGACGACATCCCCCTCCCCACAAAAAAGAAGTCAGTGAAGGTAATTATACCACCATCTATTTAGCTACTAAAGAATTTACCATTCAAGGAGATAGGACCCTGCCTCACCAGAGGCGTTTAACAGTCCAACACTATCACATTACCCAGATTGTATAAAGAGTATGAATGATTTCCGCTCACAGACCTCTAATGGAGGTATCTCTTTACAAAGCCCCTACTTCAGGCCAGCTGAACGCCTCAGCAGTGCCTCCGAAATCCCGCAGTCCTAATCCCTTTAGCAACAAAGATCTGTTTCTTTGCTTAGCATGAAGTAGGCCTCAGAGGCCTGTGTGTGTCTTCGCCTGTAGGCCAGAAGCCTCCTGTTTACAATTTCCCTATTCCTGTTTTTAATGTTGTTCTGAGAGCAGCCACAAAGGGCTAGTTTTGTCCAGCAGGAACAAGGGAGCTATTAGAGAGAGACGGAGGAAGGAAGGAAGGGAGATCGCAGGGAGGACTCCTCCAGGGATTAGCAGACACAGCTGTTCCCGAAGGGAGAGGAGCTTTAGGCTGTTTATAATTTCCGTCACATTTACATTTTTTAATATTTTATTTCCTTAATTTTTTTTTTTTTTTCAGATCAGTTTCCTATCCACCATTGAAAGCAAGCATCTTGCTGCCATATTGACAGATTGAGGTACCTGTTTTAACATATTTAGGTCAGATTGAGTTTTTCACTTCAGTGCTCTGCAGCTCAGGTGTGGTGGTCTGGATTTTGTGAGGTCACGGATCTCCAGACCACCAGGTGCCGGAAGAAATCAATTGTTAAGAGGGCAGTTCCACTTTTTTGTCCTGTCTGTGTGGATGGCTGGAATTCTCTAGGCTGTGTCTGACTCATTTCGATCTCATAGACCACTGCCTGTCTTCCCAGAAGCTCAGACCTGCTTTGAAAACGCATCTCGTTTCTGTCTTAATGTTATGTATCTAACCATGATGTTACAAAGGGTTTTGACTGCAGGGAGAAAACCTATCATAATTCCACATTCCTAAAATGCCTTATGTCATTTGCTTTAAGAAAATTATTCATGGTTTTATCCTGAAAGCAAATAAGTTTCTACTTGTGACACCTTCTGGTTCTCATCTACGTATATATTCACTTTTGCACGTTTGTAATAAAACCATAGATAGAATGTGTGTCTTAATTTTCAATGATAGGTTGTGCATATTCTTCTATATGACAGCAACTTCTCTCTCTCCCTTTTTAAAAGCTCCTTCTTTCCCCTTTTCTTACCCTCTTTCCTGTTATGAATAGTAGCACCTTCCACATCTAGCTCTGTGTTCAAGCAGTCTTTTAAAAAATTTATATTAGATTGAAGTAGTCACTGTTTATTTTATTAAAATGGGATAATATTGGGTCATCGGGAAAGTCATGATGCATTTTTGCATAGAAAAATATGTCACGACTTTCCCAACGACCTAATATGTTATCCATTTTCCTCCATCTTGCTTTCCTTACTTAACAATCTACAGAAGAAATTGCATTTAATATATTTTTTTTAAAACTACTGTGGTCTGTGCAGATTCATTTTGCCTAAGTGCTGAAGCTGCAGATGCCTGTGTATATGGCAATTTTGTTTTAACCTTGTTTTTGCTAAGTTTTACCTTGTCCTGGGGAACTTCAGTCAAGAGCTCAAATGAGTTTCTCAAATGTCCAGCCAGCCCATTGCTGACCCTTTGGGCTCTTGTTGCTTTGGGATAAGTTTCCGGACTTGAGCTTCCTTTAGATCCGGCTGACACGCTACTACTGTTAAAAATATTCCTCACGATAGTCTCAAAAGTTAAGCAGATGCGGTTTCCTTTTGCAGGGGTCTGGGATGTGAGCTAATCTTTAAGTAAAGGAGAGAAGGGACAGTGATTAACATTCCTCCAACTCACTCAGGGACAGCTGTTCCAAACCCTTCCTTCCTGCTCAAAGTTGTAACTAGTTTTCAAGAGGAACTTAAAAAAAAAATTTTTTTTTTTTAAAAGAAGAATATGGAGTTCTTCCAAGGTTGCTCAATTTTTCTTTCTTTAAAGTAAAAGAGTTCGAACCATGTGCCAGTCCAAATGTGCTTTCTGTTTTCGGCCCCACTGGAAATGTGGACCAGAAGATAAGATGCACAGCCTCTGGAATAATATTTTGCAGAGCTGGCCAGGAAAAAGCTGTAATTCCAGCCGATTTCACTACCCCCATCCTTTCTTAAGGGAAATGCTAAGGACGTTTAGGGAACACGAGCTTCTGCAAGCCCGTGTCATCTAACGGCCCCTGTCAAACTGGCTTCTTTGGCAGGATTACAGATTTGAGGTGGTGATTATTGTTCTGGTGATAACATGCATTTGGGGGGCCATTTTCTGATGAAAGAACTTTGAAAAAAGTCTTCCCATTCCAAGTATAAATTAAAGTCTCTGTAAATGTTACTAAATGCTTTTATTAAAAAACCTAGGTTTACCCAATATATCCAGAGCTGTTAGGTTATGAATATTATGATTTGATTACTCTATGCCAAGGACATAGCTTCCACAGGACAAGTATCTTTCTTCTTTCTGGTGTGGGGTTTCTTTGAAGCAGGATGGTGGGGGGGGGCACATATAGATAGGGCCAGGGGGACTGTGGGGAATTTATGACCATCCGATGCAAAAGAACCAACCTTGGCCATCAGTGGTGACAAACACCACACTGAAAACATCAGCCAGTCATTAAGGATACATCAGCGACAACGCAGATGGGATAATAATGCCCGGGGCCCGCTGATAGCTTCACGGCGATTGTCAGTTGGACTTCCTCCACAGACATGCTACGATTTCATCAAATCACAAACAAAAAGGAGGATGGAATTTGTTCTTTTTACTCTTCCCATTTGCCAGTATACAAGCAATCTAAAAGAAAAGTTAACCAAAAAAAGGTAAAAAATGAAACTTGATTTAAAAACGAACTCTTTAAAGCTTTTTATGCAAATAAAATATTCCGTTGTTTAGCAAATAATAAAATGCAAATAATACAGAATTGGGGAAAGTAAACACAAAAGCAACTCTCAAAATGATGCTTCCTGGTAACTACTGCTTATGTGAGCTATTACAATTAATTTAGGAGCAGCATGTACATATGCTTGTGACCTCAATAGACTAGATTTAAATGATGCCAGCTAATTAAAAAAAATAACAAATGTATTCTTTTTTTTTAAAAAAGGATGATTTAATTTTATTATTTAATAATCAAATTATTAAAAGGATTATTTTAATTTGATAGAGAGGGACAATGCAAGAGAGAACAAGAGAGATGGAAAGTGAGAAAGCAAGCCACCAGGTCCAGGACTTGAACTGTGGTTGACCATGTGGGAATCCAGTGCCCTTAACCACCACGCCATCTGCCGCCCCCATGAATTTATTCTGAAATGATTTTTTTCATGTGTTTATTCAGTCAGTCAATAGGGGAAAGGAAGATTATGGGAGGTGGTTTATGGGAGAAAGGCAAAGGGCCAGCTTCCAGGACCCCTGCTTTATTAGAGCAGTTCTGTATGTATTTATGAGTGTGTGTGTGTGTGTGTGTGCATATGTGCAAACGCGTGCACATGACAGAGGGAGAGGAAATACCCTCCTCATGACATCTAGTCACACCCCGATCCTTTTACCGCTAGTGTTCCATCCTGTCAGGACCCCAGGCACACACATGTGTACCCCACATGTTTTTCCAACTGACAGGGCTGGGACTTGAACCTTGATTGGACATGTGGAATCTAGCTTTCTCTACATAGTACCTGAGCACTGTGCTACAGGGCAGGCCCCAATTACTCTCTTAGCCATTTCGTATATTCATCTTCTGCCCAAGACTATATATATATATATATTGGGGGACAGTGGGAAGAGCAATAGAAAGGAAGCTTTCTCTTGTTATTAAAAACTGTTTGAAAATAACATCTTTGTTTAGAACTTAACTCATCTTTCTGCAGTTTTTTAAAGTGCCACATTAGTTTTTTTTTTTTTAGAGAGTTTTGCATTCACCAGAGAGACAGAAAGGGAGATAGCCACCCTGTAATCCCTTCTCTTCCATTTTCTTCTTGGAATTTTGGACACACACACACACACCCCCCATGTGTTTTAAGCTGCTGGGTCCAGGACTCAAACCCCGGTCAACTGCATAGGAGTCCCCCAATGTAAGCATTATGCCATCTACTGGTCCCATTGCCACACTAGTTTTAATGCTATGTTAATAGTACTTGGTTCTTATGTGGGTTAAGTCCCAGTTATGGCTTTGGATGGACTTTTGGAAAGGTGAATGCCTCAGAATTGGCCAGATTTTGAATCTTTCAGGGCTTGGAAGTGATTGGAAAATGGTTTTACATGTTGAATATTAAGGGAAAAAACAAGTTCCAATACCCTGCCATCTATCTGTATTAAAATTTCCCAGATCCCTGAGGATAGTTTACTATAGGAAAAACCATGGTGACTAGTCATATACAATGTTAACTCTGAGTTGTTGACAAATGCTACCAGACCACAACCAGGGTCCAGTAAATTACATTTGTCGAGTGCACAAATCAGAGGTCTTCCTAATATTGATTGTTCCTCTTTTCTCATTCTGATAAAACATTCTTTCCTTGGGTTTTAACCAGGGACATGGTACAGAATTAGATCCACATGTGCTGATTTTTCCATTCTATTTATTCCCAGTTGTTTTTTCTTAGAGACTGGAGAAAGAAAGGGGAAGTACAAGTCCGTCCTGGATTGTTTGCACCAACCCTGTTAGAGTGTCTTTTATTTTAAGTGATTTATCTTTTGTAACTACAAGTACTGAAGTTACACTAAAATATCCATTATAATCCCAATTTTCATTTGCTTCTAACTTTCCAGTGAGGTATCCTTTTGGGTTGAAACTTTCCATGCTTTGTTTTAGCTCAAAGGTGAATTTATTTTGGAAAGTTCACACTAATTTAATTCAGGGACTTGGACTTGGAAGGGATGTGAGTAAAAATATACCTTCTTCTGCTCTACAAATAAATGTAAGACTTTGGTCAGAGATAACTCCAGAGCAGCCAAGCAGCGGAACAATAAACAGGTCTCAGAAAAATCTCTGTTAAAGTAAAGCAGGTTGAAGTGATTAACCACAAATTTCCTGCACGTTGGAGTTCCATGAGGTTCTGTGGTCCCTTCTGCAGGATGATGGCAAGAAAGGGGGATTTCAGGGCCTGGATGGAAGGCATGAAAAGATTTAGTTTCGATCAGAGCGAACTCCTTTGTGTTCTACAAAGTTTTTTTTTTTTTTTTTAATTGCTATTTTAATTGTATTTATTCATTCATTTAATTTTAATTTGACCTGAGAGAGACACAGAAAGAGAGAGGGGAAGTGAGAAAGCAAGCCATCAGGTCTGGGACTCGAACTGTGGTTGGCCATGTGGGAGTGTCCAGTGCCTTAACCACCACGCCACATGCTGGCCCCCTCTACAAGTTTTAAAACATATTCATTATTGTTGAAGGCTCTTTTTATTGAAGCAGGGCTAATTGAAATGCTACAGAGACTAAATTACTGAAGCTTTCTCCATTCTCCTTTCAGCATTTTGGGCACATATGCACACGTCTGGTGTGTTTTTCAAGCCACCGAGTGCAGTCTGCCATATGGATCTAGCACATTAACCACCACACCAACTACTGGCCCAACCTGGTGGGGTGTTTTTTTGTTTTTTTTGTTTTTTTTTTTAATGTTTTTTATTTTATTCATGATAGTTAACATGTGTATGAGAGAAAGAGGGAGATATACCTGCGATAGGATCATGTCATGCTGCCACCCTCTTTCCCCGCCCTCCAACTGCTCAGGATCCTGGGCACACAAGCACCTGGCATGGAAAACCTGGCATATTTAATGAATGGCTCCTAAAAAGTTGAGTTAGCATTACAAAGAAGTAGCTCTTCTGTTTAAAGCTCTCCGTCCTTTGGCTTGTGCCTGGCACAAAGTAGATTCAAATCTAGGTTTCGAACTCCAGAGCCCAGGTTCTATTTTAGTGGTTTTTAAAGTTTATTTCTTTCTTTATTTTCATGAGAGAGACAGAGACAATCACCGTCAGTAGGGTCTCCAGCTGTGATCCTTCCCCTTAGCCTTTCACAGCCAGCCAGGATCGTAGTCCTGCATGTGCTCGATGAGTATAAGTCAACCTGGCAACTGGTCGTGGCTTTTCTGAAGGAAGGATGGGCTTTTTTTTTTTTTTTTTTAAAGCAATATGGTTTTTAGCATTGGAGAGCATTTGGCTACCACAGTGCCACTGCAGCAGGTATGGTTGTGCCATGACTTCTGCCCAGTCAACAGTATAAGGCCTTGTTACCATTATTAAAGGAGAGTTTTAAAATACGTCCTCAAGGGGGCCAGCAGGTGGCATGATGGTTAAGGTGCTGGACTCCTACATGGCCCACTATGGTAGAATTCCAGACCTGACCGCTTGAAAATCATGCCAGGCATGTGTGCCCAAAATCCCAGGAGGGGAATGGAGAAGAAGGGATTGTAGCATGGCCATCCCCCAGGAAGTGATTTCTTACTTTCTCTCTCACTGTCTCTTACTTTCTCTATCTTTCTCTCTCACTGTCTCTTCCTTTCCTCTCACTGCCTCCCTCCCTCTCTCTCTCTCTCTCTCTCTCTCTAGTGAACCCATGTGCTCTATGGCAAAAAGCTTTTTAAAAATGTCCTTAACCCAATGAATACTTAGTAAATATATGCAATGGTTTGAATGTGGCTCCCAAAAGTTTATGTGTTAGAAACTTAACTGCCAAGGGACCAGCAGATGGCATAATGGTTATGTTACCGGACTCCCACATAGTTGACTGTGGTTCGAACCGTAGACCCAGTGGGTTTAAACTCTAAACTCACACTAGGCATGTGTATGTGTGTCCCCAAGATCCTGAGAGGAGAATGGTGGACAAGGGATTGTGGTGTGGCCATCTCCCCTAGGGGATGATTTCTTGCTTTCTATCTCTCTATCTCTCTGTCTCTCCGACAAATGCATGCACCCTATAGCAAAAAAATCCCTCTCTAAAAAAAAAAAAAGAAAGAAACTTAACTGTCAGTGTAACAGTATTAAGAGGATAGAAACCTAATATAGCTATGCTATTAAGAGGTGGGGCTTCTGGGAGGTGATTAGAATTATATAAGGTCATGAGAGTTTGAATTGATTGATTTATGATTGATTCCTGGTGGTTTCAAGAGGAAGAGAAGTCAGAGCTGATACAGACATGGTCATCCATGTTTTCCTGCAATAGAATGCCCTGCACTGCCTTAGGACACTGCAGAGAACCCCACAAGCAAGAAGGCCCTTACTAGATGTAGCCCCTTGACATTGGACTTCTGAGATCATGAGCTACATAAACCTCCATTCTTAATAAATTACCCAGTCTGCAGCGTTCTGTTACAAGCAGTAGAAAAGTGGGCTAAGATGGCATGACAAAGCCCCATGCTGTGCAGCAGGTAGTGCAATGACAAGCATAATATAATCCCCACCCGCAGTGTGGTCAGTGGCCAGAAGACTCACAGAGGTGAACATCAGAGGACAGTACAAAATCTGAAATGCTGCTGTGATCGAAGTACAAACCAAGAACTATGGGATCAAAGGATAGTGGAGAACATTTAACTTGGAATAGGGTAAAATCGTGCAGATTCTCTGGAGAGATCATACTACAGCTGCTCCTCATGTAACAACCTATCTGTTTAAACACCACCAGGACTTAGGACCAGTTCTCCAGTGCAGGGCATGCCCTTTCTCGGTCTTTGTCCCATTCCCAGAGTTGGTTAGTATTCACTACAGGAAGCATTCACACTCATGCATTTATAAGTTTGCACTTTATTGTGTGCACTCATATCAGCATTTAGAATAAATAAAAACGATTACATCAGATTTATATTATTGTGGTGTGTCTTATCACTGTCTGGTACTTATCTAATGCATACTTTTTCTATGGATAAAATCACATCATTCTAGCATGGTGTTACATGACAGCTATTGAAAAATATATACCCTATGGTACTACAGTACACCAGAAGACATTCGCCTTTAAACTCCTCACTTATCAACTAATTTGCTTAATGATTTAGTTGTAGGAACAAAACTTGGTTGTTAAGTGAGGAGTGCCTGTATACTGCCTCCCATGACATCATGCGGTATGGTAGGTGCCATGCAAGGCTTGAAAGATGACCATTACAGTCTAACAGGTGACAGATATGAATCATGTGATCACACATTCTGGTGAGAAGTACTAAATTTATTTATTATTTTCTTTATTATTATTATTATTTTTAATTGGACCAAGAGAGACACAGAGAGAGAGAGGTAAAGTGAGAAAGCAAGCCACCGGGTCTAGGACTTGAACCACAGTTGGCTTGTAGGAGTCCAGTGCCTTAACCATCATGCCACCTGCTGGCCCCAGGAGGTACTAAATTTAAAAGGAGCATGGGACCATGAGAGTGTCTGAAAAGGACTAGACAACCTTTGAATTGTGGGCCAGGGACAGTTTGTCTGAGGAGATGATGACGGACCTTACAGCAGGATGAGTAGGCCTTTGCCAGAGGGGAGTGTGTGTGTACACATGTATGTGTGCACTGTTGGAGTGGGGTGAGGCGATGAAGATATTTGAGCTAAGGAGACCAGCATGTAAAGGCCAGCCCCATGGTGGTTAAGGTGGCTGGATCCCACATGGCTGAGTTCATGGTTTGAATCCCAAATCTAGCAGCTATAAAACATGCCGGGTGCCTATGTGTGTGCATGCTGAAAATCCTGAAAAGTAAGGAGAAATGGGGAAGTGATTACATGTGACCGTGTCCCATGAAGGGTGTTTTCTCACTTTTGATGTCTCTCTCCAGTGAGCACATGTGCCCTTTGGCATTTTTCTTTTTTTAAAGAGAGAGTGTGCAGCACGTGCAAAGGCTCTGAAGTTGAAGACAGGGAACAGAGCTACAAGGAATCCAGTGAAACTGAGGCAGAGATGAGGGGTGCATGACCAACACCCACAGGGCTTTGTGAGTCACAGCACGGTAATGACGTTAGTCTTTGCCGGAAGAGCAATGGGACATCATTAAGGGATTTCAGGGAGATAAGTGACATCATCTGATTTGAGTTTTCGAAATATTGTTCTGGCTACGGTGCACAGTGGGCTGAAAGAGGCCAGCACAGATTTGGGGGCACTGACCGTTCAAATGAGAGACCATGTAGCACCAAGGCACATGAGGATACTTGCTATTATTCTATTTCACTGTAATATTTCGCTCTTAAGCAAAAATAAATAGATAAAATGTTAAAATAAATTTAAAAATTAAAAAGAAGGAAAGAAAATTCCAAGAGTCCCCTCTTCCGGGGTGTCCTTGCCTCTCTTTTAGCTTCTGGCAGTTGCTGACAATACTTGGCATTTCTTGGTGTTCCTTGACTCATAGGCAACATCACTCCAATCTCTGTCTCCATCTTCACATATTATTTTCCTCTCAGTGTGACCCTGGTCTCTCTGTCTCACTTCTTTTATTTTCTTTTTTTTTGAGAGGTTTTTGCCTAAGGGCATGTGTGCTCCACTGAGAGAGAGACAGACAGACAGACAGACAGAGACTGACAGACACAGTGAGAGGAGAAGTGAGAAATCAGTTCCCAGAGTGGATGGCCACATCACAGTCCCTTCTCCATTTTCCTCCCGGGATCTTGTTCACACATGCAAAGTTGCCCAGTATGATTTTCAAGCCACCAGGTCTAGAACTTGAACTGTGGTTGGCCATGTTCAAGTCCAGCGATGTAACTGCTATACCATCTACTGGCTCTTCTGTCTCTCCTCTTAGAAGGACCCAGCCATAGGATTTTAGGCTCACCTTAATCCAGTATAACCTTATCTTAATTATATCTGCAAAGAGTCTATTTCCTAATAAGGTCATGTGCTGACATTTCTGGTGACATGCATTTTGGGAGACAGAATCTAGCCCGGTATGATGGGTCAGGACATTGTTTATGGGCTTATTTCAGGCAGACCAGGTCTGCATAGAGCTCTGTTCCAGAAGAGCACCGTGAAGTGAAAACCACCAACTGGAGGGAGCTGAGTGTGGCCTCTCCCTCGTAGGCAGGCACTCTCTGGTTGTCATCTAGCCTGCTTAGATCTTTTATGTTATCTGGCTGGTGCCCAGGGACGTTTCGGTTTGTGAGCCCAGAGGTACAGTGAACGTGAACAGTACTATGATGTGGAGCAACTGGAGGCTGCCAGGCAGTGTGCATCAGGGGGACTCGATTTAGCAAGGTTGCCGAGTGGACAAATGAGTCTATCAGAAGACTGCAGCAGGTTTGTTCCAGCACCTCTCTCTCTGGAAGACCACAGATGATGTCTGTTGGATCCCCATGCAGCAGCAATTTCCTTGGAAACAGGCCATTCTGACAGCGTGTCAAGGAAGTTGTTATAGGGAATTATTTCAGCCAGAAGAGATCTCTGCAAAGCAATCTGTTCCAGCCTACCATGTCATAGAGTAGTCCCCATGTCCCCTGTTTTTTTCACTGGAAATGCAGCAGCAGCCAGCATGAAGCCTACACCTGTCATGAGCTAATGTTCAATTCCTGCCAAGGCTTGCTCTAGGGCTCCATTAACAGGGTAGAAGAGGCTGTCCGGGGAAGCATGTTAATGTTTAACCCTTTACTCACAATTTCTCTCTCTTCACGAGAAAACTGCCACTGGTCTAGCAAGTTTCATGAGACTGTTTGACATTTTGATTTTGCTTTTTATCATTCTTTTTTTTTTTGGTGGGGGGAGGGCGACTGGAGAAAGGAAAGTTAATAGAAACTGGGCTTCAAGTGCAAAGTCTATAGGGCTCTTTGAAGAATCAAGGAAGAGTGAGGCTGAGCCTTGGCCAACAGAATGTTCATTGGCAGAAATGATATAAAGCTGATAGAAGAATTAAACTTCATTAACGTCAAATGTCTCCTTTTTCCCAGCTGAAGCCAGAAGGGAACTTAAGGACATGTGGTTCAAAGTCAGCAGACCCAAGCCTCAGAAAAACAATCCTGTTTCTACGTCTAGATGGGGACCTGTGTGTCACTATGTATTTGTCTACATGCGACTGGGCAGTGGTGTTTAAGAGGGCTACCCCACCCCACTCTTAGTCTTTGTAGACTTGAGAATGCTTCCCACAGATCAGGGTTCAAGTAAATGAACTATAGTTAGTGGGACAGAGGCTAATGGTTAAGTCATTATTTGTTGAGGAAGAGCTGAGTGCCTGGACAAAAAACCCTTCAGAGGCCTGGGATTCCAGAAGGAAGTTTAGAAAACAGAGTTGATGAGTCTGGAGGACCCTAGTAGAGAAGAGCACAGGGTTAAGAGCTGAGTTATGGAACACTTCCAGAAATAAATTTTATATGCCGAGAGAGGAAAACAGCTTACAGAACAGTGCTTGTACATAGTAGGCCCTGTGGAAATATTTGCTGAGTGAGTGAATTAATGATGGATAGAAAAATTTCGTAACAGTCAAGTTGAGGTTCATGGTGGTGAAGAGAGAGCCTAGGTGTTATTTTGTTTCTTTTATGTAATTTGGGAGAAGAGCTTCCACTAGTTAAAAAAAAAATTCCTTATTTATTTAAATGTCTTAGAATAATTTTTTATTGTGTAAGTTATTTATAAATACATTGCTCTTATGAACAGAATACAAAAAAAATTCAAGACTGAAGTCTTGGGAACCAGCAGTTAGCGTAAAGGCTATGTCGCTGGACTCCCACGTAGTCGACCGCGGTTCATGTCCCGGACCCGGTGGCTTAAAACTCACGCCGGGCGCGTGTGCGTGCATGCCCAAGATCCTGAGAGGAGAATGGAGGAGAAGGGATTGTGGCGTGACCATCCCCTCTGGGGGGTGATTTCTCGCTTTCTGTCTCTATGTCTCTCTCTGTCTGTCTGGCGAGCGCACGCGCCCTACAGTGAAAATCTCTCAAAAAAAAAAAAAAAAAAAAAAAGACTGAAGTCTTTACCCACTATCCCAAATCTGAGGGTCCCACCAGAAAATCCGAGGTTTTCAATTTGGTGTGTGGCCCTGCAGATCCTGATGTGCCTTTCTAAGTATACAGGTGACTGTATGGAACTTACTGTTTTGCGAAGGAGTGAGATTTACTATATGTAAGTCGTATGTAAATCATATGATAAATTGCTCCACCACTTGAATTTTGAACAAAATGACTTGGAGACCTCTCTCTCCAGCTTAGTCTAGATGAATCTGCCTCATTCTTTCTAACTGCTATGTAGTATTCCTTGGATTGTTTTCCCCTTTCAGAAAGAGAGCAAGAGGGAGAGGAAAAAAAGGAGGAGAGTGAGAAAGTAAGAGAAACAGGAATGGGATATTTTTGATGAGGTCTTGCTACATCACAACCTTCCTGCCCCAGCCCCTCAGTTAGCTAGGATCACAGATGCTCGCAACCATGCCTGGAGTATTCAAGCAGTCCTTGAAACCAAACCCAAGCCTTGTATGCAGCTTTTAGCCCCCTGGCCAGTGGTGCTGTCTGCAGTACTGTGGCCGGCCTGCCTGGATTGACTCTACACAGTTTATCGACCATCCTCCATTGACATTTAGGTATTCCCAATGTTATGCTGTGACCATCAGTCCTATGAAGAGTCCCGCCCTACACACTTCTTGGTAAATGTGTGAATGTAGTTTCACTAATTGCCCCCATCTAAAGGAAGACTGGCATCCTACAATGCTTAGCATTCCTTGGTAGAGGAGTTATAGGTACAAGTGGATGGAGTAATGGTTATGTTGCTGGACTCCCACATAGTTGACTGTGGTTTGAGTCTGGACCTGGGAACGTAAAACACTCTGAGTGTGTGTAACGTGCATGCCTAAAATCCTGAGAGGAGAACAGAGGAGAAGGAACTGTGGCGTGGTCATCCCCCTGGGAGGTGATTCTCACTTTCTGTCTGTCTCTGTCTCTCTGGCAAGCATACGTGGCCTATTACAAAAATCTCTCTTTAAAAAAAAAAAAAAATAGTCTTAAGCTTGGACAGCTGACTATTTCTACCATAAATGGGTTTTATAGGGAAGGAGCAAAAGAAGAGAATGAACCAGAAGGAGGTGGTTACCCCCAAACTAAGATCTTTGGAGAAAAACGACTTACCCTACCAGAAAGATCTGAGGCGTTGGGAGAAGCACCTGTCATTACAGGAACATTTGAGAGTCTGAAACATAGGCTCACTGTGAGCAAAACTACAGGAGAAACTGGATTTAATAGCCACAGTTCTCAGTCCCTGCTATCCCTTCCAGCAGGCACCTTTCCCGCTCCAATCTGGCCCTTTACCTGCTGAAGTTCTCCAGAGGACACACACAACATGTCTGCACACATGTGCTTGTGTGTGTCTGTATTCGTACTGCAGTGTGTGTGTGTGTGTGTGTGTGTGACCTTGTAAACACATCTGCTTGCTCATGGTCATTGCAGTTGGGGGGGGGGACGTTGTTCAGAGTGTAAGCGGGAAGATTGCTGATGGCGTTTGGCTCCTTCATGTAATATGGGATTGGTTTTCTATTCCCTCTGAGCTGAGGTTAGAGCCTCCACCAATGGGCTCTAACCCACCCACTTTACTGAATGACAGACTGGTTTTAGTTTAGATACAGAAGGAGTCAGGTCTCTTTGATGATCTTTTGGCAAGCCAAGGTGTTCTGATTTTCTACGTAGTCCATGAAATTGTCTTACCTTTGTTGCTCTCCGATGTTGCCGAATGAGTCTGTAAGTCATTTGGGAATCTATAAGTGGTCTATAAGTCATTTATGGATCAACTTAATGATTCTACCCCTAATATCCTCATAATCTTCAAAGCATTCGGTGACATGTGCTATCTTTGTGGATAGGAAATTGGTTTGTTGCCTGCATACTCATGATCTGGGCACTAAAATGATAGGGTAAAGAAGTTATTGGCAACGGTGATATTTTCTTCTCACTGAGTCTCTAAAAAAATTCAAGTAAGTGCAGGTTCTAATCATCTTATTGTTAATAAAACTCTTTTATGATTCCTTCTAACCATATCACTTACACATTCTCAAAGAAAACAGACACCAAAGCATATGTTATTATCAGTCTTCTTGTCTACAGTCATCTTTGACAAACTTCTGTTAGGCAATTCAATTTATTGCAACAAAACTTTGAGTTCCGGGGGAATCCTCTAATACCCCTCTTATATTTTTATTTGCCTCTTAAATCCTGTCCTGGCCAAGGCACCTTCAAAGAGAGGCCTTCTCAGCATTCTGTCACTTAAGTAATCATTGGTTTTTACACTGGGTCTCAGTGAATAATCTAAGTACTTACACATTTCTTTCCTTGTATACTGAAATACCCTCAAATTATGAAAAAAAATAATACTGTTGAATTTGATTTGGCTTAGCTTTATACAAAGGTTAAGTTTCCAAACCATTCTGTGTGTTTTTCTCTGTTGTACCCTGACTGCTCTTGGTAAATCAAGATAAGGCCTCCTTTCTCCTTATGCTTGTTGAATATGCAGACTCTGAAGTTAAAGATACAAGTTTGAAGCCTGGCTTTATCACTTACCAGCTGTGACCTGAGGTGGTCATTACATTTTATTATTATTATTATTTTAGTTTGCTATAGGTGTGTGCACTTTCTGGAAAGAGACAGAGAGAGAGAGGGACAGAGAAATTACCCCCTGAGGACGGATCCCATGCCACAATCCCTTTTCCTCCATTTCTCTTTCAGGATTTTGGGTACCTGCACATACATGCATGTGCATGTGTGTGCAAGAGCGCACACACACACACACACACACACACACACGGCTTGATTTTCAAGCTGCCAGGTTTAGGACTTGAACCACGCAGTTGGCCATGTGGGATCCAGCTGCCTTAACCTCTATGCCACCTGCTGGTCCAGTTATTAAATTTTTTAAGGAATAGGTTTATCATCCATAAAATTTGGATAATCCTAGTATCTATATTGTAAGTATGTTTATCTGTAAGTATGTGTATCTGTATTCATACTGGGGTATGTATGTGAGTGTGTGTCACCTTGTAAACATACATCTACTTGTTTGTGGTCATTGCAGAGGTGGGAGATGTTCAGGGTATAAGCAGGGTGTAAGAGGCAATGTATATATAAAACACTATGCCAGGCAAAGAGTAAGAGCTTGCCAGTGAGGATGAGGATGGTGAAAATGATATTATTGAGAATTTTGGAGAAATTGCCAGACTGGAAACTGAAAGAGAAGGTTAGGGATTGAAAGATAAAACAGTATGGGTATAAAATAATGTTTCTTTTCCCTTTTCCCAATTTTGGATAGTTATTCTCTTCTTACATGCCTGCAAGTGATGAGGGCACCTATTTTGGCCACGTTCTGATGTCTTTTGGCTGTTTCCTAGAAAGCTTCAATGCCCAGACTTACAAAAGCCAAGATTTTCTAAGAACTCGTAATTCCCTTTGTCAACTGAGGAGAATAAATGCTGAACCCTGATCCACCCCTGTTTTTGCTAAAAAACTGCATCCTAATTTTATAGAACCATATTGAGTTTGTTTCAAAAGAACAAATTTGAGAGTCTACCCACCCAGTCACTCACTGAGGTCAGAAAGGTTGATATCTGATAGATGGAGCAATGACTGGCTAAGGGAGTTAAAAAGGATCACAGAGCTCAAGACCTATGAAGTCTCTGACTGAGCCTGGCCACCAAAAATGCAGTCCTGGTCTTTGTAAGCTTTCCTTATAATTTATATCAGCTGCTGAGACTATTCTGATCAATTACTTTACATAAATCAAGGGAATAGAAAGAAGGTGAAAATATTTCCCTAAAAAAGGCATGTCTCCAAGCCACCCAACCTTGGCCTGAATATTTGATGATTCTCACTCAACTTGATTTGCTGGTAGATTTCAAGCCAACCTGATGTGGTTCACAGTAAGTGGTATCGAGCTTAGTGATTTCCTCTTTCTCTTTCTGTTTTTATCTTCTGTCTTAGCCTGAGCACCAGAAAATCCAGGACACTATTGTGCTGTTCTAATGGTTATCAAGCTTTTTGAGTTTTTTGTTCATTATTTTTCTTGACTTGCATTCCCAAATGAGAGTTGGGGTCTGGAGGTGGTAGAACAGACATTGAACAGAATCTTGCAACACCAGCGAATGGTATTCACAGTCACTAATACCAGTGTGATAGGGATATTTACAGCAAATCTACATGGTCAGAAATACCTAGCATTTGACCGTAGGGCCAATGGATTCTTTCCAAAGATGAACTTGCTGTACAACTTGACTGATGGCCTGCATGGTTTTCTACATCACAGGAAATACATAGTTTCTTACCAAGCAAGCAGTAGAGCTTGTGAATAATGATCAGATATGGTTTGCTTCTGGTCCATTCCTCTCTTGTTTGAGTTGAGTCCACAGAGCTGAAACTGCATCATTGTCATCTCTCGAACTTTCTATGGTGTGCACTGTGTGCTTGCCTTTTTGTCTAGGAGGAAACTGGTAGTTCTCACAAGCCTGCTTTATGGTGGAAATGGAATATTCTTGGAGACCTCTTTCTCTGTTTATTTGTTGAGCTAAAATACATGCAAAAGTTAGACAAGGAATTTGTTTTATTCTCATGTGAAAGCTTCTGGGGGTTGAAAAAATGTTGGGAAAGAGGGTGGTGAAGGGTCAAGAGCACAGTTGAAAAGAGGAATGAAGACTGCCAATCTCGAAAGGACAGTGAAAAGAAATCCTGGATCATGCAAGAGGAAGGGTCTCTCGAGACTTACTGGGGTGTCACAGAATGGTGGAAATCAACTGGAAAACCCCAGGAAAGAGTTCCCCATCAGAGAAGGAAATTGTTCATGGCCCACTGGGGCACTGATAAAGCATGACAGTGTCTAATCAGAACAGAGCAGAATTTCTAGTCTGCATGGCCTGAAGCAAGGAATTGGGGTCAATATTTGGGCTAGAATGTAATTCAGAGCCACTGTATGTGCTTTTACATAGGACACATTGCTATAATGTGAAGAGAGGACAAACAAAACCATTTCCTGGCCATATCCAAACTGTGTTCCCTGCAGCTATTTCTGCCTCTCTCTCACTCTTACTGCCTTTGAGTAAATTGTGGCAGACTTATGAGAATGCCCTACTCATGTGTGAGAAGTCCCTGGCCTACATGGCAGGTCTCTCTTGCCAGTAGTTAACTTTGTTTCATTTCCTTCCTTCTTTCCCTCCCTCCTTCCCTTCCTTTCAGATGTTAGCCATAAGGCATGGGTGCTCATGAGAGAGTGACAGAGAAGGAAAGTGAGAAATCACCCCCCCCCAGTGGAATATGGCCATGCCACAATACCCTGTTCTTTACTCTTCTCTTGGGATTTGGGCACATGCGCCCAGCATAATTTTCAAGCCACCAGGTCCAGGACTCAAACCTGGTACACTATTTGGGAATCTAGCACCTTAACCACCACGCCACTTGCTGGCCCCAATAGTTAATTAACTTTCTTATTCAGATGGTTATACCCTTGGCACAGTCTCAAACAGATTTCTTTCTTTCTCTCTTTTGAAAAAGTTCATTGAGAGTACCCACAACAGGGTCTTCATGCCATAATCCACCCCCCAGACTCAGCCAGTTTGGGATCATGGGCATTGACTTGCATACCTGGTGTATATAGGGGACTCAAACCCGGGACTCTCCATATGGGTCCAGCATCACAGAACATTGCATTTCCACTGCACAGCTGTCTGACCCTTAAGCAGATGTATTTCTTACTCATGTGGAGTAAAGATGACTATGCAAAGTATGGAACAAAGAATGATGGACAAATATAATACCTTAAATTTATTTCCAAATAAACACATGCATCTTCTTAAAATAAATTGTGTGTGAGAGTAACCAGGTCTTGCTTATGATTGTTAGCATATGTTTAAGTTTCCTTAAATACATTTCTATTTTAGAAGTTCTATATTTCATAAGAAGAAACATGCCCCTTTTCATGGATTGGCATGAGCGTTTAGAGTAGAGTTACAGGAACACCTTTACCTATGTTAAGGTTTCTGTGCTGCACATATTCAGTGTGAGCTCTGTGTCTTACACATCTTTACCACTGAGCACAGTGCCTCCTGTGAAGGTTGCCAGAGGTGGATGGAGGGAGAAAGGAGGAGAGAAGGGAAGGTTCCATAGGATGCATGTGATGGAGGAGTAGTTTTCAAAATTTACATAAAAATCAGCAGCAGAACTACTTAAAAAGTGTAGGTCCTAGGGTCAGCAGGTGGTGTGGTAGTTTAGGTGTTGGATTCCCCCATGGTTGACTGTGTTTTGAGTCTCAGACCCAGAGGCTTGAAAAATCACAACAAATACATGAATGAATGAATATATATATATTTTTAAATGTAGGTCCCTATGGGCCAGTCAGTGGTGTGATAGTAAGGTGCTAGATCCCACATGGCTGACTCCATAGTTTAAGCCCTGGACCCAAAGGCCTGAAAAACATATCGTGCATGCTCAGAATCCTGAGAAAAAACAGAGGAGAAGGGATTCCAGCATGACCATGCCCACTTGGGGCTGATTTCTCACTTTTCACCGCCCCCCTAATTCTGTTTCTCCCTGATGAGCATACTCGCCCTGTGACAAAAATCTAAAATAGAGGGGGAAAAATACAATTCCCTGAGCCCTACTCCTAAGACTTTTCATCAGCAACCTGTGTTCCCCAGTGATTCTCATCCAGGTAGCTCACAGGCCTCCTGCTGAGAAAGGTTGTTATAGAAACCATGACTAGGACTAGTCAAGTTTGCCTTGTGGAGCATGAAGGTGGCTGTGGCAGTCACCATGAACATTTCCCAGAATTCCAGTCATCGCTCTGTGGAGAAGAAGAGTCTCTTAGAGACTTACGCAGAATGCTGATGAGGGGACAGGCTGCCTTATGATGCCTGCTCTCCGAGGGGCTTGGGGCTGCAGGAATCAGCATTTTTATCCCTCAGCTAACCTAATCATTGCAAACCTGACATTTTCCTTTTCTTGAGTTTCTTTGCTTTTTTCCCTTCAGTTCCAAGCCAACCATGTCATGTGACTTTATTCAAGTAACAGGACAATATAGCCTATCATAAATTTAAACTTCCCAGTGGTCTCTCCCGCCAGAGTTTGGCTGCTTGCTCAAGATGAAGATGTTGTATAATCAGGCTGCTACAATGTGCTCCGTGCCCTAGCTCCTCTCTGTAACTCGTATTTCTTGCAAAGTGGAACCTGCCACTGACTAACAGGATTCTTTTCCAGACATAGGTATCACCTGTCTGACCTTTCTCTGCCCTTTCTCTGCCCTCAGCTCTCCACATCAAATTGTGTGGGTCTGTTATTACATAGCAATGCCCATATCAGCCGGTGTGGCTAGATTAGGTGGTATTTACTTTGTTCTGCATCAATGTTTGCAAGGGTTTTATGTGAAAATAAAGAATTCCCCATAATGAAGATACTATGTGCTAACTGCCTCCCATGTACTAGTCTTTGGCAGTCACAAAAGGTCTTTTACTCTGCACCGACCTCAACTTCTTGACTGAAGCAAATGTCTATTGCTTTTGGCTTTTGATGTGTGTTGCTCTGAGAGAGGTCAGCAGAAGACTCCAAATAAACCCTGCAGTTGTCCCACTAAGAAACTAAAGTGGTTCCTGGGAGTTTTATTTGAAGGTCTCTCCTGCTTTTGTGATCCCGTGATCCGGTGGTACTGTAATTCTGATTTGGGAAGATTTCATTCAGGATGTTGGCAACTCCATGTGAACGTGCGAGGGGAAGTCTGTACAGATTATCTTATTGGAAAAGCCAGATGGCAGCAAGCTCTACGGTTCTGGGTCTGTCTTTTTTGCTCAAAGGTGCCTGAGGAATAGCAGCCTACTGACAGCTTGAAGTATGGTGCGCTGGGTAATTGGCTTCCTCATTTAGTAATTTGTCTGCTTTCTTTCCTCTTCCTCTGCTTCCTCTCTTCTTGTAAACTGATAGCCTCCTGCCTCTTCAATAGACTGATAGAGAGTCCCCTGAGCAGTAGCTAAGGGAGGGGGTGGCCAGAGCCCAGGTGGAGGGGCATTTGGAAAACTGACACAGAAAATAACCATCTTTCTCCCTTTCTTACTCTCTGGTAACCTTTCCTGATTTGTGTCTCTCCCTTTCATTTTCCCCTTGTCTACCATCTCAGTCCCTTGTCACTTCATCCCATATTTTTCTTTATCATGTATGGATGTATTTTTTAAATTTTATCTCTCTCTTTCTACTTTTTCTACCTTCCCTTTTTCTTTCTTTCTTCTAGTCCCCTCATTCTGTTCCCTTTGTCTTCTTTGCTTTTGCAAAGGAAAAAAAAAGTTATAAAAAGTTAAAATTTAATTCAGAAAAGGAAATTGCACCACATTTATTCAGGTTAAACAACATTTTTCTTTTATCCTCCCCCCTTCCCAAGGAATAAAAAAATTGCAAAAACACATTTCCGGCTCATTCTGGCACCTTTGTCCTTTCAAATGTGTTTGTCTTTAGGTGTCGGAAGTCCCAGGATACAACATCTCTGCTTCATTGAAAGTACAGATGCACCACTCAGAGCTTTTACCCTTGAACCTAGGAATGATGTCTGGTTTCACTTAGTAAGTCATTTTGTTCTCCAGGTGGAAATCAGATTGTTTCATGGCAAACTTAGGAGCAGACCAGCCCTGGTCCTAGAAGAGTGAGGTCAAATGTCTTAGCCTGCTTGCAATCTGGAGGGGCAATGTCAATGCATACCAGTTCCTCAAGGTGCTGTCCCCAGAGGTTAGGCCTTCCCAAAAGCAGAGAAGAGGATCTTTGCTTCTGCTTCATGGTCGACCAGTTGTCTCTCTAGTCACCCATTGTTTTATCTACCTAAATGAAGCCTACTGACAAGATACCTTGCTTGGAGGTAAGGGGATAGCCACTGCAGTCCACTATACTTCTGCATTTTTGTCTCTCTCTCTTTTTAAAAAAAATTTTGCCAAAGGACATGTGTGTTCATGGGGTTTGGGAAGGGGAGTAAGAAAGCACCTCCTGTGGGGAATGGGCACACCACAATTCCTTCTCCATTTCACCCCCTTTTTGGGATTTTGAGCACACACGTACATGTTCCTAGTGTGTTTCTCAGGCTGCTAGCTCCAAGATTCAAATTATGCAGTTGACCACGTGAGATCTAGCTGTCCTAACCACCACACTATGGGCCAGCTCCCTCTGCCTCCCCCTATTTTTTATCTTTTAGTATACTTTACAGGGGTCACCTAGATTAATAGCTTCCATTTTGTTTTAGAAAATAAAATGCAGGCTCTGGAATCAGGATGCTTGGCTTCAAATTCCAGCTCCACCAATTGTATAACCTTTGACAAATCCACTTGCCTTCCCTAAACTGTAATTCCTACACAAGCTTTATGAAGAACTTTGTCTCTTTTATGTATGGCTGTATTCCCTGCATCGAACACACACGACACACAGTAGATGTTCAGTAAATGTCTTCTAGGAGTGAGTGTAGTGATTAAGAACAGGACTTCATGCCAGATTTCCTGGGTTCAAATTCTATTCTGCCACTTACTGTGTGAACTTGGGCAAGTCACTTCATCATCTTCATCTGAGAAACAGGTAGGATTGGTTTCTTAAGGTCATCTTAACAAATGACCACAAATTTGGTGGTTTAGGACCATGGAAATCAGTTCTTATTGGAGAGCCACATTCCATCTGACAGCGTGGATGGAGTCCTGTCCTTGCCTCTTCCAGCTTCCTGTGGCACCAGGAGGTCACTGGCCATGGAAGTGTAACTTCAGTCTTGGCTTGGGGTGACCTTGTCCTCTTTTCTGTGTACTTTGCTCTTCTGTTTCCTATGAAGACACTTGTCATTAGATTTAGGACCTGCCTGGATAAATCAAGATAATTTCATTTCAAAACCTTGAACTTAATTATATCCATAAAGATTCTTTTTACAAATAAGCTCCCATTGGTAGTTTCCAAGGGTTAGGATGGGTTTGTATCTTTTGAGAGGCCACCATTCAATCTACAGTAAGGTTGCCCTAAGGATCAATTGAGTTACTTACTATATGTAAAAATGCCGGATCAGTGCTTTGTATGCAGTAAGAGTGAGTTAAGTGCTTTTTTTTTTTTTTAATCTTACAATAATCTTTTATTTATTTTAAAATAATTATTTTATGTAACTTTATTTCCTTATCTTTAATTTGACCAGCTTTTGGTCTTGCAGCGGAGCCCAGGCTGCTGTGGGATGGGGGGTGGGGGGAGAGTGAGGGCATGGCCCCAGCTCAGTGGAGGCAGGACTGTGGGGGATGAGGCTGGGAGGCCTGTGGGCAGTGGGCCACAGTCTGCATTAACCTCTGAGAGCAGCATTGCTGGTCCCCGTTGCCATAACAACAGCAGACCGTGCCAGGAGACCCAGAGAATGAATTAAATGGAAGAAAATTGCTGGTGCCCTCAGAAGAAAAAAAGAAATTAAAGCAGCTTCTCAGGAATCTGTGAGTGTCTCTTTGACCTCCACTCTCATGTTGAACATGTCAGCAAGGAACACTCTGGGGTATGGGGGTTGGGGAGACCTGCCCTGCCCACGGCTTGCCCTTCAGAGCAGGAAGATGGATTGCACAAATCATAGATGCTAACTTTCCCTGGCTGGCCTGGAACAAGAAACCCTGCTCGGGAGTGAGTGGCAGCCTGTGCTCTGCTGTGGCCACCATGGCCTGTTTCATCTTCCAGCTCATCCCACATCTGTTGAGTTTGCCCTGATGGGACACCGTGACCTGGAAACTCACACAGAGCTCTGTTTCGGAATAGACGGTATAGAAAATAAACATGTGGGGTAAATAAAGCGCAGGGCAGGAAGTAATGGTTTTAAACAGTTACCAGGAAAACCACGGGTGAGGTCAGGTTCAGAAAGCATGCCGCTCTCAGAGGCCCTCGGTACTGACATCACTCGGATTGCTCAGCAGAGACCTCCAAGTGGAGCAGTTGCTTTTGGAGTTGGCCCAGTGCTCTGTGTGCTACCAGGCAGGATAGCCCTGACCTACTTTCTCTCTCTCTCTCTTTTAGTTTTTTTTTTTGTAAAGAAAGTTTTGCTGCTTGTTGTGAGGCCTCCAATGGGGCAATGAACTTGAAGAAGTGGTTTTTTTTTTTTTTTTTCTGGTTATTTAATATGTCAGATTCCTCACCTCCCTCACAGAGAGAGCCAACCTCCCGAAGGGGTGTGTGGGAAGGACCAAAGCGAGAGCCTCGGGTAGAGTCAGCCTCTTGCCTTTTGCTCCAGGCTCAGGCTGCATTGCAGGGTGCTGTGGTTCTGTGTGTAAGGGCTCTGCCCTGCTGAGAAAGAGGTAACCTGGCCTTTGGAGGGAGGAACCAGAGGGCAGACTGCAGTGAACCCTCCTGGTAATCAGCTCATGGGTTGTCATGCCCTCGCTGCACATCGTCCAGTAGCTCTCCTTTGCTCTTAAGAGGAACACCTGGGCTCGTTGCCCCGTTCTCCGGTCTCTGAGGCCCTCCCTGACCTGGCTGCGGTTGGTGTCCTGGACCCGGTGGCTCTGTCTTTTTCAACCTTGTCCATCAGTGCTCCACCCCCTCATGCCTTTCCAGCCACACACATGCTCTTTCTATTAAAGTTCCCCAAGCTCGTCTTCTCCCCAGGGTCTTTGCTCATGGTCCTTACCCCCACAGACCCCTGTGTGCTGACACCTTCTCTGGTTTCCACTCAGATGTCCCTTTCTCAGACAGACCTCTGCCACCACCTTGCCCAAAATAGCCCTGCCCACCACCAGTCAGTCGTGGTCACAGCTCTCTGTCTTCTTTTCTGCACGTCCCTTAGTGCTCTCTGAAGTCACCTTATTCATTTATTTGTTCACTCCTTTTTCATGGTTGCCCCTCACCCAAGAAGATAAGCTTCAAGGAGACCATGAGGCTGTCATTCTGTTGACCGCTGTTACCTTAGTTCCTAAAATAGTGCCTGGCTTATATAAGAGGTCTCCAAATAGTTCATGGAAAATGCGTATTATGAGAAAACTATGCAGAGTTTTCATGTTTTTTCTGCACCATGATAAACTCATACTTTAGTTCCATTTTTCCCATGATCTCTTTGGAGTACACTCCCAGTTGCTACTCAGAACTATTTGTTGAGTAAATAACTGCTTGCCAGAAGACTGGCTTTCTACAGCATTGCCCAGAACAAGAGAGACTGAAAATCCTCAAGGAACACACTTCCTTGGTCTAGTGGACTGAGTTTAAAAGACACAGACTGTCCACAGATACCCTTTCGACTGAGGGTTTAAATAGAATACCTACCTAAAAGAATCTGGTAATCATCATTGTGGGTTAGAGTGTACCTGCTGCAGGGGGAAAGACAAAACTAAATTAGAAGCTTAAATATTTAGGATATTTACTAGATCACTTTACAAGAACTCAAGACAGGGCTTTTGTTTCAGGGTTGGTTAATTTGGTGCTTGAATCATAGTATCCAGGACGCAAGTTCCTTTTCTCTCTCCATTCTACCATTTTTTTTTTTCTTTTTTTAGTTGCCAGAAGGAGTGTATACTTGAAAGCACCCCTTGATGGAGTGTGGGCATGCCACAATCCCTTTTCCTGCATTTCTCTATCCTGTTGGGGTTTGAGCATGCATGCATCTACATCTGGAATGTTTCTCAAGCTGCTGGGACCAGGATTCAAACTGCAGTCAGCCATGTAAGATCTGGCTTCCTTTAACCACAAGACTATGGGGCCAGCCCTCCATTCTGCTATATTCCAGCTATAGTTTCTCCCCTTAGGTTTGTTCTCTCATGGTTACAGGACAGCTACAGTAGCCTAGGACAGTATCGCAGCAATCAATCCTTAAGACAGGAGAAGGGAAAGACCCTATCTCTTTTTCAGTGTAGAGACAAAATGAGTTCCTCATTAGACTTTGCCGCCTGTGTTTTTTGCAAGAATTGCAAAATAGTCACTGGCGAGAGGAATCCTATTAAATTTGGCTTTCACTAATTAAAATTCAGCCCCAGGGCTAAAGGAATGGCTTAGCTTCCCCGGATGCTTCTGGCCTCCAGATAGATACATAATATAGGGACTATTGGGTTGACCTCTACTAGGGCTACTACAAAATAAGAGTCTTTTCTAGTTACAGGGCTTTCCTTTAAAATTTTGTTTCTTTGTTTGTAGAACCCATGCACATGTGCATAAGACAGGTGAGCATTCCACTGGGGTCAGGCCATACCATGATCACTTTCCTTTATTCCGCCAGCCTGCTGGGTCCTGGGCACTCATGTGTGTGCTTGGTGTGTCTCAGGCCAACCAGAACCAGTCACTGCATGGGATCCAGCTTCTCCAGAGCAGCTCCTCAGCTCTGCACTACGAAGCTGGCTCATGACCTCAGTGCTTTCAAAGCACAGATCACTCAGTCAGCAAGAGACAGACTTGGAGACATCCGTAGAAACTCAAATAATAGGGGCCAGCAAGTGGCGTAGTGGTTAAGGCGCTGGACTCCCATGTGGTTGATTGCTGTTTGAGTCCTGGACCCAAGGGCTTGAAACTCACGCTGGGCACATGTGCACACATGCCCATTTGCGTGCATACCCAGAACCCCAAGAGAAGAATGGAGGAGAAGGGACTGTGGCATGGCCATCCCTCCAGGGGTTGGTTTCTTGCTTTCAGTCTCTGTACCTCTGGTGAGTGCACATGCCTTATAGCAAAAATCTCCCCCCCCCAAAAAAAAGAAAAAAAAAAAAAAAGCAAGAATAAAAAGAAAAGGAAACCCGAATAATAAACTTTGGAGCCAGGTTAAGAAAACTCTAAGTAGGAGATACAGGAAGGTAGAGAAAAGATAAAAATAGAAGTGAAAGGGGAAAGAGGGAGTAGGGAGTCGCTGTGTTATGGTCTATGAGGATAGGATTTCGCCTGAAGGAATCAAGTGTCAGGTAGCGTCTTCACCTAGTTGCCTCTGTTGTTCTGTATGTGTTGAAGCAGTTTAAGTTCAACAACTGCTCACTGAGTATCTACTATGAACTAGATTTTGGTCCCAAATTTCTTTTTCCCAAGTCACTTTTCACTCAATTACGACCATTGCTCATTTTCAAGGATTTTCAGAAAGGACGATTTCAGTAACTGAATAGCCTTCGTCCATGACTTCTAGGGAAACTTTTTTGTAGGGTATACCCAGGGGAAGGTTAAACCCTCTGGGTCTCAGAGTATGATTTGTCTGGAAGACAAAGTTTGTCAGCAGGGCTGGCCTCATGACTTGGTGGTTAGGGAACCAGACCCCACAGGTAACTACATGGATTGAGTCCTGGACTTGGGGGCTTGAGAAATACTCTGGGCATATATACATACTTCAAATTCTAGGAAATAAAGAAGGGATTGAGGCATTACCTTGCCCCATTGGGGTTCTTTATCTCTCTCCCTGATTCTGTGGTGAGCACACACACCCTCTGAAAAAGTTTTAAAAAGCTTATTAACAAATGTTGACAGTCTGTGACCTGACCAAATGTATTTGTTTATGATATTGCAAAGAATACCTTTGTTTTCTATATTTCATGATAATGTGGTATCCTCATCTCTTTTTTGTTGTTGTTGTTGTTTTTTTGGTTTTTTTTTGTTTTTTTTTTTTGGTACTATTGTCATGGCAGTATTGTTTAGTAAGAAAAAAAATGCATGAACATATTATCTCCTATCTGCTAAAAATAATTTGCATCAAGATAGCATTCCACCGTGTGGTTAACAGCATTTTTATTCTATCCGTGAGTAAATTCTACTTCTCATAGTTTGCTTCAACTAGATCTTATAGGAGTAAGTTCTTGCAAAAATAGCCTTCCTTCCTTCCTTTCTTTCTTTTTTTAAAAAGATTTTTACTACAGGCTATATGTGCTTACTAGAGAGAGGCAGAGAGAGAGGTAAATGAGAAATTACTCCACAGGGAGATGGCCATGCTGCAATCCTTTCTCCTCCATTTTCTTCTCGGGATTTTGGGCACACACGCTCATGCACCTGGTGTGTCTTTCAAGCTGCTGGGTCTGGGACTCAAACCATGGAGTCAGTCATGTGGGATCCAGCACTTTAACTACCAAGCTACCTGTTGGCCCCCAAATCTTTTAGTTTTGGCTTCCCACCATCATTCTTTGTGAAGACTGATGACCTAGCCTTTCTCCCCCCTTTCCGTGTATCACATGAAGCAGATTCAGTGTGTGTAGGGACCAGCTTGTCTGAGACCAGGGAGACAGAACACCTATGCACACGAGCCACATGAAGTGTGAACTTAGAGAGAGGCAGCATGGGATAGCAGAAGCCTGGGATTCAAGCTAGCTGGTCTCCCAATGCTCAGGAGAGCTGCCTGGGGCAGATGGAGATTCAGCTACACAAGCCGCACTTGCACTACAATTGAGGGATCCCAGAAAGCAGCCCACCCTGGGTTTAATGCACCAGGATCATGTGACTCACTGGAATAAAGCATTGAAAGACATCCTGTTTCTAAGCAGGGGCTGGAGCAGAGCCCGGCTGTTCTCTTATCTCAGAATGTTGCATTCCTAGCACATTCTACAGTTATTTGTGAGAACTACAAGTGAGAAAGAGGGAAACAGGGTCAGTCCTAGGCTACCCAGACAACTGCCCTGCACACAGGACTGTCACAGTCTTTCCTGACCTAACGGTATTGTTGTGGTTGGTTTAGTTTACTTTTATTTTTTCTAATGGAGAATATTTCAGCCTAAATAAATAATATAGCTAGACACCCATTTACAGACTACTCAGATTAATACATTGATTAACATCTTGTCATATCTTTTTTTTTTAAGACATGAAACATCGTAGCTAAAGTCCTCCCCATACCTCCCCCAAAGAAATAATGAACAGAAAGTCAATGTGCATCATTTGCGTGTATGCTTTATGCTGTTTATTACATCTGTTCACGCAACAATAGATCGTGCCCTTTGTATTGGGTCTTTGGAAAAGTAATGACATATTTTTCTGTTTTTTGTTTTTTTTAATGCAAAAAGGCATCATGATTTTCTGATGACCCAATGTTTTAGCAATTTGTAGAAATGGTTTTCTCTACACATTCTTTTGAAATGTGCTTTTCTTTCGACATCATACTTTGCTGATTTATCCATGTAGAGTCAATAGATCCATTTACTGTAACTGCTGCCAGTAATTCACTATGCGGATACAGTAATTTGTTTGTTCACTAACTTACGGATGGGTATGTTGGCCTTTTCCATTTTTTTTATGATCATAAACAATGCCAAAGTGAACATCTTTGTATACATTCTACTGTGCACATATACGAGATTTTCTTTGTTATATGTCTAGAAGTATAATTGATGGGCTATAAAGTATGTACATTTTAAAATTAAGTAGCGATTGGGGTTGGCAAGTGGCATGGTGGTTAAGGGTGCTGGACTCCTGTATAACCAACTGTGGTTCGAGTCCTGGACCTGGCAGCTCGCTTCTCACTCACCCCACCCCCACTCTGTCCCTTTCTGGTCAAATTTAAAAAGATAAATAAATAAAGTTAAATAATTCTTTAAAAAAAATTAGGCAGAGATTAAGATTGCTCTCAGAACTGATTGAATGTTTGTAGTGCCATGAACAATATGGAAGATTTGCCATTTCTTGACATTCTGGTAAACAGCTCCTGTATTATCAGATTTTAAGCATTTTTTTTCCAATTGTTAAGTAGAAAAATAATATCTAATTTTTTTTTAGAGGTTTTTGCTATAGGGCGTGTGCACTCCCCAGACAGACAGAAAGAGACAGAGAGTGAGAAATCATCCCTGGGTGTGTGGGGGGATGACCACGCCACAATCCCTTCTCCTCTATTCTCCTTGCAGGATCTTGGGCACATATGCACATGCGCCCAGCATGAGTTTAAGCCACCGGGTTGGAACTCGAACCACAGTTGACTACATGGGACTCCAGTGACATAGCCATTATGCTAACTGCTGGTCCCTAATATCTAAATTTTAAATGCTCGCATTTCTGGCTTGTTAGTGAGATTCAAGGGTCTTTTCATTTGTTTATTGGACATCTCAGTTTCTTTTCAGTGAATTGTTAGGTCATCTATTTTCTACTGATTTTTAGAATTCCTTAGTAAGGGTAGATGGTAATCTTCTATAAGATTACAAATATCTTTTCCCAGTTGGTTGCATATATTTTATATTTTTCCTTCATCATAAAGAGACTTAAATTTTTTATGTTGTCATATTAATATATTATTTCTTTATATTTTGTGCCTTTGGGAGCTCATTCAAAATATTCTTCCCTACCACAATGTAATTTTTTCCCTCTTTTTCTTTCTTTTTGTTTGGAGAGGTTTTTGCTATACGACGCATGCGCTCGCCAGACAGACAGAGACAGAGAGACAGAAAGCAAGAAATACCCCCTCAGGGGGGATAGTCACGCTGCAATTCCTTCTCCTCCATCCTCCTTTTGGGATCTTGGGCACGCACACACACGCGCCTGGCGTGAGTTCTAAGCCACCGGGTCAGGGACGCGAACTACAGTCGACTACGTGGGAATCCAGCAACATAGCCATTACACTAACTGCTGGTTCCCTTCCTCTTTTTCTTAAGAAGATAAAGGATTGCTAATTTTCCATACTAAGCTGTTTCATTCTTGTAGAATTAATTTTGAA
>NW_006159601.1:3707097-3727537 GCF_000334495.1 Tupaia belangeri chinensis | reverse complement strand
TAGGGAAGGAACCAAGTTTTCATTTTTCTACATAGCTGGCCAATTGTCCTGGCACCAGGTGTTAAACAATTTTACTTTTACTCTGTGGCCTGTCTGAACATAGGAATGAAGAAAATGGATTTGTTTCATTCGAAGAGGCTCAATGCTGCAGTAGTTTTCCCCATATGCTTTACCAAGTCTTTTGCTCCAGGGTACCTAAGAGCCACTAGAGGAAGATGTCAAAAATGCAGATGCCTGGGCCCACTTGAGATCACTAAATCAGAATCTATGAGTGGGGAGTCCAGGAATCTGTATTTTAAACAAATATCTCAAAGCGAGTTTGATTTAAGTGACTCAGAGATCACACTGAGAAATCACATCCTGAATAACAGTTTTCCCTTCTCTGTATCGATACTTTACATCACTCAGGAACACAGCTTAAAATATTTCACCACACCCCCATTTTTTTTTTTTTTTGAGAGATTTTTTATATAGGGCACATGTGCTTACTGGAGAGACAGAAATCACTCCCCCTGGGGGGAGGGGGGAGGCCAGGCTGCAATCCCTTCTCCTCCATTCTTCTCCTGGAATTTTGGGCATGTACGCACACACACCTAAGTGTGAGTTTCAAGCCACCAGGTTCAAGACTTGAACTGTGGTTAACCACGTGGGAGTTCAGCGCCTTAACCACCACATCGTCCACTGGTCCCCTACACATGCTTTTCCACACACGTATTCTTACTCCATATGTTAAAGGACCCTAACCTACTCCTTTAATAAAAATGAGAAGAATCCCAATCTTTAATCATCTGTGATTGTAGTTGACACTTTAATTCCCCGAAGGATGACAGATTATATTTGTTAGGCTGCTTGAAATGAAATAGAGAGGGTCCAGAGAGCCTAGAGATCCATAGTCCATGCCGGGTTTCTGCTCAATTTGACCATAATGCATATTTCATGCTATTAACACCTCTCTGTACCATTTTGCTGTTTCATGCAGAATCTATGCTGTTTACTCTGGCTGGTGACCTAGAAGGAGTTTCGCAATTTGGAAGACAATTTAATAATAATCCACTAAAAGCATCTACCTTGGTAGTGTTTTTTATTGCTGCTGTCAGCAGGCACTTCCCACGGGAGGGTCTAGGTGCCCTATGATCTAAGCCCCTTTCTTGGGATATCCAGACTCCTTGGCACCATGGGGCACAGGCAGCCTTTCATGTTTTAGAAGCAGGAAGATTGGGTTTCTTCTACATGCACCAGAATGGAGAGAAGACAATGTGGATGAGTTGCTGGTGGTAACAAAGGCTTATCTACTCATTTCAAACATCCAAGGGGCCAAGAAGGAACAATTCTTAATGCAAAAACACAGGAGCTTCATGTAGGGGAAAGGGTATAAAACTACATGAGACCCCAAACATCTTGCCGAGGGTATTTATTTTTTGACTTGAAGAGAGTCGCTATTTCCTTTTTCATTTTGAAGTGTACTCTTAGATTCATACAGCAATGGCTCTGTCAGAATAGCACGCCAAATATATGCACACCATTAAGAGACATCTATTTTTCTTGTTGCATTATTTTCAGGCAAATTCCAGACCCCCAAATCAGAATAACAGAAAATCTAACCTTAAATAAATGCCTCTTAATCTAATTTCTGGAAACCAAGTGTTATCACTTTCAGAGCTTTTTCATTGACTTTAGATGGGCAATCTGATCCTTTTCATTGATGAAGAGGGTTGCCCTGTCTTTTCATAGGTTTCTAGGGAAATGAAATGTCTAATTCTTGTCTTTGGCTTGAGTGCTATTAGCTCAGACAAGTAAGGCAGAGGGGCAAAGAGTGACTCATGTGGACAAATATGACCAGTTGTTGGGAAACTGGGAGGAAATCCCAGGAAAAGGATAATCTTTCTAACAGGTGCATTTCTCTCTGACTTATCTCTTGGGTCTCTCTTGGGAAATGCTTTGCTGTGTGTTTGCCTGGTGTTGACAACACTGAGTCCACCTCCCTAGTCACAGATAAAATAGAGTTGTTTATTATTAACCTCTTGGACTTTGCACAGACACCTGCTTATGCAATTTAGCGATCCCTGGTGGCCAGAAACCCCTGAGGGATGAACTGTCTTCACATCTACAATGCAAATACCGAGTTCGGGGCTCAGGTCACCTGTACTCACAATTTTCTAAGGCTAAGGTAGATTTTTTGTCAAAGAATTAATTAATTAATTATTATTGTTATTATTAATTAATTTGCTATAGGGCATTTGTGCTTACCAGAGAGAGAGAGAGAGAGAGAAAGCAAGTTGCCAGGTCCAGAGCTTGAACCACAGTCAGACATGTGGGAGTCCAGTGCCTTAAATACCACGAAACCTGCTGGCCTTGCTAAGGTAGATTTTAAAGTGGTTACAGTACACATTCCCTCTGCTTATACATTCAGAACAATAGTTGAGTACAAAAATGGAAATCCAGATGGCATTAATGAAGTCTTGAAGACATAAATATTTGACTATGATCTGTATTTATTACCTTTTTTTTAAGAATTATTTTATTGGGACCAGTAGTTGGCATAATGGCTATGTTGCTGGACTCCCATGTAGTCAACCACAGTTTGAGTCCCAGACCCGGTGGCTTAAACTCACTCTGGGCATGTATGTGTGCCCAAAATCCCGAGAGGAGAATGGAGGAGAAGGAATTGCGACATGGCCATCCCCCTAGGGGGTGATTTCTTGCTTTCTCTCTGTCTTTCTGGTGAATGGCATGCACCCTATAGGGAAATGACTCCCCCCTATAGAAAAAACAACCCCAAAAAAAAAAAAAAAAAGAACTATTTTATGTATTTATTTATTTATTCAAATTTGACCAGAGAGGGACAGAGTGAAAGAGAAAGAAAGAGAGACAGAGACAGAGAATGAGAAAGCAAGCCACCAGGTCTGGGACTTGAACCATGATCCACCATGTGGGAGTCCAGTGCCCTTAACCACCACACCCCATACTGGTCCTGTGTTTTTATTATCTTTTAAAGAGAGAGAGCATTAGAAAGATGCAGAGGCAGGACCAGCAGTTAGCGTAATGGCTATGTTGCTGGACTCCCATGTAGTCGACCGCAGTTCGTGTTCTAGATCCAGTGGCTTAAAATTCACGCCAAGCGCGCGTGTGCATGCGTGCCCAAGATCCCAAGAGGAGAATGGAGAAGAAGGGATTGAGGCATGGCCATCCCCCCTGGGGGTATTTCTCGCTTTCTATCTCTCTGTCTGGTGAACGTGCACGCTCTATAGCAGAAACCTCTCTAAAAAAAAAAAGAAAGATGCAGAGGCAAGACTGGAACTTGGGTATGAGTGATTCCAAAGTCTATATTCTTATCACTAAACTACATTGATCTCCTTGGGAATTATAGAAAAATTCCATGCAATTTATTGTTTAAAAAATTAACCAGATCATCTACAGAAAATATCCTTTTTTTTTCTTAAATAATTATTTAGTTTTATTTATTATTATTATATTCTTGTTTGATCAGAGAGAGACACAGAGGGAAAGTGAGAAAGCAAGGCACTAGGCCTGGGACTGAAACTGCGGTTGGCCATGTGGAAGTCCAGCACCCTTAACTATCACGCCACCTGCTGGGCCCCAAAAGTGCCCTTCTTATACAAGGCTTGGCTACATATATAAAGGGTTAAAATTTTTTTTCCCTGGGAATTTTTGCTATAGGATAAGTGTGCTTGCCAGAGAGACAGAAAGAGACAGAGAGACAGAAAATGAGAAATTACCCCCCAGAGGGGATGGCCATTCCATAATCCCTTCTCCTTGGGGGATTTTGGGCACATATGCATATGCACCTGGAGTGAGTCCTAAGCTGCTGGGCCCAGTCATCAAATGCTGTGGACTACATAGGAACCCAGCAATGTAACCATTACACCATCCACTGGTCCCAAGGGTTCAAATTTTACTCACGGTGTTAAATGTAAGATTGTTGAAATTAATGAGTACCAGGGGCCTGTTGATAATTAGATAACAGTGGGATTTTGTCCCCATTGATAACTAATTAGTTAACCAGTCTGTTAGAAAGATAGCAAAATATATCCTTTCCCTGCTCTTTGGGGATATTTGGAGTAAGTATGAAGCCATCCAACTATATTCCTAGTATAAAGACGTAGTAGATTTTCCCTGTTAATATAGAAGTAAGTTTTGTAAGCCAAATATTCTACAAAAAAAAAACCCCAAAACCAAAACTAAAACAACTTTCCTTGACTCACAACCTCCTTTAGCCACTACCCTGTTTCTTTTCCATTCACAATGTAACTTCTACAGAGGCTACATGATTGCCTTTAAAAAAAAAACGACCAGAGGAGAGGGGTGTGCTTGCCAGAGCCAGACATGGAGGGGCAGGAGACGAAGAACCCATAGGGTGTGATCATGCAGCAATCCCTTCTCCATTTCTCCGTCCTTTTGGTATTTGGAATTTTGGGTCCACACTCACACTGGTCTGGTGTGTTTTTCAAGCCACCAGGGCAGGGATTCGAACTGCAATCAACCATTAGGAATCTGGCTTCCTTAACCACTAGGCTACTGGGCTAGCCTGTGATCATCATCTGGACTCTTTCCTGCCACTTTCTTCTTCTTCTTCTTTTTTTAGATTTGTGCCATACAGAGAGAGGCAGAAAGTAAGAAATCACCCCCTGAGGAGGGCAGCCACATGGCAATCCCTATTCCTCCAGTCTCCTCTCAGGATTTTGTGCATACCTGTGTATGTGCTGAGCATGATTTTCAAGCCACTGGGTCTGGGACTCAAACCACAGTCACCCATGTGGAAGTTCAGTGCCTTAATTACCATGTGGCCTGCTGGCCTCTTCCTGCCACTTTTAGTTTCCTCAATCCACTCTGTAGGGGCTTCCTATCTTCATTCTCGGACTCACCCTCTCACACTGCTAAATCTGAAGGGTGCTCCTCATCTTCATTTTTCTCAAATCCAAAGCAGCGCTAGTTCACTATCCCTTCTTGAAGCACTTTTATTTCCGACTAGAATTTTTCTCCTAGTTTACTGGATCTGTGTGTGTGTGTGTGTTCCCTTCTTTTTTGCTGTCGGTCCAACCTCTAAATTTTGGCAAGTTCAAGAATTTGAAAGCTTATTCCGAGACCACCTTTCTTTTATTCTTTTTTTTTTAAAAAATTTGCTACAGAGTGTGTGAACTCACTGGAGACAGAGAGGGAGAGGGAAAGTGAGAGATCACCCCTTTCCAGTGGGAGGGTTGTGGGAAATGGCCACACCACAATCCCTTCTCCTCCTTTCTCCTCTTGGGATTTTGGGCATGAATACACACATACCCAGGGTGTTTCTCAAGTTGCCGAGTCTGGGACTAGAACTGTGCAGTTCGCCATGTGAGATCCAGCCACCTTAACCACCACACTACCTGCTGGCCTAAAACATGAACATTATATTAACACAGTGCTCTATGATAGTGACATACAAGGGGAGGTTTGGAGTTTGCATTCAGGGATCTCTGTGAACATGATGAGCATGCGTGTGCCCAGGATCTAGGCCTGGCTACACTGGGGTAGATCGTGACTTGACGCTTTTGGGAGGGTCTGTCTCTCTCTCTCATGGAAGAAAGAAAGAAATAACCTTTTTACATAAAAAGAACATACTACTACTATTCACCCAAGTGCTCAGACTATAAATCTGAGTCATCCTAGAGTTTTCTGTCTCGCACTCATCACAGCTAATCCTTCAGCAAATCCTGTTGACTTTACTTTCACACTTAAATCCATCCACTTCTCCCCATTTCTTTGGTTCTCACTCTCATATAAGCTACCATCTCTTTCCTGGACCATTGCAGAGACCTCACTGGTTTCCTTACTTCCACCATTGACTCCTACTGAAATTCACTTCCCCACAAACAGTTCAAGTTATCTCTTTAAAAAGTAAATAAGCTCTTGTCACTCCCCCATTAAGAAAATTCTAATGGACCACTTCCTGTAATGCCTAACTAACTCCTATCAGACCAAACCTCACACAGATAACAACTGTAAACTCTGAAAAACTAGATAAACAATTACCTGGAGGGACTGGAGAGTGACCAAAAGCAGAAACAATTGGGAAGGAGTGTACATTTGAAAAATGAGATAGAGGAAAGGGGAGGAGGGGAGGGTGCCCAGAATGCTAAGTAATTCTGCCTAAAATTTTGGTTGATCTCTGAATTATGTGTGCATAAGGTAGTCTCTATGCATGGCAAAATAAGCATTACAGAACTCAAAAATCTATCAGCTGCTACCCACTGCAGGGAAAACAGAACTTGAAGTTGTGAAGTCAATTGAAGTCAGCCAAGTTGCTACAATAAGAAGATAATAACAAACAGTATTTGGAGGGACCAGCCGTTGGCGTAATGGTTATGTCGCTGGACTCCCACGTAGTCGACCTTGGTTCTAGTCCCGGACCTGGTGGCTTAAACTCACGCCAGGCACATGTGTGTGCGTGCCCAAGATCCTGAGAGGAGAATGGAGTAGAGGAGAAGAGATTGCAGTGTGGCCATCCCCCCTGGGGGGTGATTTCTTACTTTCTATCTCTGTCTCTCTCTGTCTTTCTAGCGAGCGCATGCACTCTAGAGCCCAGAGGCTCTATATAATATCATTGTTACTGTCCAAAACCCAACCCAAAATTACCAGACATATGAGAAACAAGATAATGTGACTTCATTCAAGATAGTCTTTGGATACTCAGCACTAGATGAAGATTTGTTGAATGTAACCTGCAAAGTTTCTTTTTTTGTTGTTGTTGTTGTTGTTTTAGTTTGCCTGAGAGTGCATGTACTTGTTAGAGAGAGACAGAGAAAGGGAGAGAGAAATAAGGAAAGTGAGAAAGCACTCCACTACTAAGGTCTGGTCATGCCATAATTTTGTATCTTCCATCTCTCCCTCCTTTTTGGGATTTTGGGCACACACACACATGCCTAGCATGACTTTCAGGCCACTGGGTGCAGGACTCAAACCACATGACTGGCCATGTGAGACCCAGATGCCTTAATCTACCACGCCATGGGCTGACCCAGACAAAGATGTTAAAGCAACTCTTATAATTGTGTTCACATGCATAAAAGAAACTATACTCATACTCACAATAAATGATTAAAGGAAAATCTCAGAAAAGAAAGAGAAACTATCAAAAGAACCAAATGGACATTCTGGAACTAGAAAACACGGTATCTGAAAAAAATTCACTGAATGAGTTTAACAGAAGACTGGAGATAATGAAAGAGTACATAAACATGAAGATAGATTGATAGTAATTATCCAAGGAGAATAATAGTGAGGAAAAAGAGTTCTTTTAAAAAAATTCAATTATTTAATTAGGTTCTTGACAATAAATTTAGAACACCAATTTGTGAGGATAAACTCCATTTGCAAGTGCAACCATGGATCGCAGGTAGCCCTGGAGCTGAGGCACAGCTTTGACTTTGGGTAAAATTTGCAAGTCCACAGCTTTCTGATCAACCTTGCACTGCTCTGTAATCTCATATTCCTCCTTCTCTGTGTCAAAGATCTCACTTTCCTGGTGTGTGGGCTTCTGCAGTTTCTTTTTCTTGAAGTAAACATCAGTGAGGTGTTTTGGGATTTTTATTATGCTAATATCAATTTTTGTGGAGGTGGCAATGACAAATTTCTGGTGTGTTCTACGCAGTAGAACTTGAGGCCCAGAGGCTCAGTCTTAGGTAGTGAGCCACTGCTCAGCTGCTTCAGGAAAACCACTCCCTTGTCTCTGTGGTGTCCAGTGAGGACGATCGGAATGGTCCCCAAAGTGATGCTAGTTCGCAGCTTTCTCATATGCTGACTGAAGTGTTTCTGCCATGGCTCAACAGCTTCCGAGGCACATCTTCAGTAGGATAATACTCATTTTGTGCAGTTTAACCACCCGGGTACCACCATTCTTGTCCCTACCAACTGGTTTTATGACAGTGGCAAGAACCTTCTCCTTTTTCTTTTCAATCATAGATTTAGTGACTGAGTACTGCCTCTCGTACATGGCCTTCCTGGAATACACAGCAGATTGGGAGTATCTGCTGATCCTCTAGAATAGGACTGGGTTTTGGCTGCAATGGGGCTTCCCCTTCTTCGGGTTTTTAGCCTTGGGGGCGGGGGTCACCCTTTTTAACCTTGCCACTGGCATCAGCCTTCTTGCCTTCGGGTTTCGTCTCCTTAGTATCGTGCTTCTCAAGCGTTTCTCAGCTTTTTCACCTGCCATCTTGTTAGTGGGAAAGAACAAAAAAGATTTTTTTTTAATAGCCCAGCTGTGGTGGTGTAGGTGGTAGTGCACCATGCTACAGTGCTGGAGCCACAGAGAGAGCCAGAGGTTCAGATCTTGAGTTGACTTGAAACATGCTGGGCTCAGCCTGCCCGTGGTTCTGACTGGTTGAAAGACTGGTGGGGGGAATCACAGCATAACAAAATCACTTTTGAGGATACACCTCTCTCTCTCAAGAAATAAATAGAGGGACCAGCAGTTAGCATAATGGCTGTTGCTGGAATCCCATGTAGTCGACCACGGTTTGCATCCCAGACCCGGTGGCTTAAAACTCACACTGGGCACGTATGCGTGCGTGCCCAAGATCCGGAGAGGAGAATGGAGGAGAAGGGATTGCGGCGTGGCCATCCCCCCTGGGGGGTGATTTCTCGCTTTCTGTCTCTCTGTCTTTCTATGTCTGTCTGGCGAGCGCACGTGCCTTATAGCAAAAACCTCTCCAAAAAGAAAGAAAGAAAGAAAGAAATAGACATAAAAAAGTGAATAGAGCTTCATGAATCTGTGAATAATATTAAAAGGTCTAGTATACATACAACTGGAGTCCCAGAAGTAGAGGAAAGAAAGGACTAGGAAAAAAAAGTAAAGAAATAAGGGCTCATATTTACTGAAAGTCATTCATTAAATAATTTATGAAATCCAGTGAGCCCCGAGTAGAATGAACACAAAGAAGACTGTGTATAGGCAAAGCCGAATCAGTTTGTATACAAGCAAAGATAAAGAATAAATCTTGAAAGCAGACAGAGAAATTAAAGAAATAACAGTAGAGTTTACTATCTATAGAGGCACTAAAACAGTGGGCCAGTAACTGTAAAGTACTGAAATAAAAAGCACAATCTGTCCATCCTGGATCCTACTGAAGCTCATATTCACTCAAGAATGAAGTGAGGTGAGAGTCAGGGGGCATTTTCAGATAAGCACAACTGAAGAGATTTTATTGTTTGCTGATGGCACTACAGGAAGTGTTAAATGAAGTTCTTCAGGCTGAAGGGAAATTATGCCAGAGGAAAATTTGGATCTTCAGGAAGGAATGAATAGCACTGGAAATGGTAAATATGTATATAAATAGGAAAGGCTTTTTTTTCTTTCTAATTCCTTTCAAATCCATGTGACTATTTAAAGGAACATTATAGTGTGTTTTGGGGTTTATTAATAGCTAACATTTACAAAAGTTACACTAGAAAGAATAAGCATGGTCCAGCTGGTGGCATAGTGGTTAAGGCAGCTGGATCCCATGTGGATGACCAAGCTGTTCGACTCCCAAACCTGGCAGCTTGAAAAATATGATGTGTTTTTCCATGTGGCCATCCTCCCTAAGAGGTGATTTCTCAATTTCTCTCTAGTGAGTACATGTGCCCTACAGCAAACTAAGAAAAAAAAAAAAAGGGAACCAGCAGTTAGCGTAATGGCTATGTTGCTGGACTCCCATGTAGTCAACCGCGGTTCGCTTCCCGGACCCAGGGGCTTAAAACTCATGCCAGGCACGTGTGCGTGCGTGCCCAAGATCCGGAGAGGAGAATGGAGGAGAAGGGGGTTGCGGCGTGACCGTCCCCCCGGGGGGTGGTTTCTCTCTTTCTGTTCTATGTCTCTGTCTGTCTGGCGAGTGCACGCACCCTATAGCGAAAATCTCACCAAAAAAGAAAAAAAAAAATGGATAAGAATGGGACCAGCAGTGGCATGGAGTTTAAGATGGCTGGCTTCCACATGGCAGACACCGGCTTGAGTCCCGGACCTGATGGCTTGAAAACACACTGTAGGCTGTAGAATGGAGTGGCCAGTGTTCTGCAGAGTAACACACCTATGTTTTATTGTGACTACCATGATCCCTACCTCAGCCTCGGCTCTCCACCTATTAGAAAGACACACTAAGGTTCTGAGAAATGGAAAGAATGTGAAAGACGACCATCAGAAATGGATGGAAGAGCAGGCTCAGAGCCCGATCGACAAAACAACAGCTGCGTTTCCAAGGGAGAGACCATCTACTCCATTTTCTATTCCTCCTCCTACAGGGGTGATGATCTCACCTCCCTGCTGTCTCCTAGGTCCTCCTCACACTGGCAGGATGCCAGCACCCCATAAGGGGGACCCTCCCATGATGCCAGTGATGGGCCCTCCTCCTCCTGGGATAACACTAGTAGAACACACTCCTGGAATGAGGCCATGGGGGGTGGGGGGACATGCCTCTGATGCGTGGGCCCTTAATGATGAGACCACTTGCCCATCCCATGATGGTGCCCACTAAGCCAGGACTGACTCTGCCAGACAGATGAAGATAGACGGGAGGCCTCTTTATGTCAATTTTATATTGGCTTACTCTACTTCACCAGGGGATCACAGTGCTGTGATCCTGGGTGTTTTCTAACAGCATGACAAAGATGACTTTCTCCTCCTTCCTATTAAAAAAAAATAGTTTTGGAGGAGAGAGACAAAAAAGTATAGTTTTCATTTGTATGGGGAAACCTGAAAATAAAATAGTCAACTCTTTTAATTAAAAGAAAGAGAGAAAGAAAAACACATAGGACACATGTTCATGTGTGCCCCAAATCCTTTTTTTAAATTTAATTTTATTTATTACCATAATCTTTTTTATATTATGTTAAATCACATATATCTTTACAGTGTATTGTATTTCTTTTTCTAGCATGATTACCATGCATATCAGTCAAGACAAAGACATTACTATCCACATCATCATCAAATAGCTTTTCATCATTTTTTTCAGATTATTATTATGATTGTTTATTCTCATTATTTTTTTTTAAATATTCAATCACTATATGTCATTTGGCTTGTATAAAGAATTTGCTCAACATAAAATATTTCTGAACAGTCCAGTTGAGAATACTATACATGTTATCATCAACAGATATTAAACCATTTCTGTGTCCCATTAATACCATGCCTCGCTATTAGTTCTTTTGTTATCTTTCTCTATACTCTTTTCTTCTACCCCCCCATTCCACACTGTCTTCAGCATCCATAACTATTTTCTCTGCTTTTATGTCCTCCAGTATTTTGATCTCTACCATAAAGTGTGGATAGTCGGTATATATTAAGCGGATACATACTATATCTTTCTTTCATAGCCTGGCTTTCTTCACTCAGAAATAGATCCTCTATATTTGACCACTTTCTATCGAATGCTAGGGTCTTGTTTTTTATGGCTGAGTAGTAGTCCACAGAGTATATGTGCCACACTTTTTCTATCCATTCATTTGTTTGTGGACATTTGGGTTGGTTCCATGTCTTAGCAATCATGAATAATGCTGAAATAAACATTGATGTGCAAGCACTTTTCCAACTAAGCATTCTCCTGTCCTTTGGGTAGGTACCCAGAAGTGGGATTGCTGGATCCAATGGTAGTTCTATTTGTAGATCTTGGAGGCGCCTCCATATTGTTTTCCATGGTATATAATCAAAATCCTGAAAGGAGAATAGAGGGAGAAGGAATTGTGGCATGGCCACTCCTCCCCACCCCCCGGGGAGATTTCTCTCTTTCCTTCTCTCTCTCTCTCTCTCTCCATTTCACTCTGGCTAGTGCACGTGCCCTATAGCAAACTAAAAAAAAGAAGGAGGAGGAGGAGATGAAGAAAATAGGCCTATAGAGTTGTAAGGTTTTTAAATTTTTGTGATATGATATAATACTATATAAAATGTTAAATATGTGTATTGTCTATACAGCCACTGCTAAACACACACACACACATACACATAAAGAAGTATAACTTAAAATTAATCAATAAATTACAATGGAATTCTAAAAAAAGTCTCATTAACCCAAGAGAAAACAGGACAAGGACAAAATCTGGGAAGATGGCAAGAAAACAAAACAGGGACCAGGAGTTAGCATAATGGCTATGTCTCTGAAATCCCATGTAGTTGACTGCGGTTTGCGTCCTGGACCCGGTGGCTTAAAACTCACGCCTGGCGCGTGTGCGTGTGTGCCCAAGATCCTGAGAGGAGAATGGAGGAGAAGGGATTGCAGTGTGGCCATCCCCCCTGGGGGGTGATTTCTCGCTTTCTGTCTCTCTGTCTTTCTCTGTCTGTCTGGCAAGTGCACGCTCCCTATAGCAAAAACCTCTCCAAAAACAAAACAAAACAAAATAAAACATTGGGACTAAATCCAACCATATCCAAATAATTTTGTTAAATATAAATGAATTCAAGGTAAAAGTGATTGAGGGACCAGCTGGTGGCACAGTAGTTGGGGCTCTAGCCTCCCACATGGGTGACCCTGGTTCAAGTCTTGGACTTGGTGGCTTGGGAATCATGCCAGGCCCATTTGTGTGGTGCCCAGAGTCCTGAGAGAAGAATAGAGGACAACAGACTGTGGCGTGGCCATCTCCCATGGGGAATGATTTCTCTTTCTTTCTCTCTTTCTATTCCTGGCGAGCACACAAGTCCTATGGCAAAAAACTTAAAAAAAAAAAAAAAAAAGAAAAAAGAAAGAAAGGCAGACAAAACTGATAAAAATACAAGATTTTTATTGTATTCAATTGTATGCTATCTATAAGTAAGCCATTTTAAGTACAACGACATTAAAAATCAATGGATAGACATATACCACCCAAATAATAAGCATAAGGTGGCTAGATTGGCTACATTAATATCAGATAGAATAAATTGTTAGATAAAGAAATCAAGAGAGCCATCATAATGATAAAATGGTCAATTCTTAACTGAGCAGTCTTTAATATCCATGGTCTTAATTAGAGAACTTGAAAACATATAAAGCAAAAATTGACAGATTATAGGGAGAAACAGACATATCCACTGTCATTGTGGGAAAATTTAACACTTCCTTCCGAGATGACAGAACTCAGATACAAATTTAAGTAAAACCATAGAAGACATGACCAGCACTCTCAATCACCTTGATGTAATTAATATTTAGGCCACAGTATCCAGTAACCGAGAAGTATATATTTTTTCCAAGTGCATATGGTACACACATCAACATAAATGATATCCTGGGCCATAAACCAAGTCCTGATAAATTCATAAGGTCTAAAATGATAGAGAGTATATTTGCTGATCTCAGTGGAATTGAATTAGAAATTTAAAGCAGTAGCATATCTATAAAAACCTCAAATATTTGAAAATGAACCCATTTACTGGCTCTTTCTTTAATCACTCAAATCTCAGCCTGTTTTACCTCCTCAACGAGGTCTTCCAGGACTGCTGACTTTAGGTCAACTTCCCCGTCAAGTCCTCCTACGTCAGTCTGCTTTTGTTGTAGTGCCACCTGCACTATCAGATATTGTTACTGTTTCTCCACTGGTTTAGCTGTTTCCTAGCAAGTTGGTTCTGAGAGGCTATCACCCTTGTCTCAGTTGTTCACTGCTAGAGTGATCGTTGAGGCACAGTAAACGTTCCATAGGAATTCTTGGATGAACAAAGAGTAAATCTGAGTCATCGATGATGACATCACCACCACTAATAATAAAAATACTATCCTAGGAGTGTTATCACGACTCGAGCGCTTTAAACGCCCTATCTCATTTACTCCTTACAGGTGCCTGGGCAGTAGTTACTTCTGCTATTGCCATCTTTCAGAGGAGGGACTGAGATACGCAGATTAAATATGGGAACTGATGTCGCTTGGCAAGGTAAGGGGATAAGCCGGGATTCCAACTCAGGTTCTCTGATTCCAGAGCATTTGACCTGAGCAGCTAGTAGGAAATCTGTGAGGGACGAAAGGAAGACTGGCGGTTGTGTATGTGCATTTGTAAACGAGCTCTCATAGCTTTGTCTAGTCTTGTCCTCTGTTTCAAAGTAACAACTGACTTAACTAAAAATATGGAAGACTCTTCTCCGTTTTCAAGTCAGTGGTGGTGGTTTTTGCTCTGTGTTTTGGTGTCTCCAGCACTAATAACGGCAGCATTTTAAACCACAGAGAAAGGATAGACTTGTCAACACATGGTATTGACACAACGGATAAATATTTAGAAAATAAAAGTCGAGTCCTACTTTACATAATAATCCGAACAAATTCTAAAAGAATGAAAGATTGAAATTTAATTTGTGAAACCATACACAAATACATTAGGAGAAAATGTGGGTGAATATTTAGGTGTGGATAGGGGTGGCCTTTCTAAGTGTGGTAGGATATCCTAGTTGCACCTGAACTGAGGGGTCAGCAGGTGGCATGGTAGGAAGGATGCTGGTCCCACATGGCTGACCACAGTGTGAGTCCTGGACCTGGTGGCTTGAAAATCACTCTGGGCCCTTGTGTGTGCATGCCTAAAGTCCCTGGAAGAGAATGGAGGAGAAGGGATTGTGGCATGGTCATCCCATCCGGTGGGTGGATTCTCACTTATTAACTCTCTAGCAAGGACACAGGCCCCACGGGGAAAACCTAAACCAAAACAAAACCTGAACCAGAATTTGAATGTCTTTCGGTGATCTTGTGGCCAGTGCAGAAGTGCAGCAAAGGATCTGGAGGGCTAGGAAGTCATTCCTTCATCTGTCTTTGGTTCAGCCTCTCCCATTGCCTTCGCAGCTATTCAGCCTTCTTCAGTCTTAGCAGATGATTCATTCCTGTGTCCAGAGGAAAAAGAGATCAGGGGTTTTAAACTATGACACGGTGAATCCCATCATTCATCTTTTTTCTCTTGGGTTTCAGAGAAAGTAGTGTTCATCTTGTCCTAAATGAATCTCTCTGTGAATACTATTTATTAATGTATGGTGAGAAGTATTGCTATCAAGCACACAGGAATGCGATGCATTCTCTCCCTTAAAGACAGTGACGTGGAACCATGGTAATCTCCAGGTCTTCTTGTGGACTAAGATCTACTCCAGCAGGGGATGTGAATTGGATGATCTTTATTCATATGTTTATTTAAAAATGTTTGCTATAGGATGTGTGCACTCACTGGAGAGAGACAGAAAGAGAGAAATAGTGACTCTCAGAGACATTTTTGCTACAAGGTGCAGGCACTAGCCAGACAGACAGAAAGTGAGAAATCACCCCTCGGGGAGATAGCCATGTCCAATCCCTTCTCCTCCATTCTCTTCTCGGGATTTTGGGCACACATGCGCACACACCTGGTGTGAGTTTCAAGTCACTGGGTCTGGGACTTGAGCTGCAGTTGACTACATAGAAGTCCAGCCACATAACCATTATGCTATCTGTTGGTCCCAAGAGACAGTAACTCTCAACAGGGTCTTCACACCATGGTTGACATGTTTCGGCTGATCTGGATGGTGGGCACATGTACACACCCTGCATACTTAGGGAGTGCCAGGTTGCAGAACCAGGCCCTATCCTTGTGGGTCTAGTTGCTTTACCACTGTGCCACTACCTGCCCCACTCCTAGTATTTCTTTGATAATTTTGTTATTCAAGTGTTCATTCCTAAATGCTATAACTTTGTTTTTCTCACTTAAAAAAAAAAGCTTATACGACTACAGATTCCTTGCCATTCTTTTCTTTTCCTTACAATTTATCTGTTGAAAAATTTGAGGTATTTGATCTGTAGCAACTCACTGTCTGAATTTGGTCGATTGTAATCCCATGGTACATTTCAGCATGTGTCCCTGCAAATTGGGCTTTATTGGACTTCTGCTCAATCTCTTTGGCAAGACCCTAAGTGAGACTGTAATCCTTATTTATTTACTTATTAGGGTCCCCCCACCCCCAATAGGGCATGAGTGCTCATTAGAGAGACGGAGAGAGTCAGAAAGGGAAAGTGAGGAATCACCCTCTATGGGAGATGGTCATGTTGTAATCTCTTCTCGTCCATTCTCAGGAGTTTGGGAATGCATACTCGTACGCCCAACATAATTTCAAGCTGCCAGGTCCAGGACTTGAACCACAGTCAGCCATGTAGAAGTCCAGCACCTTAACCACTTCGCCATCTACTGGCCCTGGGACTATAATCCTTTATTGGGAGATACATGATGTCCAATTGTTTTCTTTTTAAAAATTTTTTTTATTTGTCCTTAAATTTTTTTTTTTTAAATTTTAAATTTGCTATGGGGCATGCATGAGAAAGAGAAAGTAAGAAAGTGAGCAGCCAGGTCTAGGACTGGAACCACGATTGGCCACATGGGAGTCCAACGTCCCCAACCATCACAGCACCCACTGGCCCCCAGACTGGTTATTTTTTCAGAATGTTAGTATTCGTTCATACACATTTGTCTAGATTTGGATACATTGGGGTTATAGATTAGTGATACTCTAGCTCCTTTTTTATTTTTCATTTACTCACTGGAATACTTTTGTTATGAAGAGGTGCTTTACTTGGTGAATTATTTCCTTACAAAGAGGCACAGTTGGAAATTCTGAAAAATGCTTTTTGAATTTACCAAGTTTTGAAAATAGTCTGTCACCATCAAAAGGAAACTTTTTAAGGTAACTCTGAACGCGTGGAAGTGTCTCCTCCTTAGGAGGTGAGCCAGGTTGTTCACCAAGCTGCCAAACCTCCAGAGTCACACGCTGTCATTTCTACAGCATTTCATTGTTGAAAGCAAGTTACAAGGTCAGCCCAGACACGAAGAATGGAAGGATAGACTCCAGCTCTTGATGGGAGGCGCGCCAAAGGATTTGTCACCGTATTTAATCAGGGATATCTGGTTTAGCTGTGTCCACCATGCTTCCCCCATGTTTTGCTACCAATAGAGTCATACAGATTCAAGTACTATACCACCACCAGTGTCTTGTAGGAAGCCTCCCTCTGAATCTTCTTTTTAAAGAATTATTTATTTATTTTTATTTATTCATTTTTTAAAATTTGACTGGAGACACAAACACACACGGAGAGAGAGAGAAAGAGATAGAGAGAGAGAGAAAGAACGCGCAGGCGAGAGAGGGAAAGTGAGAAAGCAAGCCACCAGTGAGAAAGGAAGTCATCCTAACCAGTTAACCAGTTGACTATGTGGGAGTGTCCAGCACCTTAACTACCATGGCACAGGCCGGTCCCTGAATTATTCTTTTTTAAAAAATTATTTACTGGGGCCAGCTGGTGGTGTAGCGGTGAAGGGCACTGGGCTCCCACAGGGCCGACTGTGGTTCGAGTCCCAGACCTAGCAGCTTGCTTTCTTGCCTTCTCTTTCTCTTTCTCTATGTCCCTCTCTGGTTAAATTAAAACATAAATAGCGCACACACCTGGTGTGAGTTTCAAGTCACTGGGTCTGGGACTTGAGCTGCAGTTGACTACATAGAAGTCCAGCCACATAACCATTATGCTATCTGTTGGTCCCAAGAGACAGTAACTCTCAACAGGGTCTTCACACCATGGTTGACATGTTTCGGCTGATCTGGATGGTGGGCACATGTACACACCCTGCATACTTAGGGAGTGCCAGGTTGCAGAACCAGGCCCTATCCTTGTGGGTCTAGTTGCTTTACCACTGTGCCACTACCTGCCCCACTCCTAGTATTTCTTTGATAATTTTGTTATTCAAGTGTTCATTCCTAAATGCTATAACTTTGTTTTTCTCACTTAAAAAAAAAAGCTTATACGACTACAGATTCCTTGCCATTCTTTTCTTTTCCTTACAATTTATCTGTTGAAAAATTTGAGGTATTTGATCTGTAGCAACTCACTGTCTGAATTTGGTCGATTGTAATCCCATGGTACATTTCAGCATGTGTCCCTGCAAATTGGGCTTTATTGGACTTCTGCTCAATCTCTTTGGCAAGACCCTAAGTGAGACTGTAATCCTTATTTATTTACTTATTAGGGTCCCCCCACCCCCAATAGGGCATGAGTGCTCATTAGAGAGACGGAGAGAGTCAGAAAGGGAAAGTGAGGAATCACCCTCTATGGGAGATGGTCATGTTGTAATCTCTTCTCGTCCATTCTCAGGAGTTTGGGAATGCATACTCGTACGCCCAACATAATTTCAAGCTGCCAGGTCCAGGACTTGAACCACAGTCAGCCATGTAGAAGTCCAGCACCTTAACCACTTCGCCATCTACTGGCCCTGGGACTATAATCCTTTATTGGGAGATACATGATGTCCAATTGTTTTCTTTTTAAAAATTTTTTTTATTTGTCCTTAAATTTTTTTTTTTTAAATTTTAAATTTGCTATGGGGCATGCATGAGAAAGAGAAAGTAAGAAAGTGAGCAGCCAGGTCTAGGACTGGAACCACGATTGGCCACATGGGAGTCCAACGTCCCCAACCATCACAGCACCCACTGGCCCCCAGACTGGTTATTTTTTCAGAATGTTAGTATTCGTTCATACACATTTGTCTAGATTTGGATACATTGGGGTTATAGATTAGTGATACTCTAGCTCCTTTTTTATTTTTCATTTACTCACTGGAATACTTTTGTTATGAAGAGGTGCTTTACTTGGTGAATTATTTCCTTACAAAGAGGCACAGTTGGAAATTCTGAAAAATGCTTTTTGAATTTACCAAGTTTTGAAAATAGTCTGTCACCATCAAAAGGAAACTTTTTAAGGTAACTCTGAACGCGTGGAAGTGTCTCCTCCTTAGGAGGTGAGCCAGGTTGTTCACCAAGCTGCCAAACCTCCAGAGTCACACGCTGTCATTTCTACAGCATTTCATTGTTGAAAGCAAGTTACAAGGTCAGCCCAGACACGAAGAATGGAAGGATAGACTCCAGCTCTTGATGGGAGGCGCGCCAAAGGATTTGTCACCGTATTTAATCAGGGATATCTGGTTTAGCTGTGTCCACCATGCTTCCCCCATGTTTTGCTACCAATAGAGTCATACAGATTCAAGTACTATACCACCACCAGTGTCTTGTAGGAAGCCTCCCTCTGAATCTTCTTTTTAAAGAATTATTTATTTATTTTTATTTATTCATTTTTTAAAATTTGACTGGAGACACAAACACACACGGAGAGAGAGAGAAAGAGATAGAGAGAGAGAGAAAGAACGCGCAGGCGAGAGAGGGAAAGTGAGAAAGCAAGCCACCAGTGAGAAAGGAAGTCATCCTAACCAGTTAACCAGTTGACTATGTGGGAGTGTCCAGCACCTTAACTACCATGGCACAGGCCGGTCCCTGAATTATTCTTTTTTAAAAAATTATTTACTGGGGCCAGCTGGTGGTGTAGCGGTGAAGGGCACTGGGCTCCCACAGGGCCGACTGTGGTTCGAGTCCCAGACCTAGCAGCTTGCTTTCTTGCCTTCTCTTTCTCTTTCTCTATGTCCCTCTCTGGTTCAAGTTTGCTATAGAACACATATGCTCACCAAAGAGAGACTAAGAGAGAGAGAAGGAAAGTGAGATTGCAAGCTACCAGTTCCAGGACTTGAACTATGGTTGACCACGTGGAAGTACAGTGCCTTAATCACCACGCACACCTGCTGGCCCTTCTGAATCATTACTTAATTAACTTACGACTTGCGGAACTTGCCTTAAGTTATCAATAAGGCGTCTAGCAGATGAGGTGGCTCTGACTTCTGTCGTGTTGTCCTTGAATCTGCAGAGCTGGCAGACCCCAAGGCCTCATGACTGCCCTGTCCCTTTCAGTCAGTACCTGCCTATTAACTCCTTCCTGCTGCCTTACCCCCGCTCCAGGCGATGTGTATGCGACTCCCCTCTGAAGGCCCTTCTACCTCCAGACAGATAAAATTCCCAAAATATGTTTACTCTCACCTCCCACCCTGCACCAGCTGTTTGCCAAACAGAGCCTTACCCTGAAACTCAGTGTAGGCTCAGCTGGGACATATTAATGCACTTGGGAAGACCATGCCCATCTGAGATTACATTACTATTTCTCTCTCTATTTTTCTGATAGTTTTGTGTATACTTTTATATCATAAATTTAAACCTTTAATTCATCTAGAATTTGTTTTGGTGTATATCTATCTATCGACACACCTATACATACACATACACACACAAGCCGGGTCATGTGCATGTATGCCTTCCATCTCAAGAGGAGAATGGAGAAGGGATTGCGGTGTGGCTATCACCCATGGAGGGGGTGATTTCTCGCTTTCTCTCTCTCTCTGTCTTTCTGGTGAGTGCATGCGCCCTATAGCAAAGACCTCTCCAAAAAAAAAAAAGAAGAAGAATTTAAGTTTTCTTCTAAATAGTTTGCCAGATATAATTAGACTATTTGCTGAATAAGCTGTCCTTCCCAAGTGATTTGAAATAACATCTTTAGTTTATTTACTAAATTATTAGGTGTACACACATACACAATTCTGTCTGTCTCTAGGCTTTTATTTCCTTTTTTTTTTTTTTTGAGAGGTTTTT
>NW_006159601.1:3705654-3706893 GCF_000334495.1 Tupaia belangeri chinensis | reverse complement strand
GTGTCGACTACGTGTGAGTCCAGCGACATAGCCATTACGCTAACTGCTGGTTCCCTATTTCCTTTTTTTTTTTAAAAAGAATAATTTTATTGGGACCAGCAGTTGGTGTAATGGCTATGTCCACTGGACTCCCATGTAGTCGACCACAGTTTGAATCCCAGACCCGGTGGCTTAAACTCATGCTGGGCGCATGTGCGTGCATGCCCAAGATTGCAAGAGGAGAATGGAAGAGAAGGGATTGAGACATGGCCATCCCCCCCTGGAAGGAGGGGTTGATTTCTTGCTTTCTGTCTCTCTGTCTCTGTCTTTCTAACAAGTGCACACGTCCTATAGCAAAAACCTCTCCCCCCAAAAATTATTATTTTATTTAACTTTATTTATTTTAATTTGATCAGAGAGGGACACAGAGAGAGAAAGTGAGAAAGCAAGCCTCCAGGTCCAGGACTTGAACAACAGTCAGCTCTGTGGATTCCAGCACCCACCATGCCACCTGCCAGTCCTCCAGGTTTTTATTTTTATTCTCTTCATCTGTATGGCAGTTCCTATATGACAATTAATTAAAACCCTGTAATGTCTTAATTAGTTGTAGCTTTTAAATACATTTTAGAAATTGATGTTAGTGCTTTCAATTCCTTTCTCCCCACCCTTCTCAGCAATCTCTGCCTTCTCTTTCTGATTTAGCTCTGACCTCTCAGTTGGCTTCGTCCCTTCTCCCTGTAAACATGCTCATGTTTCCCATGTCCAACTGAAATCTTTGGAGCCCTCTCTTTCCTCTGACTACCATGCTGCCTCTGTTCTTTCCATTAGGGAGCTCTGCTGAAGAGTAGGATTCACTGAATTCTCACCAGAGTCCCAATTGCTAAATTTAGAGAGCATCTCATTCCTTTTTTACCTGACTTCTTTGCCAAATTAGACCGTGTTGACTGGTTTGCTCTTCTTGAAATCCCCTCTTCCCTGATCTCCAGCCACAGTCTCTCTTAGTTTCTTAGACTGTGTATGCTTTCTCAGGCTCCATATCTGGCTTTTATTTCTTTGTTTGCCCCTTACAAGTCAGTGTCCCCTAGAGTTCCAGGTCCGTCTCTCTTCACACACTCACTCTCTCTGATTTTCTCTCTCCCCATCACTTCAACCAAAAGATTTATTCTATATTCCCAGCCTAGTTCCTTCCATATTTTCAGTAATCTACTGGGTGTCACCAGCAGGATGTCCCATCAAGGGCGTAGAGTTCTGAGTGTCTCA
>NW_006159601.1:3697272-3699772 GCF_000334495.1 Tupaia belangeri chinensis | reverse complement strand
TGTTGCAAAGATCAAATGAAGTATCACATATAAAACACCCTTCTACTGAGTGTCAGAGTAGTGAGTAAGTACTCAAAGATGGCAGCCATTATGCCTAAAATGTTTAAGATACATTGAATACGTAGTAGTTGAATCCCAGATAAAGATCATGGATGTCTTAAATAAATGCTCTGAGTCATTTAGGCAAAAAAAACATTTGAGACAACCCGATATCAATGAGCACCTCTAGCACCCAGATCTTGGTTTCTAAATACCATTTCTTGCTGAAAGAAATGAGGCCGTCTTGGAGAAATGCTGATGTAAGGTCTAAAGAATGAAGTACGAACAGCCTGGAACACTTTGTCTCACTGTGGTATTACAGATTTTGTACACACACACGTCCACACATCTCTTAAAATCCTTGGAATTTCCCAACCTACTAGAGCAATAGGGATATCTTTTATTAAAATATTTGGCCCTTTGTCTTTGGTTCCTAAAACAAGTAAAAGATGTGTCTTTCGTTATCCATAATAAGATCTCTTCAACCACACTTGTTTATGTTAATGAGGTGATTAAAAAAAAAAATCCCTAGATAACCACAGAATTGTGGAGAGGGTGAGGGCTGGTTGCCAGAGGAACCAACCATGTGATTAGAAGATTGGAACTTTCAGTCTCGTCCCACAGTTTCTGGGAAGAGATGAGTGACTGAGGTTGAATTGATCTCAATAGCCAATGATGTACTCAGTCGTCCTTATATAATGAAGTCTCTATAGAAATGCTAGAACACTGTATTTAGGGGGCCAGCCCTGTGGCCTGCTGGTTAACAGAACTGGATCTCATACGACTGACTGTGGTTCAAGCCCTGCCCTGGCTTGAAAAACAGTGCAGGCACAGGTATGAGCATACCACAAATTCTGACTGGATAAAAAACTTTATAAGAAGGGATTGCCGTGAGACTATACCCCCATGGAGGATGCTTTCCCTCCCTCTCTGTTTTTTGTCTCTCTCTAGTAAGTGCACATTCCCTCTCCCAATCTAAAAACCAAAATTGTGTTTGTGGAGCTTCCAGGTTGGTGAAAAAGAATGAATTCATGCGCCAGGAGGCTTCCAACCCCACAGGGACAGAAGCTTCTGCACTCAGTATCTTTTCATCTGGCATTTATTCGTATCCTTTAAAATAGCCTTTGTTATAAATGGATGAACATGAGTGATGTGTTTCCCTGAATTCTTTTAGCACCTCTGGTAAGTGAATCTAACTTGAGGACTAGGTCATAGAAACCCTGACTTATAGCCAGTTGGCCAGACCTGGGCTTGTGACTGGCATCAGATGTGGGGATGGTCTTGTGGGCCTGAGCCCTAACCTGTAGGATGGGATGCTAACCCCGGATCCCTGCCCCTGGTAGAGAATATTAGAATTGAATCGGAGGACACCCAACTGGTGTGTACTGGAGAATTGCTGAGTGTGTAAGGAAACCTCTGCCTCTCCCTCCACATACCTGGTATCAAGAATAAAGTTTTGAGTGACTACATAAGAGAATAGGAAATACTTTGGACTTTTTTTTTTTTTTCCTATTTCTAGAGTCGCAAAGCAAAGAATTGTTTAAAGACTGATGGGAGTTGTTCAGAAAGAAAAATGAGCTAGTCCAAGGTGGGTCTCATTTCCCCTTTTAAGACAATAGAAAAATAATAACAGGAATGTTGATTATAATAAGTAAAAAACAGAACATCTATAAGTTTGCAGTAATGACGTAAAAGATGGGATAAATAGGGAAAGTTTTATTTATTTATCTATTTATTTATTTATTTAAATGCCAGTGGCAGTATGTGGAAGGAATTTTAGGGTCAGAAAAGTCAGGGAAGTAATGTTTTATAACACCATTGGAGTAATGGATTCAGACAATAATCATCATTGGATGTTAAAACCATTGATTAAAGGGACCAGCAGTTAGCGTAATGGCTATGTCGCTGGACTCCCACGTAGTCGACCACGGTTCGTTTCTCGGACTCGGTGGCTTAGAACTCACGCTGGGCGCGTGTGCGTGCGTGCCCAAAATCTCAAGAGGAGAATGGAGGAGAAGGGATTGCGGCGTGGCCATCCCCCTGGGGGGTGATTTCTCGCTTTCTATCTCTCTGTCTCTCTCTGTCTGTCTGGCGAGCGCACGCACCCTATAGCGAAAACCTCTCCAAAAAAAACAAAAAACAAAAAACAAAACCCCATTGATTAAAGGTTGTTGAGAGATAAGATATTTATACAGTCTTTTTTTTTGGGGGGGGAGAGGTTTCTTTGCTTTCACGCGCGTGTGCTTGCCAGACAGACAGAGAGAGACAGAGAGACAGAAAGCGAGAAATCACCCCCCAGGGGGGATGGCCATGTCGCAATCCCTTCTCCTCCGTTCTCCTCTTGGGATCTTGGGCACGCACGCACACGTGTCCGGTGTGAGTTTTAAGCCACAGAGTCTGGAACGCGAACCGCGGTCGGGCGACAACATGGGCATTGAGCGACAGAGACATTACGCCACAT
>NW_006159601.1:3680465-3693376 GCF_000334495.1 Tupaia belangeri chinensis | reverse complement strand
TTCTCGCTTTCTATCTCTCTGTCTCTCTCTGTCTGTCTGGCGAGCGCACGCACCCTATAGCGAAAACCTCTCCAAAAAAAACAAAAAACAAAAAACAAAACCCCATTGATTAAAGGTTGTTGAGAGATAAGATATTTATACAGTCTTTTTTTTTGGGGGGGGAGAGGTTTCTTTGCTTTCACGCGCGTGTGCTTGCCAGACAGACAGAGAGAGACAGAGAGACAGAAAGCGAGAAATCACCCCCCAGGGGGGATGGCCATGTCGCAATCCCTTCTCCTCCGTTCTCCTCTTGGGATCTTGGGCACGCACGCACACGTGTCCGGTGTGAGTTTTAAGCCACAGAGTCTGGAACGCGAACCGCGGTCGGTCGACAACATGGGCATTCAGCGACATAGCCATTACGCCAACTGCTGGTCCCAAGATATTTATACAGTCTTAAAGATGAATTATATAGGGACCAGCAGGTGGCGTGGTGTTTAAGGCACTGGACACTCCCACATAATCTACCACGGTTTGAGTCCTGGACCTGGTAGCTTGGTTTCTCACTTTTCCTTTCTTTCTCTCTTTGTTTTTCTCTCTGGTCAAATTAAAATAAATGAATGAATAAATAAAAATAAATTATTTTTTGAGAGGTTTTTGGTATAGGGTGTATCTGCTTGCCAGAAAGACAGAGAGAGACAGAAGGATATAAAGCAAGGCATGACCCCTCCAGGGGGGATGGCCATGCCGCAATCCCTTCTCCTCCATTCTCCTCTTGGGATCTTGGGCACACACACACATGAGCCCAGCGTGAGTTTAAGTCACTGAGTCTGGGACTCAAACCGTGGTCTAAACTACATGAGAGTCCAGCGACATAGCCATTACACTAACTGCTGGTCCAAAATGAAATAATTATAAAAAAGAGTAATTATATATAATTATATACATGTATATTGTATATATATGTATATATACATGTATATAATTATATATGTGTGTATATATAGAACAAATTTTTAAGTTTTTTTTTTAATTCCATGACTGAGAGAGGCAGAAAGAAAGAGAGGAGATAGAGCACCCCATCAGCATCTAGATACCAGTCCACCTCCAGCTTCAGCCCACCCTGGATTACATGCACACATATGCTCTGCATTAGGGAAATCTCTCTGGACTTGAACCAGCCATCTTCCCATATGAGGCTGCCTTGTAGAGCTGTTGCACTTTACCACTATCCCACCATTTAGCCTCCATGGTTTCTTATATTAATATAATTTTTATATTACGAAAAAGAAAAGTATATCTTTCCAATGTGGAGATATAGTAAATACCATATAACCAAATGACCAAAGTTGTCATCACCAATTATAAGGCAAGCTGACATTATGTACCTTCCCATGTAATGCAACAGGAAGTGTACAATCTCATCTATGTAGTATTATTAGCAAAATTTCCTAACCTGAAGAGAAAATAATAAGACCCAGAAGACTATTCTCTAAAATAACTAACCTATACACTTCAAGAGAAATTTTACTATTTTAAAAGATAAAAAAGGAAAAAAGCGAAAACTATTCTAGAATATTATATCTAGATTATAGAAACTTGTATAATCTATATTAAAAGAAACTGGAGATATAACAACCTAATGCAGTATGTAGTCCTTGATTGGATTCTAGCTTTTTTTTTTGTTTTAGAATTATTTTATTTAACTTTATTTATTTTAATTTGACCAGAGAGGGACAGAGTGAGAGTAAGTGAGTGAGTGAAAGAGAGAGAGAGAGAGAGAGAGAGAGAGAGAGAGAGAGTAAGTGAGTGAGAGAGAGAGAGAGAGAGAGAGAGAGAGAGAGAGAGAGAGAGAGAGAGAGAGAGAAAGTGAAAAAGCAAGCCACCAGGCCTGGGACTTGAACCATGGGGGGGCCATGTGAGAGTCTAGTGCCTTCAATCACCATGCCACCTGCTGGTCCCAAGGATCCTAGCTTTACCAAAGCTATAAAATGGGCCAACAAGTGGTGTGGTGGTTAAGGCACTGGACTCCCTCCCACACAGCCAATCATAGTTTGAGTCTCTGACCTGGTGGTTTGAAAATCACACTGGGTACATGTGTGTACATGCCCAAAACCCTAGGAGGAGAATGGAGGAGAAGGAATTGTAGTGTGGCCAACCCTCTTGGGGAAGGGGGTGATTTCTCACTTTGTCTCTTTCTGTCTCTTTCTGACAAGTGCATAGACCCTATGGCAGAAAGAGCTATTAAAAAAATCTAAATGTTCATTAGCTGATGAGTGAATAAACAAACGTGGTATATCCATAAAAACAATATTATGCAATCAGAGAAAAGAATGAAGTACAGATACATGCTAAAGCATAAGTGAACCTTGAAAATGCTATGCAAAGAGAATTCAGACACAGGGACCAGCAGATGGTGTAATGGTTATGTCATTGGACTCCCACATGGCTGACCGCAGTTTAAGTCCCAGACCTGGTGCTTGAGACTCATACTGGGTGCATGTGTACGCATGCCCAGAATCCTGAGAGGAGAATGGAGAAGGGATTGCAGTGTGGCTATCCCCTTATGGGGGTGATTTTTGTCTTTCTTTCTTTCTGTCTCTTTCTCTCTGTCAAGCACACATACCCTACAGCAAAAATCTCTCTCTCAAAAAAAAAAAAAAAAAAAAGAATTCAGACACAAAAGGACACATAATGTATGATTCTGTCCCTGTGAAATTTTCAGAAATGGCAAATCCATAGAAACAAAAGGTATATTAATGGTGCCTAGGGCTGGGAGAAGGTAAGAATGGGAAGTGACTACTAATAGCAACAGGGTGCCTTTCTGGGATAATGAAAATATTATGAAATCAGATAAAAGTAATGGTTGCATACCCTTTGAAAATAATGAAAGATCTCAATAAATAAATAAACGTGACACTTTGTGAGGCAACCCTACATGGGAAGGTCCCCAGTTCACATCCAGAGACCTCCCTGAGCACACTGGTCATGCTTGCCCATGATCTGGGGCTGGCTGAAAGCTGAGGATGGATTGTAGCATTGAGACCCTGTTCGGGCACTGTCTCTCTCTCTCTCTCTCATGTCTGTCTCATTCATGGTAGAAATACATAAATAAACTTAAAAATAAAAAAAAGTTACAAAGGACATTGATTAGGACAATTGAGAAAATGTAAATGACCTATCTATTAGCTAATCACTTTTCAGTGGTAAATTTCTTGGTTGCAAGAGTGGTATGGCTTTATAGGAGTGAAGGCGTTCAGGAAATGCTCTCCTCCCCCAGTATGGCACTTGGATACGCTGATTCCTTTGAACCCAGGGCACTTGAAGAAAAGCAGATGTAGGCAGAGGCTTTCTCTGAGCTCCCCTTATCTGCCTGAAGATAGATTCTCCAAAGGAACTCAACTGTCAAGAGTCTCCTCCCAGGGATTTTTATCAACCAGGTAGATTAATTCGGATCACAGGAGAAGAGACCGCAAAGCTGACACTGGGCCAAACGCTACCACCCATTCTGAGGCAGACTATCACCTCTTCTGAGGGCTAAGAGACTTTTATCTGCCTGACAGTCTTATTCACCATACATTTCCTGTGCTTGCCCTCCCCCAACTTGTGCTGTCCCCTCACCCCCAATGCCAGCTTTACCCCCACCCCCAAGCCCTCAGGTTGTTCTGTAAGTTTCAGTCACCTGGCCTTTGAATCACATATTTTGTGGGACTCCCCTGCATACATAGGCAGAGAGAGAGAGAGAGAGAGAGAGAGAGAGAGAGAGAGAGAGAGAAAGTGAAAAAGCAAGCCACCAGGCCTGGGACTTGAACCATGGGGGGGCCATGTGAGAGTCTAGTGCCTTCAATCACCATGCCACCTGCTGGTCCCAAGGATCCTAGCTTTACCAAAGCTATAAAATGGGCCAACAAGTGGTGTGGTGGTTAAGGCACTGGACTCCCTCCCACACAGCCAATCATAGTTTGAGTCTCTGACCTGGTGGTTTGAAAATCACACTGGGTACATGTGTGTACATGCCCAAAACCCTAGGAGGAGAATGGAGGAGAAGGAATTGTAGTGTGGCCAACCCTCTTGGGGAAGGGGGTGATTTCTCACTTTGTCTCTTTCTGTCTCTTTCTGACAAGTGCATAGACCCTATGGCAGAAAGAGCTATTAAAAAAATCTAAATGTTCATTAGCTGATGAGTGAATAAACAAACGTGGTATATCCATAAAAACAATATTATGCAATCAGAGAAAAGAATGAAGTACAGATACATGCTAAAGCATAAGTGAACCTTGAAAATGCTATGCAAAGAGAATTCAGACACAGGGACCAGCAGATGGTGTAATGGTTATGTCATTGGACTCCCACATGGCTGACCGCAGTTTAAGTCCCAGACCTGGTGCTTGAGACTCATACTGGGTGCATGTGTACGCATGCCCAGAATCCTGAGAGGAGAATGGAGAAGGGATTGCAGTGTGGCTATCCCCTTATGGGGGTGATTTTTGTCTTTCTTTCTTTCTGTCTCTTTCTCTCTGTCAAGCACACATACCCTACAGCAAAAATCTCTCTCTCAAAAAAAAAAAAAAAAAAAAAGAATTCAGACACAAAAGGACACATAATGTATGATTCTGTCCCTGTGAAATTTTCAGAAATGGCAAATCCATAGAAACAAAAGGTATATTAATGGTGCCTAGGGCTGGGAGAAGGTAAGAATGGGAAGTGACTACTAATAGCAACAGGGTGCCTTTCTGGGATAATGAAAATATTATGAAATCAGATAAAAGTAATGGTTGCATACCCTTTGAAAATAATGAAAGATCTCAATAAATAAATAAACGTGACACTTTGTGAGGCAACCCTACATGGGAAGGTCCCCAGTTCACATCCAGAGACCTCCCTGAGCACACTGGTCATGCTTGCCCATGATCTGGGGCTGGCTGAAAGCTGAGGATGGATTGTAGCATTGAGACCCTGTTCGGGCACTGTCTCTCTCTCTCTCTCTCATGTCTGTCTCATTCATGGTAGAAATACATAAATAAACTTAAAAATAAAAAAAAGTTACAAAGGACATTGATTAGGACAATTGAGAAAATGTAAATGACCTATCTATTAGCTAATCACTTTTCAGTGGTAAATTTCTTGGTTGCAAGAGTGGTATGGCTTTATAGGAGTGAAGGCGTTCAGGAAATGCTCTCCTCCCCCAGTATGGCACTTGGATACGCTGATTCCTTTGAACCCAGGGCACTTGAAGAAAAGCAGATGTAGGCAGAGGCTTTCTCTGAGCTCCCCTTATCTGCCTGAAGATAGATTCTCCAAAGGAACTCAACTGTCAAGAGTCTCCTCCCAGGGATTTTTATCAACCAGGTAGATTAATTCGGATCACAGGAGAAGAGACCGCAAAGCTGACACTGGGCCAAACGCTACCACCCATTCTGAGGCAGACTATCACCTCTTCTGAGGGCTAAGAGACTTTTATCTGCCTGACAGTCTTATTCACCATACATTTCCTGTGCTTGCCCTCCCCCAACTTGTGCTGTCCCCTCACCCCCAATGCCAGCTTTACCCCCACCCCCAAGCCCTCAGGTTGTTCTGTAAGTTTCAGTCACCTGGCCTTTGAATCACATATTTTGTGGGACTCCCCTGCATACATAGGCAGTTAAATATGGTTTTTCTCCTTTTAATTCATCTTCCATCTGTTCGATTCATGGGATACCCAGGAACCTAGAGGAGTGGAGGGAAGCCATTCTTAGTGCCTTTAGAGTATATGTGCTACCCGCTAGGAAATTTTTAGAGATTACTTAAAGATGAAGTATTTAGGGATGAAATGTCATGATATTTGCACTTTACTTTCAAATGGATCGTACGAAAGTATTGAGAGAAAGCAAATATGGCAATATTCTAATAGGTGTTGACCTAGGTAAAAGATACGCAGGTGTTTATGGTATTATTCTTTAAACTTTGTTTCATGGCTAGAAATCTTTTAAGATAAAAAGTCTAGGTGGGCCGGCTACGGACCGTCTTTTACGGCCAGCTGGGCGATGATAGACTTCTGTGGCTTGTGAGGGAAAACTAGGAATGTAGAAACAAAGCCCTTTCCCTTCCAAACCTCTCGTGGTCTGACTGTCACCAGCCCAGTCACACAGTTAGGCTGTCTTGAGGCTAAAGGCAGATATCTGTGCTTGTGCTTCCTAGCGCTGATGGTTGCCCTGAATTGTGTAACTTCATAGCATTGCCTGGGGCGTCTTAAACATTCCTTAGGGCTAGGAGGGGGCATGGTGCGTGAGGTGCTGGACACGCTCATGGCCGACTGTGGTCAAGTCCTGGACCTGGTGACATTTTTTTTTTTTCTCTCTCTCTGGTGAGCCTACGTGTCCTATAGCAAAAACTGAAAAAAAAATAATAACATTAAGCAAAATAATAATTATTTTTTTAAAAAGTCCCCAAAGGGCTAGTGGTAACTTCATTAGTGAAATCGGAAGGGTAATGAGATTCAAATTGCTTGGGATTGACAGTCTAGGAACACATGGAGGAAGGGGAAGGCCAATGGTGGAGGCTAGAAAACCGAAGGTTGGCTGTTGAGTTTGGGTAATAACAGGGAGTAAGAAGAACCAGTGCCCCAGTGCCCCAATCCCATTTGGGGCTTTGAATAGTAACACTGATCCATGGGAGATTTTTAGAATCCAGCTGCTCCTGGCTAAGGGCTACAAAAGGGGTGATTTTGTGTCCCTTCCCCTGGCCCACCTACTCATATTACCTTTCTTAACCAAGGAGTCATTGTGATCTTGCTCAGCCTTTTTTTTTTTCTCTTGGCCTTTGTTCTATTATTTTGCTCCCAAGGATACTAGAAGGAGCCTTGTAGTGCTGGACTAACTGGTGTTTCGTTTTGGGCAGAAATTCGGGGTCTCAGCTTAGAGCAGGATTTGGGGCTGTGGAATGGCAGAGCACCAACATAGGGAAGGTTTTGTGAGGCTAACACTGATCCATGGGAGATTTTTAGAATCCAGCTGCTCCTGGCTAAGGGCTACAAAAGGGGTGATTTTGTGTCCCTTCCCCTGGCCCACCTACTCATATTACCTTTCTTAACCAAGGAGTCATTGTGATCTTGCTCAGCCTTTTTTTTTTTCTCTTGGCCTTTGTTCTATTATTTTGCTCCCAAGGATACTAGAAGGAAGCCTTGTAGTGCTGGACTAACTGGTGTTTCGTTTTGGGCAGAAATTCGGGGTCTCAGCTTAGAGCAGGATTTGGGGCTGTGGAATGGCAGAGCACCAACATAGGGAAGGTTTTGTGAGGCTAACTGGAGAAGGCAGAGAAGACTGGATTTCTGGTTTGCCCCTGACCACTGGTGCCTTCTGTTTTTGAAACAGACGTGCTTCATCCTTCCCAGAGCAGGGGCCAGGGAAGGGAATTCGAAGTGCAAAGTCCCAGCCGGGGAAATTAAGCTGCAAGAGCTCAATGCTTGAAAAATATTGACTGTTTCTTTTTTTAAGCTAATATTCCAAATTTCTTATGAAAGTCAACTTAGACATCCAGGACACAGGAAACAAGGCAAGAGGCCGCAGCCAGCTGCCTCAGAGGACCCGGGACACTTTCTTAATAACATCCAGATGGTTCCACAGAAATTGTTAACATCTTGAAAAAAAAAAAATCAGCTGCAGAAGAAATGAGATTCAAGTGTTTTAGGAAGGACAGCCTGGAGGACAGTCCCAAGGGACTGAGAGTGGGTCTGAAATATAAACCTCTGTGGTGGGATTACTGCTTCCTACAGCAAGTCTGGAGGGGAGCCGGTGTAAACACCCAGGGCTTCTAGGGGAGCCTTCAGGTTGGCAAGGCCTGCCCCAGCAGAACTGGCCTTTTGGTCATGTTAATCCATTCACAGACCTGGGTTTGCAATAACTTTTTACGCTACTATTACTTTTTCTTTTAGAGAGGACCATTTACCTCCCAGTCTACTATCTTTACAAGACTCTATAGGCTCAGGGCTCAGGGCCAACAGGTTTTAAGGGCTTATGGCAATATTTAACCCTGAAACAATATTACACATATGGTATATTTATAATCATATGTATACACGTATCTTTATACATGGCAAAATGTATTTCCCAACATATAAAAATAAACCCACCAAATTTAAATTTGTAGATATTTAATTAAATGCCTATAATAGCTAACATTATGTTAACTCAATTAATTCTTAAGTTTAGTGTTCACTAAAAGGTTTATTGCACTCCAAAACAATCTATACATTAGATATTCCCATTTTCCAAGAAATGTTTAGACATCAGTTCCTTGGCATTAAATAATTTTAAACATGAAATTTTAAAATTCTTCCACAATTTTGCGGAGAAAAGAGACATATGTCGGGGACCAGCAGGTGGCATGGTGGTTAAGGCGCTGGACACTCCTGCATGGCCGGCCAGGGTTCAAGTCCCCAGACCTGGTGGCTTGCTTTCTCACTTCCCCTTTCTCTTTCTCTGTCTCTCTGGTCAAATAAAAAATAAATGAGTGAATAAATAAATAAATAATTATTAAAAAGGAAAAAAGAAAAGAGACATATATCTTTACAGTAGATGTGAGTGCTTTATAATATGTTTACATCTATTGTAGTAGGAAAAGAGTGGAGTCCTCAGATGAAGAGGCCAGGGGCCTATGAAGGCCTGAGCACAATTTTGGTTTTCTGAAAAGGTATGTTTCTTGTCTCTCTCCTCCTAGTTCCCTCCCTCTAGGGAAGATAAAATGACTTGCTTGTGGAATGCAACTGTTTGCACACAAATCATTTATTTGGAACCAAAAATGGGACAAAGAGAAGTTGAAGCTACAGACTCAGCAAGACTGAGTTCACCACTCCCCACTTCTCACTTCTCAAGGGGCTACTCTAAAGCCCATCAGAGGTGTCTCGGCCTCCCATCCTGTTACTCGCCATTGTAATAGGATTCGCTTCTTTGTCTGACTCAAGAGGCCATTAGAGTTGGTAAGGGTGACCTGGTAGTCCTCGTGCAGTTCCCACATTCTAAATCAGGAAGCCTGCAGGAAGGGAGAATGAACAGCAAAAATGTACGCAGCCTGGAACTTTCTGTTTGAAATACCTAGGGTATTTAGTATGAAAAAAGTACGTGTATAACTGAAAACAAAACAAAACAAAACCAAAAACAAAAAAAACCTAATGCAAGAACCAGAATTTTCTGTAACAAACCACATTACTAAAGAAAGACCAGCTGAGGAAGCCCACCAAACTGGTTAAGGAACCTTAAACCAGGTACATTCATTAGATTGAGCCGTTTCTTTCCTTCCAGAGAACATGACATTTAAGCTTTGACTTCTTGGGATTCCACCGGAGGACTCTTTGGAAGAATGCAATGACCTCTTCCTTCCTCTCCAAACTGAAATCTAGGTTATTACAATTCCAAATGGACACAGAGTCCTGCCAAGTTTATAGGAAATTGGAATGACGGTGTGGGTTCCCACCACTAGGGACAGCCAGAAGTTGAAGGCTCAGAGAATAAGTAACATTTCCCTCGTGATTCCCACACACATCTATTTTTATTTTAAGGGGCTCTGCATTTCCATTCAATTTTGTGAATGGAGGCATCCATATGGAATTTTTACCAACTCTACTAAAATAAAAGCATGCAACTTCTCAGCGGTATACTGAAATATCCACAGGCATTCAAGGGTAGGTCAGAAAGGATGACCGACTTTCACTTTGTAAGACCTGTGAGAAATCAACTAATTTCTTTTTCTTTTTAAAGAATTGTTTATTTATTTAATTTTATTTGTTGTTATTATTTTTTAAATTGACCAGAGAGATACAGAGAAAGTGAGAAAGCAAGCTGCCAGGTCTGGGACTTGAACCGCACTTGGCCATGTGAGAGTCCAGCACCCTTAACTGCCACAGCACTTGCTGACCCCCAAATCAACTAATTTCTGATTGGTACCTCCTGGGCATATGGCAGAGGACAATATCAATTTGTAAATCAACCTACAAGAGAGATTGTCTTTGACAAAGTGTAGCTCATCATTTAATAGAAGTTATAAAATACCTGCTCTAAGATAAGCAGCTTATATATATGTATTTGATTTAAATTCAGAATTTGGGGAGCCCCCATATAAGAGACGTATTTTTATTGGTAATTTTCAGTAAGCTTTTATGAAAATATATATTATTTACAACTTTTTGAAATCCTTCTGTTAGTTTATTTGTTTGCTCATTTATGATATCCCTCCCAGCTTCTTCAACTTCCATCTCTACCCCTTTATTCTCTCTGTAACGTAAGCTCTAAAAGGCAGGGAGCTCACCTTTCCTTTCCTTTTTTTTTTTTTTTTTTTTTTTGTGGTTGCAGGGCTTTTTTTTTTTTTTTTTTTTTTTAGAGGTTTTTGCCATAGGGCATGTGCGCTCACCAGAAAGACAGAGAGACAGAGAGACAGAAAGCGAGAAATCACCCCCCAGGGGGGATGGCCACGCCACAATCCCGTCTCCTCCATTCTCTTCTCAGAATATTCGGCATGCATGCACATGCGCCTGCTGTGAGTTTAAGTCACCAGGTCCAGGACTTGAACTGCGGTCAACTACATGGGAGTCCAGCAACACAGCCATTACGCTAACTGCTGGTCCCACCTTTCTTGATTCTATACCTCTAGAACTATTGGGTCATCGGGAAAGTCATGATGGATTTTTTGCATAGGAAAACACATCATGACTTTCCTGACAACATCATAGAATAGTGCCTGAGACATAGTAGTTGCTCAGCAAATGTTTTTCTCATTCATCCAACAAATAAAAAATGTCTTTTTTTTTTTTTTTTGGAGAGGTTTTTGCTATAGGGCGCGTGTACTCGCCAGACAGACAGACAGAGACAGAGAGACAGAAAGCGAGAAATCCCCCCCCAGGGGGGATGGCCACGTCGCAATCCCTTCTCCTCCATTCTCCTCCTGGGATCTTGGACGCGCCCGCACACACGCCCTGCATGAGTTTAAGCCACCGGGTCCGGGACTCGAACTGCAGTCGACTACGTGGAAGTCCAGCGACATAGCCATTACGCTATCTGCTGGTCCCAAAAATGTCTTTTCTTTTTAAAAAAAGATTAGTTATGAAAAAAGACATTACATATAGTCATACAGGAGACTGAGCTTTCAGTTGTAGTTTTTGTTATTTGTATTTCTTTCTTTCTTTCTTTCTTTTTTTTTTTTTGTTATAGGGCACGTGTGTTCGCCAGAAAGATAAAGAGAGACAGAGAGACAGAAAGTGAGAAATCATCCCCCAGGGGAGATGGCCACCTCACAATCCCTTCTCCTTTGTTCTTCTCTCAGGATCTTGGGCACGCATGCACACGTGCCTGGCATGAGTTTAAACCACCAGGTCTAGGACTCGAACCACGGTCGACTACATAGGAGTCCAGTGACATCGCCATTACACCAACTGCTGGTCCTGCTATTTGTATTTCTTAATGCTTCACGTTAACTGGACAACATGCAACCGTATTTATTTTTATAACATTTGTGTGCCTGTACCAGGCATTGTTCTTGGGAGGAAAAATTCTACATTGATGGAATTTATTTTCCAGTAGAAAGAAAAAGACATTAAAACAAAAAGAAAAGAAAAGAAAACAAAAACATATTCTATCAAGCGGAGGAAAATATTATGAAGGAAAAGTAAAGTAAGATAAGGGGTTGTTTTAGTTCATTTGCAGTTGCTTAAAAACTGAATACCACAGACTAATTTTTGAAGAATAAAAGTTTACATGGCTTATGGTTTTGGAGGTCTAAAGCCAAGGGGCCACATCTGGTAAGGGTCTCGTTGGTGGCAACTCTTTACAGAGTCCTGAGGTGACGCAGGGCATCACACAGGAAGAAGTTAAGAGTTGTGCCCGTGTCCATATCTCTGTGTATCTCACTCCCTCTCCTTACAAACCCACCAGTATTCACATACTGGAAGCCTCTCCCCAAATACCTTGTCTAATCCTATTCACCTCCCGACAGCTTCATGTCTTAATCCTATAGTCGGATTAAATTTCACCCTCTTAATACACCACAACCAAATTTGACACATGAATTTTGGGGGGACACAATCGAAGCACACATAGCAGGGTGGTTAGCAAAGGTTTTTGACAAAAGGACACATTTGAGAGCAACTTGAATGAAGTAATGAAATGGACACTGCAGATGGTCAAAGGGAAAGGAGACAGTCCTAAGTACCCAGAGTTAGTACTGGGTACTAAGTATGCTTTCCTCTTTTGTGGAGTGGCAGAGAGGACTTAGAGCAGAGTGAGTCGGAAGGGAGTAGCAGGTAAGAATTGGTGAGGTGGGGCAGGTCCCGGAGGCTGAGAGGCCTGGGTAGACTTTTGGAATTTACTCCATATCAAATGAAGAGGCTGTTCAAGGGGCTAGAACTGAGCAGTGCTGAGACTTGGCTTAGGTTTTTAAGGCTTCCTCTGCCTGCTGTGTGACAAAATAAATGGGGCGGGTGAGTTGGCAAGAGGGTAGTTGCAGGACCAGGTAGGTTTGTAGTAATCCAGGTGAAAGGATTGGTAACCCTGGCTAACGGCAGTGAGGAGATCTGGTTAGATTCAGCCTATGTGTTGGAGGCGAGGCCAATAATATGCAGATGTCTAGAGGTGGGATGTGCGAGCCCAGCCAGGAATGGCTCTGAGTTTTTCTTTGTAAAAGGATACCCAGGCTGCTTTGTGAGGTAGAGAAGACTGTGGGAACAGCAGGCCTGAGGAGAACTCAAGAGTTGACTTGGGGCCGTATTCTAAGTATAAGTTTGTAGCACACGCGGGGGAGAGGCCAAATAGGAAGTTCCATATATGGTGAAGTCCCAGCCTGAGACCTTTGCTTGCAGGATGACATGGGCCCTAACTAGCCAAGGGCTCAAGAGAATGGAGCCAAACATGAGGTCAGTGTCAGGCCACACAGCTGCTGCACCTAAGTGAACCCAAATCAAGTGGGGAGCA
>NW_006159601.1:3599268-3680185 GCF_000334495.1 Tupaia belangeri chinensis | reverse complement strand
GCTGAACCTAGGTGATCACAAATCAAGTGTGGAGCAGTTCTACGTAGTTACTAACGCGAGATTCCTCCTCTAGTAATGTGCAGGGGCCTTGTTTAGTCTGTAGCCTTCTTGCTAATGTTCTCTTCTTTTATCTCTATACCCTGATGCTATTTATTGGTCAAAGAACTATAAAGCTACTTGTTTTTTTAATAAGACAGATGACCACAACATGAAGGTTTAACTTTAGAGTTTAAACATGTGGCTTTTTACTGCTAATTGGTGAGCCCGCAGGCTAGGAAACATAAAAGAACCCTTGTTCGTATTCCTACTGGAGAGCCATCCTGTGTTTGGGAGGACCTGGCAGTAAATGATGGGTATAGCTGAGGCAGTGAGGTTTCAGGTCCCCTCTTTGCAGAAGCCAAAGGAACCATAAGTCTGGTGGCTCTCGAGATTCGGGGCACGTTGGAGTGCCTGGAGGGCCTGCCACTGCCTACTCCAAAACAGGATTTAGTTCTTCCTAACCTTAGGGATCGCCGTGGTCCCAATCCCTTTATGACTAGTAACTCTCCTTAGTCCCCAGGGATCTAGAATAATCAGCGGGTGAATTCCATTTTTCCTTGTACCTTAAGTCTGAAGCTCATGGGCCTTTCCCATAACATAAATAACAATCTATTCCTGTACATATTGTCTTATTCACAGGAAATTGTCTCTGAATGACATCACAGGACAGTTCTACAGAATTCTGTTGATGTTTATTGTGGAGTCATTGTGGGAATGACATGGTTCCTGTCCCAGTAGCTAGCAGAGCCCATCCATTATGTTTAAGATTCTAGAGTTGGCGGCAGAGATAGGAGAAACACAGGTGAGCAGAATTCCAGGATGTCTCATCATCCTTTCAATGCTAATGTTATAGCAAAACATTTTCTCTAAATATTATTCTAAGCTCTTGGAAGTGACTATATGGCAAAGCATGGTACTTTTCTTTACCTATGCCATTTGTTGAGTTGAAAGAGAGTAACGAACAGACAGACAGATAACACCCCCAATGGGGTCCTTATTCTGCAATTCACCACTAGCTTCAGCCGGCCCCAATTTACACCCAAGGTACTCAGAGAGGTCTCTGGATCTAAACGCTGAACTTTTTCATATGGACCAGCCTCATGGGGCATCACTTTTTACCACTGTTACACTGTGTGACCCCTAGTACTCTAATTTTAAGCTAGGCATAAAGCTACGTGGCATTAAGACTACATTTCTAGCTTCCTTTACAGCTAGGTAGACTATAAAACTGAGTTCTGGCCAATGCAAGTAGCTGAAAATACCTAGGGGCAGCTATGAGAGACCGCACTTTAGAGGCATTATATAAATAGACTCCGCCCCTTCTTCATGCTTTCTCCATCCTCTGCCTGAAATGCACATACCATTGGTTGAGGCCATGCTTGATGGAGCGCTAGGAGAGAAGGAATAGCACACCACATCCTGTCTTCAAGGGCCTTCCATATGAGAGAGAAACCTTGGTCTGATTTACTAGGCCTCATAGATGAACCTAATCCCAACTAGTACAATTAGCTACATTTTGCCCTAGTTAGTGTGCTTAGTGATACACTCTATGGCATCATTCTTAGCTGCTGAGGACAGGATGTTCATCCTGCCCAAAAGTCATGGATGTTAGTTACTCCCGGATATCGCAGTACACAATCAAGATTGGGCTTCAACATTACTCAGGGCCTGACTATCAGAAAGTGAGAATAATGGTTTCTTATCAACTATGGCTTGAGTTCATTTGTCCCCTCAGCCACAGGGATGTGTCCTAGCATATGCCACTGTTGTCCACTTGCGTTTGTAAATGTAGGTAAATAAAGCCAAGAGAGTTTCTATAGGCGAATGAGAGAAGTCCCCGCCACTCCTTTAGGCTTGTTTTTATTATTACACAAGTAGCATGTGCACAGGGGCTGGTAGGTGGCATGGTGGTTAAGGATACTAGACTCTCACATGGGTGACTGCAGTTTGAGTCCCACACCTGACAACTTGCTGTCTCGCTTTCCCCCTCTCACTCACTCACTCACTCACTCACTCACTCACTTGCTCTGTCCCTCTCTGGTCAAGTTAAAATAAGTTAATAAATACATAAAGTTAAAATAATTCTTTTAAAAAAGTAACATCTGCACAAAACTTCAAACAGTACAAAACTATGTATATATATATACACACACACACACACATACCATTTATATAACATAAATGGGACTATACTACACACATCATAATATACTTTGTTTTTAAAACTTAGCAATAATCGTAAACATTTTTCTCAAAGTGGATATACGCATCAACTTCTCACTGCATAGCTTTCCACTGTCTAGTAGATGCACCACAATTTATTTAACTAGTTTCCTGTTATTGGACATTTGTTTCCCGAGGTTTGCTATTATAAACATTGCTGCAGAAGATTTCCTTAAGCATGGATCTGTGAACCGGTACAGGAGTAATTGCTAGAACTGGAGGTGCCAGGTGAAATGGTGTGTCGAGTGTATAAGTAGTGCCCTCTGCATTTAGACTTCCGGCAGCACTGTCAAGCCTGCTTTCTACACTCAGGTTCCCATTGGGAGCCACACCGGACAGAAGCTTTATTTCCTATCCACTTGCTCCTTCCGTTGTTCGTGTGTCTGCTCAGAAAGCATGGCATCTGACTTCAAAAGACAAATGAGAAGCAGGTGTGTGCTCTTCAGCGTCACACTCAATGTTGCTTAAAGGTCAGTATTTCCTTATTACCAAAAAGATGCTAGTGATTATTCCTGTTTAAGAAATGGGCATATTTGGGTCGGCAGGTGGTGTGGTGGTTAAGGGCACTGGACTCCCACATGGCCAACCGCGGTTCGAGTCCCAGTCCTGGTAGCTTGCTTTCTCACCCCATTCCCTTTCTTTTTCATTCTGCCCCTCTCTGGTCAAATTAAAATAAAAAATAAAATAATTCTTAAAAAAGAAAAAGAAGAAATGGACAATATTAAGCTCTCAAGAAATGAGGGAGCTACGGAAGATCATTGGAGAGGAAGGATCAGGTATGCCACTAGGAATGTATAAAGCTCAGTCTTCTAGACCCCGAGCCCTGGAGAGGTTATTTCCCCAAAGACAAAAGGGACTTTGACTATCGTTGGAAATAGTAAGATACCTTATGTAAGGGCTGGGAGCGGGTCCAAATTTAGGGCTCATTCAGTATCCTGTGCTCTCCTACCACCTACCTCTACTTCTCCTCTCTTTTCAGAATCTTTCAAAAACGCTAGGATGTGTGGCAGTGGCAGTGGTGGTGTTTTCATTTTTATTTTAGACCATCTCCAATGCCCAGAGATTGCTTGGATAAATTTTTAAAATAAAATGAGAATCTTTGTCCTGAATCTGTACAGCTTTGTGCCCTCTTTGCATCCGCTCTGCTGACATTTCCATGCTCCTAGCCTCCTGCCTGCTGTCTATCTGGTTTAGAAGAAGAGTTCTTTGTATCAGAGGAGGGCTAGGGGACTTGGAACATTTCCTCTGTGCTGGTGCGAGGCCCAAATCCCAACCTCCTTTCAGCCACCCTGCCCGGCTGGGCTTTCTTGGACAGGCTGTCTTGGAAGTAGGTAGCACCCTCTCCTGGGCTAAATCCAAATGTTTTCTATTTGTCCTGAAGTCATCTAGGATAATAACCAGCTTTCCCCTTTCTCTGGCAAGCTCTGCCCCATCACTGCCCCCTCCTGGCCCCTTCTATATTTTATTTGAAGACAGCACTGGACATTTATAATCCAAAGGAGTGACATTGTTGATTCTAAGCAAGATCTGTTAGGGAGAAAGAACATGTTTGAGCACCTAGTATGTGCAGGATCCCAGAGCAGGGGTAGGAAAATAAAAAAGTGAAAGCTGTGATCAGTATAGATAGGGATTTGCAGAATGAGTGACTAAATGCACACGGAACATTATTTTAAACAATGATCAAACAATACAAGTGCCAGAGGGAATCTTTACCCAGCAGTCTCTTCGTTAAACACCGACACTAGGGAAGAAGTAGCCCAAAGGATGATGGCAGAACCTCATCCTGAGAAGTGGTCTCTGGAAAGAGATGTACTAGAAAGTTCCTTTATTGAATCAGTTAACATAAAATGCCAGTATTTGAGCCTTAAGAACTCTTCTACTATCTACCAACACTTTCTACATTCCTTTTTCTTGTGTTTTTCATTGATGTTTACAAAAAAGTGAAGACTTTTTTTTGTTTTTTTAAATTTTATTTTAGTTTTTGCTATAAGGGTGCATGTGCTTGCCGGGGGGAAGAGAGAGAGAGAAAACATTTTCCTCTTGGGATTTGGGGATCCCCTGTCTGGGGGTGTGGGGGAAGGGGAGGCCCAGGGTCTGTCTGGACTCTGACAGCTGTGTGCACTGGGAACCTCTCCCAATCCTGAGGATTTGAGGGCATATATCTGCTCCAGGCAGATCCAAATGGGTCTAAAAGAATCATGTCAAGGTCCAAGAGAAGACTACAAATGTATTTGGAATCTAAGCCTGTGAAATATGTTCAGTGATTATCTCCAAGAACAGAAATGGTTATAGTTACTTTATAGTTCTTCACCCTAGTTGCTAGTAAATATGAAAGGACATGAATGAATGTGAACGAGTGATGAGCAAAGGGAAGCCTCTGTGTTTGGGTACTAGTCTCTGTAGGAACCTCAAATCCAGATACACTATAGAACAATGGTTCTGGGGCCAGTCGCTGACCTGGTGGTTACCAAGCTGGATCCCACATGGCTGATGGTGCAGCCTGAGACCGGAGCTGGTGGCTTGAAAAACGCACCTAGCACATGAGCCCCCGACCACAAAATCCTGAAAGAAGGGAGAAATGAAGGATCGAGCTGTGACCATTTCCATGGGTGGGAGTCTCTCTTTTTCTCTGGCAAGTACATGGACCCTCTGGCAAATTAAAAAAAAAAAAAACCGGCTATAGTTGCTCTTATGGAAGGTCTCCCTGTAATATGTTGCAGAGTAGATTAAGAGTGTGGGTCTGGAAACAGACTGCCCGGGCTGGAATCCTTGCTGCGCCACCCTAGCTGTCTGTCTGTGGCAAGTCAGGGATCCCATCTTGGAGCCCCAGCATCCAGTGGAGGGTTGTTGCGAGTTCAAGCAGGTGAAACACCTAGCTGAAGCAAGACCGGTAAATCCCAGCTTCGGTAATAACATCACCCCGCTGAAGGCGCAGCCCGCCATTTACAAAGCTCCGGGAAATTGTTTCCCTCGGCTTGTGCGCGTAAAATTCTGTCTCTAGCAGAAGCCGAAAGTGGAGGAGCAAACACCTGGCCCCAAATATAATTTCCTCCTGCAGCTCCTCGCAGCCTGGAGGAAATCGCCGGGGGAGGGCCCGGGAGTGCGGCGGCAGCCCCGTAATTTCCAGAGCCCTTCCCCTACACTGACACGTAATTGCCAGATTGTTTTATGAGAGCTGCTTCCTGCCCCCTTCCTGCCTGGCTCCCAAATGTGCTCATTCCCGATGAAGCCTCGCTTCTCCTCCTCGCCTTAATCGCTCCTTTCCTGCCCGCCCCAGCCCCGAGGCTAGGGCGATTTCCTAAATCACTGGGAATTGACTGCTGCGCTGCGCGGGCGCCCCGGGTGGGCCGGGCGCGGCTGTGACCCGGAGGTCAGGGATGCCTCGGTGCCGTTTGACGTCCTGCCCAAGGGGGCTTCCTTTGTCCATCCCGTTCCTGTCTCTCCCGAGCGGGCTCTGCTCCTAAAGCCACCGAGAACTGCTGCCCTTATCCCGAGTGGGGCTGCAGGCCAGGGTTGGCCAGGGCAGGGGTCCTGGAGCCGCATCCTCGTCCAAACCCAGGCGGTTTCAGAATATTCATCCGAGCTGAGCCCTGAGAGATTCATTCCAGAGACTCTTCTTAATGGGCATTTCCCTTTCCAAAAGCCAGCTCTTAGGAGGAAGTGATATGTCCTAATGTTTTTAGCTTAATTTCCCCCATTTGAAGAATTTCTGAGGAAGCAACATGGGGCTTTTTATATGTTAACTATATATTTTTTATTACTAAAGAAACACAATCAGAGTACAAATTTCAAACAGAATCATTTCCAGACGAACCACAGTGAACAGCATTTAGGATATCCTTCCAGAAATGTTCTATACACATAAAAGCTTACAAATGTGTGTGTATATATATATATATTTTTTTTTTCACATAAATGGGAGCATATTGGACATCTTGTTCTACAACTTGTTATTTTTCATTTAGCACATTTTGAATGTTTTCCATTTCAATAAATCTAGATCTCATTTTTAAAATTGCTACATGGTATCCTACTGTTTAATGTACTCATGTATTTAACCAGCTCCCTATTAATAAATTTTTAGATTGTTTTTGCTTTATTACAAACTAAGTGCTATGGTATCGTAAATCTTTATCCATATCTTACATTTTTCAAATAATTTCCACTTAGAGCCCCGCCCCCCCCAGTAACGTTCTGGGAAGCTAAAATTTTGAGAGATGTTAAATTGTCCTCCAGTTGGGACCAGCAGTTAGAGTAATGGCTATGTCGCTGGACTCCCACATAGTCGACCGCGGTTCGAGTCCCGGACCCGGTGGCTTAAACTCACGCTGGGTGCGTGTGCATGCGTGCCCAAGATGCCCTATAGCAAAAAACTCTCCAAAAAAAAAAAAGAGAGAGAAATTGTCCTCCAGTGACATGAGACTACTTCTTCACATATACTATCATAAACATGCATATAATCAAACATTTCAACATTTGTGATCTTAAAGTATATTATTTAAATTACTATTTTCTTTCTTTCTTTTTTTTTTTTTTTTAGTGGTTTTGGTTATAGGGAACTTGTGCCTAAAGAGAGACAGAGAGACTGAAAGCGAGAAATCAATCCCCAGGGGGGATGGCCACGCCACAATCCCTTCTCCATTCTCCTCGTGGGATCTTGGGCATGCACGCACACACGCCCAGCATGAGTTTAAGCCACCAGGTCCGGGACTCGAACTGTGGTTGACTACATGGAAGTCCAGCGATATAGCCATTACACTAACTACTGCTGGTCCCTAAATTATTTTTTTTTTTTTTGGAGAGGTTTTTGCTATAGGGCGCATGCGCTCCCCAGGCAGACAGAGACAGAGAGACAGAAAGCGAGAAATCACTCCCCAGGGGGGATGGCCACGCAGCAATCCCTTCTCTGCACTCCTCTCGGGATCTTGGGTATGTATGCACATGCGCCCGGCATGAGTTTTAAGTCACTGGGTCCGGGATGCGAACCGTGGTCGACTACATGGGAGTCCAGCGACATAGCCATTAGGCCAACTGCTGGTCCCAATTACTATTTTCTTAAGAGTCGGCTTCCAACTTATTTCCAAGTAATTATCTTTTTGTGTTCTGTGAATTTTGTTTATATAAATTTAATCATTTTATATTATACTATTTATCTACACCGTATTGATTATAGATTTCTTTATATATAAAGAAAAATAATCCTTCCCTACTAAAGATATTGCCAGCAGTTCCCAACTTGGTCAATTGTCAGTATTGCTTGATATTTTTCCATATACTATTTCATATAATATTTTAAAAATTATTTTAATAACAAATTAATTCTTTCCTTTTTTGTTTCTGGCCATACTTAGAAACCCTTCCATTAAAAAAACTAAGTTTGGGGTTTTTTGGTTTGTGTTAATCACTCATGTTTTCTTTTATAATTTTTACATTTTAAGTCTTTATGCCAACTAAAATTTCGAGAAAAGAGTAAGTCATACAACAGATGTGAAACTTTATTTTCCACCAGTCTGCTCAGTTGATCTCATACTATTTGCTAAATAATGAATCTTTTCTTGGCATTTTAAAAAGTAAAATGCCTTAATATAAGGCAAACACATATCATTTGATAATGATATGAATCTCTTTAGAGTAGAAAATAATTTGATCCTTAACTGACTGACTTTTAAAGAATTATTTGTTTAATCTTATTATTAGTATTGCTATTTTAAAATTTGCTATAGGGCATGTGCACTCACCAGAGACAGAGACAGAGACAGAGAGAGAGAGAAAGAGAGAGAGAACAAGAAACCGAGCTGCCAGGTCCAGGACTTGAACTGCAGTTACCCATGTGGGAGTCCAACACTTTAACCACTATGTAGGTATACTGACCCAATTGTTAACTGACTTTAAAGATGTGGAGACCCATTTTCTTGAAAGGACAAATGAATTGCTAATATTGGACTGGCCTTTGTGAAATGAGTGCGGCATGAGTTTTAAGTCACTGGGTCCGGGATGCGAACCGTGGTCGACTACATGGGAGTCCAGCGACATAGCCATTAGGCCAACTGCTGGTCCCAATTACTATTTTCTTAAGAGTCGGCTTCCAACTTATTTCCAAGTAATTATCTTTTTGTGTTCTGTGAATTTTGTTTATATAAATTTAATCATTTTATATTATACTATTTATCTACACCGTATTGATTATAGATTTCTTTATATATAAAGAAAAATAATCCTTCCCTACTAAAGATATTGCCAGCAGTTCCCAACTTGGTCAATTGTCAGTATTGCTTGATATTTTTCCATATACTATTTCATATAATATTTTAAAAATTATTTTAATAACAAATTAATTCTTTCCTTTTTTGTTTCTGGCCATACTTAGAAACCCTTCCATTAAAAAAACTAAGTTTGGGGTTTTTTGGTTTGTGTTAATCACTCATGTTTTCTTTTATAATTTTTACATTTTAAGTCTTTATGCCAACTAAAATTTCGAGAAAAGAGTAAGTCATACAACAGATGTGAAACTTTATTTTCCACCAGTCTGCTCAGTTGATCTCATACTATTTGCTAAATAATGAATCTTTTCTTGGCATTTTAAAAAGTAAAATGCCTTAATATAAGGCAAACACATATCATTTGATAATGATATGAATCTCTTTAGAGTAGAAAATAATTTGATCCTTAACTGACTGACTTTTAAAGAATTATTTGTTTAATCTTATTATTAGTATTGCTATTTTAAAATTTGCTATAGGGCATGTGCACTCACCAGAGACAGAGACAGAGACAGAGAGAGAGAGAAAGAGAGAGAGAACAAGAAACCGAGCTGCCAGGTCCAGGACTTGAACTGCAGTTACCCATGTGGGAGTCCAACACTTTAACCACTATGTAGGTATACTGACCCAATTGTTAACTGACTTTAAAGATGTGGAGACCCATTTTCTTGAAAGGACAAATGAATTGCTAATATTGGACTGGCCTTTGTGAAATGAGTGGTTCATAAGATGGGTTCCTGGAGGCTGTGGTTTTCACTCAATAAGTACTTGCTGCCTCTGCTTGCAGGGGCTGATGGGATCACAAAAGCCATATGTAAATTTTGCTCTCAGGAAGATATATAATGTCGTAGGGAAGTGTTGGGTATTTTTATGGAGGGGTGTGTGTCTGCGTGTGCACCTATGTCTGTGTTTACAACTCATTAATATATTGTGAGTTCGTAAGGTTTTTTAAATATAATAAAAGAGATCCAAATTTGTTTAGTTCTTTTAGGAAATAAGCTGTTGAATAGATAATAGTTGGAATAGAGCATCAGAAATTTGTGAGCGATACCATTCAGCTCATAAAAGGGTCCAAACCTTAAATTGACCATTGAGACCGCAGAGATATCTACTGCGTGCTACTGGGCTAGATTTTCTTCTCAGATCCGTAGGCTCTGGTGAAGGGAAAGCTTTACTCTCCTTGCCTGCCCTTCCAGCTTGCGATGCTGGTGACTGAGGCTGTAGCAGCTATCTTGGGATACTGAAGTGAAAAGTATAAGCACAAAAAGTCTGCTCTAGCAAAGACATGTGACCTTCACAGAATTGTTGAGTTGTTGAATGATTCCTAATATCTTTTTCCAGACTTCTCGTTAAGGAAGGAACAAATATCCTGATGGTAGTTTTGCCATTGTGTATTAGGTTTTTCTGTTACTTGTAGCTGAAAACATTTCTGATGTGGAGCTCTATTATTTTTTTTCATTGAACTACACTGACTCCCAGAGTGTAGCTGATCCATCTCGTGTAAATTTTAAACACTGGATGCTACTTAAGCCTGTCCAGCTTCCCTCAACAGCCAAGGAGGGATCATGAGCCAAGACTTCATCTTAAACCTTCCTGAACCCTTTCACCTTTTCTGTTCATGCCAACTCCCCAGGTAAAAAGTTTCAGGAGTTCATTTCCTGCAAGTACAGTATGTCTTTTGTTTCTTTGTAAATTACTCCTATAAAGTTCTTAGGGCTATCAGGGTTCTCAGATTCAAGGATTTGATGAACAAATCTATATTCTTTCTATGCATGAACTCTGATTTTTATGAACTTTCAACATACTCCTCTTTACTCTGAACATTAGACTGGAGGTTAGGTGTATCAGGAGAGTTTTGATGTTTATATCAGAGCCTTTTGTATGGTATTACCATGTTCAATTATTACTTTTGACATTTATTTATTATTTTTTTTAGGCAGAGATTTTTGCTGTAAGGCATGTGCATTCATGAGAGAGAGAGAGAGAGAGAGAGAGAGAGAGAAAGAGAAAGAAATTGAGAATCCTCTCCCCATGGGGAACAGGCGTGCCACAATCCCTTCTCCTTTATTCTCCTCTTAGGATTTTGAGCATGCATGCACACACTCCCAGGGTAAATTTCAAGCCACTGAGTTCAGGACTTGAACCATGGTTGCCCATGTGGAAGTCCAGCACCTTCACCACTATGCCACTTCCTGGCTCCCTACTTTTGACATTTAAAACATGAATACAAACTACAATAATGGAGAAGGGGAATGGGGAGAGGAAGCAAGTCTCTCAGTCTTCCTCTTTCTAAATGAGAGCTAGGATAGTTTTACTCCTCTATTAGGGGCTATTTGGTATCTCTCTCTCTTTTTTAATTGCCAGGAGGTATGTGTACTCACCAGAGAGAGAGAGAGAGACAGAGGAGAAGGCACTTTTTTGATGGGCCGTGGTCCTGTAGCAATTCTTCATCCACCATTTCTCCATTCTTTCGGGATCTGGGGCATGTACACACTTGTCTGGTGTCTCTTTCAAGCCACCAGGGCTGGGATCAAGCCATGGTCAGGTATATTGGATCTGGCTGTCTTAACCACTAGGCCATGGTGCTAGGGGAGTTACCTTTCAAAGCAGCGTTTCCCCGTCTTATGAAGGATAGGTACTATAGCATGGCAAGTAAGAAATGGATCTTTTGAGTTGTTCTCTGTAGGTCTGGATTTTACTTCTGGCCTTTACCAGCTCTGTGGCCTTGGGCCAGTTCCCTAACTCTCTAAGCTTCAGTTCCCTCATCTAAGAAATAGGGATGAAATCAATGTCCAAGCTGTAGTGTTTGTGAAAGGTCTCAGTATCTCATGGTGGTTGGGAGCTTGGCTCAGACACTTGCTAAGTGCCTATTGATGTTGTCACCATAGATTTTTTTATGTAGTCCCATCATGAGAAACTTAATTTTTCAGATTTTCAATTTTTAGACTTTTATTTTGACTTAATTACAGGTTTAAAGGGAAGTTACAAAGATAGTCTAGAGAATATTCATATACCTCTCACTCAGTTTCCCCCTATTGTTAACATCTGACATTATTGTAGTTCATTTGTCAAAACTAAAGGACTGTTAGTTCTGGAATCTGATCCAGGATACCACATTGCCCTTAGTTGTCATGTTTCCTGGAGTCCTGAGAGTTGTGTGGTAGTTTGTTTGTTTGTTTGTTTTAATTGCCGGACTGTGTGTGGCCTTCTCAGAAAGACACAGAGAGGGGGAGGAAGAAAGCACTCCCCCAATGGGTCGTGGTCATGATATAATCCCTTCCCTATTTCTCCATCCTGTCAGAATTTGGGGCACACACACACATGCCAAGCACGTTTTATAAATTTCTGGGATCAGGATTGGAACCATGGTCGACCACGTGGGATCTGGCTCTCTTTACCACTAGGACTATGGGGCCAGCTCCACAGACTTAAGCAGTGAGTCCTATATTCTTGAGTAGAAGTGGAGAATTCATGCCACTTCCCCCGGTCTATTCCTTTTCTGTTCCAGAGACTTCTCAGCCCAAAGACAAGAACAGAGAACACTGAACAGAAGTGATCTGTGTCCCCTAAATATAAGGGGACTTCAAAAACTTCATGGGAAAATAAAATTAAAGTGCAAGTTTCTTTTGGTTAAAAAAAAATGTGAAATACATGTACAGTTTTTTCATAATACACATTTTCCATATACTTTCTGAAGACCCATCATATCGAACCCACTCAGTAACTCTATGGTATAGGTAATAGTTTCATCCGTTTTACGTGAGAGAACTAAAACTTAGAGAAGTTAGTCAGCTTCCCGTTGAGTTGTACATCTGTCTTCAGAGGAAATCCTTTTAGAAGATTCTATTTGCAAATGGAATCTGTCAGTAGAGAATAAGAATGGGGATGTGTAAGCAGGTTGGAGTGTCCTGGAGGAAACGTTGACCTCTTTGTGCTAAGTCTGGGAGCCGCTGACTCTTGCTTCTCGTTGCTATTGAGTCCTGGAGGACATGAGGAGCTCTCCCCTTCAACCTCCCTCTAGGATACTCCTCCATGGCCCTGTTGGAGATACCTGTGGTTACCCCTTCAAGTTCTGGGTGTCCAGGGGAAAGAATTCATCTCTAAATGGAGAAAGTCTCCAGTTAAGCAGATCCACAGCCATTACAATAATACCTTCTAGGGCTTCAAAAGTTTCCATTCCTGGTCATGTTCAAACAGCCCCAAAGGATATTTGAGGACCATTAAGTCCAGATTTACATTGTTTTCCAACAAATGGTAGTACTTTAGAAGGTTTGTTTATTTAACATAAAGCGTAGTTTAAAAAAAAAATGTTTTGGCCCCTAGAGTACAGGAGTTTATGTGTCTTCATGCCCCTCTTTCTGGGGTAGAATAAACATAATAGGGAAATGGCAATGCCTATAGGGTTTTTCATCCCTTCCCATGGATTCCTAGTCTTTTGTGTTTATGATATTGTGGAGTAAAACTTATGTGTAGGAAGAAAAAAAGAAAGATTGTTTTCTCTTGAGTGGAGTTGTTTGTGTTCATATTTCTGGAAGCTGATTAGTTTTGGAAACCCTAGCTCTCTCCTTATCATTTTTCAATTAACTTTATCCTTTCTACTTAAGGTTGAAGAATTATTTTATTGCCCATGTATGTATGCAGTCTTGAAAAGACTCTTGGACTTGGTGAAACTAATATTGTTCCTAGTGCAAACATGTGTATGATGGGAGGAGGAGGGAGGAAGAGAGTTGTGCCTGAATTGTCCTCCTTCTTAGGGCTCCAACATGGAAGATTGCCTGGTTCCAGGAGAACTTTATATAGCTTTCTGTTTTTCAGATTTTTGCCATAGGGTGTGTGCACTTGCTCTAAGAGACAAAGACCGAGAGAGAGAGAGAGAGAGAGAGGCAGAAATCACCCCCCCCAGGGGGGTGGGGTGGGATGACCATCTAGTAGTCCATTTTCCTCCATTCTCCTTTTGGGATTTTTGGTATACACACACACACACACACACACACACACACACAAACACACACACAACATGTTTTTCAAGAGGTTGGATTTGGGACTTGAACTGTGGTTGGCCATGTGGTAGTTTAATGCCTTTTCCACCATGCCATCTGCTGGTCCCCTGGAAGAGCTTTTAATCTCTTTGTCACCTTGGGATAGAAGAGTTATAAAAATAGAGGGTGTGGGGCAGGAAAGTGTGGGAAGATTAAAGTCAAAAGAGCAGAGAAATGACATGCAAGTAACAAATGATGGTTATGATATTTAAAAGAGGAGCAGGACTCGGGACCAGCAGATGGCATGATGGTTATGTCACTGGACTCCCACGTAGTCAACTGCAGTGCCAGTACTGGACCTGGCGGCTTGGAATGCATGTGCATGCATGCCCAAAATCCTGAGAGGAGAACGTAGAAGGGATTGTGGCATGTCCATCCTCCCTTGGGAGTGACTTTCTGCTTTCTGTCTCTTTGGCTCTCCAGTGAGCACATGTGCCCTACAGGAAAAAAAAAAAAAATCTCTCTGGGGAAAAAAAGGAGAAGTAGGACTTAGAGTTGCATTTTCAAAGGACTGTACAATTGTCAGTCATTGGTGGAAATAATTTGTTAAAAAAAGTCAATGTTTGATTAGAGATTTTTTTTTTCTCAATTTATTAACAGTTCAACTTCAATATGAAAAATCTCTAAGGGAATTTTAAACTCTGGTTGGTTTAGAGTTACATCAATATATAGATGATGGAAATAAATAGACCCTTGTAGGAATCTAGGATTCTTTACTGGTATAATTGTATTTACTGTAATGGACTTTGATCTGCCTGGAACCAAAAGTCCCTCCCAACTGCTTTGTTAAGATTCACTCATCTATCAAAGATTTTAACTGCTCCTTAGTTATTCTTGGGAATAACAAAGAATTTTCTAGTTCTTATTTCAGAGGCATGGGACACAGATTGAGACTCTTGATTTTTCATATAGCCAAGGGTCCTGGGAGGAACTGGATTGCTCTTTTTATAAATAGCGTGGGGCAGGCAAAGCATGCATAGGTAATGCCACATTCTAGTATAAATGTGATCAGCCTGGAAGTGGGGCTTGATGTTGACCATTATCCCATCACCACCCACATCCTGCATCCCAAGGTGCCAGGCAACGGGCTCCACTGTTTAATGCGAACCCTTTGAGACTCGAGTAGTCTCACTTTCATGTTGCTTTCTCTAGTGTCTTTCATCGTGATTCTAACACCCGTCATGTCAGCATTCTGTCTTTAAGAGCTGTTGAAAAGCTGCCATGTTTGGAGAATGTGCCAAGGGAAAGGAAGGGTGGCTCCATATCCCATCCCACTCCCGGTGGCTCCTTTCCCTAAAGGAGGCTGTTTAATGAGTCCAGAATATTCCATTAGCCAAATGAGTGCAGCTGCCAGAAAGAATGTTCCAAAGCAAATAAATGAAAACTTGTCTATTTTGCACTGTTTTGATGGGCAGTCTCCTTTTAAAATCATGGTGTCTGGGATGTCTCTTCCTAGGTAATACTTTGTTAGAATTAACTTATACTGAGAGTCCAAGGAACATTTTTATGCAGTGATAATTCACAGCACAAATTTCACAGTATTGTATTTCTCTCTCCTCAGTGACCAAGGCACTGCCCGTTAAGAAGCTAAACATTTAAGGAGGTACACTAATTCTTTGGAGCCACTGGAATGTAAATCTAAATGCTGAGAGCAATTACAACAAAGAAATATTATTGTCAAATGTAATCTATTGAGCCAAACGCCTATAAATGTTCTAATATCACTTTAAATTGACAAATCTGTGTCAAGTAAGTTTGAAAGTAAAGAAAATTCAAACAACATCAAATAACCAATGTCAGTCTTTTTCTCTACTTTAGCAAATACAGAGTTTGGGTGGTACCTTGCTCCTCTGTTCTAAAATAAAGGTGTTGGCCAGGCAGAGTTCCTTTCTGGAGACACCCAGGGGAAGAATCCATTTCCAAGAACATTCATGTCATTGGCAGAATTCAGTTCCTTGTGGTTGCAGGACTGAGGTTCCCATTTCCTTGCTGGCTATAATCTGAAAAATGTGCTAAGCTCCTAAGAGGAGTCTTTAGAGAAGGCCTAGCAAAGAGAGAAAAGAAGAAAAGCTGTTAGTACTTGAAAAAGGGACTTTAGCTCTTATAAGCCTTGAGGCCTGAGCTTTCAGGGACCATCAAGGGTCACCAAGCTCTTGGACTTTTCATGTAATGCCTCTTCCGGTTAGCAATTGGGTATTTAAGGATTCTTACGGTGTGAGGTAATTATTTATGCTATTCCTAATGTTACCACCTTTCTCAAAACTCCTCTGCAACCACTTTCAGGATATCTTGGTGCTGAAAGTGTTTTCATTCAGGTGATTACAGTTATTCTGACCAACTCTGCTGAATATTGTGACCTTTTAAAGATTAGGGTCCTTATTACACAAGCCCGGTTTCAGACTTTTTTCCTTTTGAATCATTTTTATTGAGTTATGGTTTATACACAATAAGATAATGTCCACTTTAAGTTCCCCCTCAGAAGTTTTGAGAGTCATACATCTGTGTAACCAACCCCACAATCATGATATACATTTCTGTCATCCCCCAGATTTTTCTTAGGCCCCCATCCCAGTCAGTCCTTACCTCCTCATCCCTCACCATCTTCATCCCGGGAAACTACTGATCTTTCTGTCACTATACATTTAATTCATATTTTCTGAAGTTTCATGAAAATGGAATTATACAAACACACACACATGCACACACCTATATTTCTATATCTACACATACATTTTTTTAAAAAGAATATTTTTAACTTTATTTATTTTAATTTGACTAGAGAGGGACACAGTGAGAGAAAGTGAGAAAGCAAACCGTCAGGCCTGGGACTTGAACCACTGTTGGCCATGTGGGAGTCCAGCACCTTAACCACCATGCCACCTGCTGGCCCCCCAAAAAAGAAATTTTAATTTAATTTAAGTTATTATTATTGTTCTTCAGTTTGGCTAGTGAGAGACATAAAGAGAGGGAGAATGAGAAAACAAGTCACCAGATCCAGGATTCAAGCCGTGGTCAGCCATGTGGGAGTCCAGCGCCCCAACCACTATGCCACCTGCCAGCCCCCACACACAGACTTTTATGTCTGGTTTCTTTCAGTGTCATGTTGTTGTGTTTCATCCATGTTATTACAAGTATCAGTAGTTGGTGCTTCTTAATTGCTGAGTAGTTTTCTGCTGTGTAAATATGACACAATTATCCTGTTCTCCATATAGCTAGAATAAATTTGCCAATATTTTGCTAAGGGTTTCTGTGTATAGTCATGAAAGATACTGACCTTTTTCTTTTCTTATAATGTCTTTGTCTGGTTTTGGAATCAGAGTAACTCTGGCTACATAAATTGAGTTGGGAAGTATTTGGGGTATTTTTTGCCATTACTAGGTGGTTTTCCTTGGCCATCTACTGGGCACTACTGTCTGAAGAAGCCCAGAGGTGTCCTTCAAATAGTTTTTTTTCACAGGTTCAGGGAGGGTGCAGAAGCCTCTGGCATTGCTTTCAATGGTCTGTGGCTTCGCAGCTCTTCTCCGCTCCTGTTGGGTGTGTGGCATGCCAGTAGGGCACAGGTGTTCAAACACTGCACAGAGACTCCCAGCCCTGGCCTTCTGAAGCATTCCAGCTACTTTCCTGAGTCTGGCTGCTTTAGTTTCTTCAGCATAAAGCAGTGGCTTCCATCCATCCCTCTGGGATGGTTTAGTCTACTCCCCCTAAACCACAAATGCAGCTTATTTCTAAGAGTAGAAGTGAGGGTGAGGGTGAGGGAGAGGGAGAAGGAGAAGGAAGGAGGAAGAGGGGGTTAGTAAGAGACGTTTGGATAAACCAGAGGGGTAGGATACTCAGACCTTTAAAAAACAATTTCAGACTTTGCCTAAGAATGGAATAGGGTAAAAGACATACTCTAATGTTACTTGGTAAGAACCCAGAAGCAAAAATTGAAGCAAAAAGTTATTTTTCCACTGAAACATATTCCGTAAGGCTAACCAAGGAAAATTTAGATCTATACATAAATGTCTAGAAAAGGAATCTTACACATCATATAATGTCCCGTCTCAACCATTTATCTTTTACAAATGAGACTGTCTCTCATCTCCATCCCTCAGAGATAGCCAAAGATATTTGAAAACCACTATTTTATGAGGTTTCTGGGGGCCTCAGGCAAATAAAATTCTTGCTGATCTAGGCTGATTCCCCAGCTATCCTCAATTGGCATGCAGATCAGGCTTCTAGTTCTGGCTAGCAAAATGAGGACAAAGAACACACTCTGATGACTTCCAGCCCAGGCCTGAGTCTGCTGCATCTTACTATAAGCTCCCATAATCTTTACGTGCCTTTTTTGTTGGCATTTTTGGCTAAAAAATAACAGCAGGAAGAACCATAAATAGATATGCTCCAGTTCTTGCGTGAGTGAGGGAGCTTGTGCGTGCATACACACACACACACACACACACACACACACACTCACAGAGACACACACACACATGCATATATGCAGTTGTGGTAATTATTATATGCTTAAGGCATTCATGTAACGGGAGTGTAGTATATACCGCTTCGAGAACCCACTCCCCTGTGTTGTTTGAGAGACTCGCCATAGACTCCAAAAGGGACTGAAGCAAGTTCCCTGAGCCACGGCTATTCATGGAGACTCCAGGATGCCAGCTCCCATCACCACATAACTTTGTAATAAACGAGGCATGTTGCTTAGATGGGAAACCAGAACTGAATGGAAGGTTTACAAGAAAAGCTCTTTCTCATTAGAAGAGTTGGCGTTTGACCTTGAACACAGCAAGATATTTGGATGAACCAGTTTCCTGGAACCAAGGAACCAAGATAGTGCTAGGGGGCCATATACTAGAGAGTCAAGGAGGAATGACTCTTAGGATAGAAGAAAGCACTCAAGGCCTCATATTTAAGAGTTGTAGCTTGGCCAGCCCGTGGCATGGTGGTTAAGAAGGCTGGATCCCACGTGGTCAACTGCATAGTTCAAGTCCCAGACCCGGTGACTTGAAAAACACCCCTGGTGTGTGTACATGCATACCCAAAATCAAGAAAGGAGAAACAGAGAAGAAGGGGTTGCTGTGTGGCCATCCTGAGGGGTGCTTTCTCACTTCCTCTCTTTTTCCCTCCAGTGAGTACACATGCCATATGGTAAATTAAAAAAAAAAAAAAAGATAGCTTAAGAGAATGGGACACACATAGGACAGGCAGTGAAGTCACCGAGTTGGGTTCCACCTCTGCCACTATACATTTTATTTGTCTTTTATAGATAAAATTATACATATTTCTATATGGTTTTGGGCCCTTCAGTTTCTCTCTGAGGACCTTAGTTTCCTCCTTTATGAAAAAAAATGTTAAAAGAGGTCAACAATTAGATTATATCTAGATTTCAAGTCCTTAAACTGTATGTGAGCAAGTAGATATTCTTTACTTTCCCCCCAAGTAATGATTTAACTTTATTTATTATTATTGTTTTAAATTTTTGTTATAGGACATGTGCACTCACCAGAGAGAGAGAGAGAGAAAGAGAGAGAAAGCAAGCTGCCATATCTGGGGCTCAAACCATGGTCTGCCATGTGGGAGTCTGACGCTTTAATCCCCATATCACCTGCTGGCCCTAGGTGTTCTTTATCTTTGTTTGCTTGTTTGGTTTATAGTATTCTCTGTAGAATTGCCAGTGGGTCTAAGACATCCTAAGTGGAAACAGACAGGGGATTTGGTCTGTGCTTCAGTCAGAGGCAGTGATCCGGCACAGCTGAAGAACCTGAAGAGGGGAACAGAAAGTCAGGGACAAGAATCAAAGACGACCGAACATTCCTTGGAAAAGGCTCCTCTCTCATTCTTTAGAAGATTCTGAAATTCATTTAACTACACAATAACTTTGCTAAAGGAAGCTATAGCAGTCCTGTATCCCAAAGGCTTAGGCAAATTCCACATACATTTGCAACTTATCTTATAAACAATAAGGTAGGTCTTCTAAACAATTCTCCTGAGTGTAAATATTGCAAATGTGTGGAAGGCCGTTGTGTAGCACTGTGGTTAGGTGATGTGCACAGGAAGCAGGATCCCACACTGTGTTCAACTCTCAGCCCCATTGACTGTACACCAGGTACGTGTGCATGCTCAAGATCCTGACGGGATGGAGAACTAGAGGAAATGGAAGTGTGGCCTGACCAGGCCCTGTTGGGAAGTACATGCTTGTGCGCTCTCTCTTGGCTTTAGTCTTTCTTTTAATGTGTGCACACTTGCCCTCTGGCACGCATGTGCACGTAAAATAAATAAAATTATATATATACACACACACGCACACAACACACACACATATATAGCTTTCTTTTGGGTTTTTGTTTTAGGGTTTTTGCCATAGGTTGCATGTGCTTGCCAGAGAGACAGAGAGAGACAAGGAGAGGGAGGGGGAGGGCCACACAGCAACCCCTTCTTCTCCATTCTACTCCTGGGATTTTGAGCAGACACACAAGTGCACATGCATACCTTGTGTGAATTTCAAGTTGCCAGGACTTGAACAGGACCATAAACCCTGGGATACAGTTCAGACTGAAGGTTTATTCATTTATTTTCCAAGACTGGTGAGCTGTCTAGGACTTGAACAGTAGTTGGTCATGTGGGAGTCCAGCACCTTAACCACTGTACCACCTGCTGGCCCCTATTTGTTTGTGTTTAAAGAAATGAATTGTTTGACCAGCCTCCTGAGCTCTCATAGAACCATTTTCTGTCTTCTAGAAACCACTCTACCATATTCACCATCAACCTCACCTCTCATGCCCATTCACCTAGCCTCAGGGATAAGCAGGTGCCTGGTGCATTTCTAAAACATTGTTACTCTGGCCTCCTTGCTGGAAATATGCCCATTTTGAGACTAAAAAGGCATCACAGGAAACATTTTGGAATCATTTAGCTTTGGGGCTTAGAATGTTCATGAATAAACCCAAGAAGAACAGAGCTGCGACTGAAGAAGGGAAAGCCGATGACCTTCAGGGTGATTGTACACCATCTACATGTCAATGTCCAGTGGGTCAGTGAGCATGCCCAAAAGAAGCTGCAGACACGGGTAGGGAGTCATCAGAGAACGGGCTCTCCTTCGAGGCATGAGAGCAGTTGTAGCTACTCTAGGATTGTGGAAAAGGCCACGGACACAGCTAGGGAAAGTAAAAGAGGCCAAGAACAGATCCTTATGCCAAATAAAAGGAAAAGCCAACCAAAAGAGATCTCAAAAGATGGCAAGGACTATATGCCAGGTTGTGTCATTCCTTTACTCTTTGAGGAGGAAGCTTCTGGCCCATACGCGTGCCCTCTGTATGTCCCACAAATCACTGGTTTTTAGCATTTTTCTTGGGTATCAGCATTTCCTGGATATGTTCATGTTCCTACTTGTCTAGTGATCTTTTCACGTGCCTCACTAATTCCTACCAAGGTGAGATAAGATATGTGATCTTCCTGTGTGTGCCGAGTTCAGCACCCCTTCCATTCTATTCAGATCTCAGAGATGCCTCTTTGAATCTTATGAAAGGAACCCAAGTGACTGGGCAGCAATATCACATCCCTGGTAACTTGTTCTAGACCAAAGAAAACAGGTAAGAGTTAGAATCCATCTTTTGGCTTCTTGATTTCATATTCTGGTGTTTTAAATGGGCTCAGTAACTTTCTTCTTCTAGGGAACCAAGAAAGGAGGGGATCCTGGTTCTTAGATGCAAGTAAGAATGTCCCAGACTTAACTAAAACCTAGTTCCAGGTCTTGCCTCTGGGCTTGTCTCGACCACTTGGGACTGTCTTCTTCTTTAAGCTTCCACATGTTCTCACCAGAAGTGAGTTGGAGTTGGCTTCTTCACTCCAGTACAGCCTGGCTGCTTCTTCCCGTTTCCATGCTACCAGAGACAGACACCAGAAAATCACAAATAGGAGTTTGGTTGGGTGAACACTTTCATGTTTCAGCTCACCAATCTTGGAAAATAAATGGACATGTGTTCAGTGTGAACTGTATCCCCAGGGTTTATTTATGTATTTAAAACATAAGTTTAGTTTTGCTGTTGAGTAAAAAAAGGAATACTTGGGCTCAGTTCAAAATTCACAGAAGCGCAGCTTTTGGTTCACAGTACGGTTCAAGTCCCTGGCTATTTATTCTTAGCTGTCTCCTTCAGAGAGGAATTGGGAGGACGTCTTCCCCTTTGCTAAAAAGGCCTGTGAAAAATGGGTTACTTATTCCTACCCTATTATCCTCTGGGTGAAGGTGAATATTCCTAAATTTAGTGAAGTCTAAGTAGATCATCTTCTCCTTGTCATGTGCTTCCTGTTTGGTTCGTGATCTGGCACGATTCTTATGGTCATATGGGGGGGGGGTGTCATTTTTTTTTAAGCAAAATTTTGCTGCTGCTTTTTCTGCTTGAGCAGTAAGATAGTTCCCATGTAGTGACTCCTGAGCCTCTTGCCCTCCACAGAAGACCAGTGATGAGGTTAATGAGGTGTTGGAAGATGGCAAAGCCAGCTCCAGTGTTATACTGTCCAACTTGTTAATTAGGAGTTGTGATGAATGGCTTGCTTGTAAAACACTCTCTCACTGGTGACACCCCCACCCAGCAAGGGGAGCTAACGAAGTCCATGGTGAGATAAAGCAGAGCAGTCGATCTCTGCTTTCTCCCAAGTCTGTGCAGCTCACACTCAGGGCCTCTAGCTGCCATAAATAATATCCCTGGGCCTTCTAGGGACCAAGGGCCAGAGCTGCAGTGTATCATGAACTACCACAGAAACATGAGATAGCCGGGACCTTTCTGCGGACAATTGGTTTGGATCCAGAGACTCTCACAGATATTTTTGGTGTGTTTGTCAAATGGAGCCTATTTGGGCTCTTGTGGGACTTGTTGCTTCCAGATAACCAGAGTCATGAAACCAGAACATTTTCAGGGGCTATCATTATACTAGGAATCATTATCATTACTGTTATTTTATAGACAAGGTCTTGTCATGTTGATGTCCTCTTGCTTCAGCCTCTGAGGGCACTGGGATTACAGGTGTGCACCACTGGGCCTGGCATTTTAGGGTGACCCAGGAGCTGACTCGAGGCCTTTTGTGTGGCTTCACTCTGCCAAGTGGCAGCATCTGCCAGTGCACCACCATGGCAGGCCAAAAATTATTCATATCAAACCACCCAAGAAATTTGTACTGCAGGGACCAGCAGATGGCATAATGGTTACGTCACTAGTCTCCCACATAGTTGACCGCGGTTTGAGTCCTGGACCTGGTAGCTACAAGCTCATGCCAGGTGTGTGTGTGTGTGTGTGTGTGTGTGTGTGTGTGTGCCCAAAATCTCTAGAGGAGACTAGAGGAAAAGGAATTGTGGGGACCAGCAGGTGGTGTGGTGGTTGAGGCACTAGACATTCCCACATAGCTGACAATGGTTCAAGTCCTGGACCTGGTGGCTTGCTTTCTCACTTTCTCTCTGGTCAAATAAAATAAGTAAATGAATAAATAAAATTAAAATAAATAATTCTTGGGACCGGCAAGTGGCGTGGTGGTTAAGGCATTGGACACTCCCACATGGCCAACCGTGGTTTGAGTCCTGGACCTGGTGGCTTGCTTTCTCACTTTCCTCTGTGTGTGTGTGTGTGTGTGTGTGTGTGTGTGGTCAAATTAAAATGAATGAATGAATGAATAAATGAAATTGAATAAAATAATTTTTAAAAAAGGAATTGTGATGTGTTCATCCCCCTTGGGGGATGTTTCTCGCTTTTTATCTCTCTGTCTCTCCAATGAATACACACATTCACTAGCAAAAATCTCTCTTACAATAAAAAAAGGAAATTCATAGTGCGAGAACACATATTTTGCCAAAGTTGTACCTCAGACAAAGGACAAGAAAGGACTCTGAATACTCCCCTCATTATGTCGTGATAAATAGCTGTTCTAATTTTTTTTTTAGGATGCTATGAGCATTATCATTGGGACATGGCACATCCCCCAACTCCCACCTCCAAGAAAGGTTTTGTCTAAGAAAGGCATTGAGTCTAGAAAGATAAACGGTGTGACTGTATGTGGATGGATGTGGCAGGGAAAAGAATTCTTTAGGAATGGAAATATGGGCCTATCATTACAGTTTTCTGACCTCTTTTCCAAACTGTTGTCACTGGGTAATTTTAAGAGATAAAAGAAATCCATGGGAAATCATGGGACTCATGAGAGGAAGTAATTAGAAAAGTGGAGATAGCAATTAATGCCATTTCTCCTACCCCACTTTCTTTAAACTTTTAAAATTTTCGATGAATAGTTCTATGTTCACGTCTGCATAGATTCAGGTAACCACCACCACAATCAGGGTTCAGAACCGTTCTGTCACCCACTCCCCAAAATGTCCTTATGCCGTCTCTCCAACTACTGACAACTACTATCCGTTCTTCATTTCTGTAATTTTTTCTTCTAAAGTTTATTTATTTACTTCTCCCCCAAGTGAAAGAAACAAAGAGAAAGAAGAAGAGAGAGACAAATAGCACCAACAATAGGGTCTCAACACCCCCTCAGCTTCAGCCAGCCCAGATCTTGGGCATACACACAGGTAGGGTACTCAGAGAGGTTTCCCTTTGGGAACCCGGATGCTTTCCATGTGAGTCACCTTTGCAGATGGTCATGTTTCACTGCTGGACCACTGCCTGGCCCCAGTTTTATCTTTTTGAGAAGGTCCTATATCAGGGGTCATACGTAGGTCACCTTTTTGTAGAATGAAGCCTGGTTTGTATCACTTAGCTTATTCCTTTGTGATTAATCTAACTTCCTGTGCGTTCCCACAGTTTCAGTTGAGCCATTCCTACAGTTGTGTGTAGAAAGCCAGATGCCGCATGGCCAAGCTGCATGGCCAACCATGGTTTGAATCCTGCCCCGGCAGCTTGAAAAACACATCAGATGTATTACATGCCCTAAACCCTGATGGGGTGGCGAAAAGGAGAAAAGAGGATCGAGGTGTGACCGTGCCCATTGGGAGGCACTTCGCTCTCTCTTTCTCTCCCTCTCTGGTAAATACTTGTACCCATATGCATATGCAAATTTTAAAAATATGAATAGTTTGTTCTAATGAATCCCATCATATGGGTGTACATGCATTCATAGATGTACAGTTTGCTCATTCACCCATTGAAGGACATTGTTGGATTGCTTCCAGTTATCTTTGTACCTCATTTTTTAAAAAAAATGTAAAAAATATAGAACATAAAAATTGCCCCTGTGACCAGTTTCAGCAGTTCGGTCCCCCGGTATTAATTACATTCACACTGTTGTGCAACCTTCACTACTATTTCCCAAACTTTTTCATCACCCCAAACAGAAACTGTGTAACCATTAAGCAATGACTGCATTCCCTTTAGCCTCAGGCCACCTCTAACCTATTTTCTGGTTGTATTCATTTGCCTGTTCTAGATAGCGCTTGTCAATGGAGTCGTATGATATTTGTCCTTTGGATTCTGGCTTATTTTAGTTAGTATAAGGTTCTTCAGAGTAGGCCATGTCATAGCATGTCTCAGAACTTAGTCCCTTGTTACGGCGGAATAATATTCCATCGTTTGCACAGATCACACTGGTTACCCTTTATCTGCTGACGGACATTTGGATTGCTTCTACCTTGTGGTTACTGAGAACGATGCTGCCACGCACATAGGCAGACAAATGTATGTTTGAATTCCTGCTTTCAATTCTTTTGCCACCGCTACTTTTTCATCTGAACTGGTGGGGGAGAGGAGATTCCAGTTTCCAAGAATCTGGTATTTTGTCTGAGGCTGGTATTTTGTCTTTGTTTTTAGTAACCTTAAAGAAGTTGAAAAATTCTGCCAAGACCCTGAGAGAGAAGGAAGGCAGTCACAGATTAGTTACGGCAAAAGTGGACTCGCGGGTGGAGCCAGCCCCTGTTTGTATGTGCTTTCTTGGGTTGTAGGGTAACCGTTTTCTTATGTCTGGAAGTGTCTGATAACTATTCATAAGATCTACTTTTTCCAGCCTTGATTTCACTGTGGAGTTTGCCAGACCATTAGGAGAGCTCTTAAGGATACAGGCAAAAAGTATCAGGTGGGAGGTCACTTTGTGACTGCATGATCTGCTTCTATTTGTAGGGTATGAACCTACCCAGGCTCATATGGCTTAGGCAATCCTTCACCCATTTGGAAGAACTGACAGTGGGCGGAGTCTGAACACTTCCTTGAAGATAATCATCCTCTATCTCCCAAACATATTGGGTTGTTGGACAAGTCATGACGTATCTTTTCTGTTTTTCTATGCAAAAATGCAAATGATTTTTCTAACAACTCAATATGTTTGGGAAGTAGAGGATGATTATCTTTAAGGAAGTATTGTACCTCTGAGATGAAGAACTTGATAACTTAAGACTGTTTTCCTTCTCCCTTTTTCTTTCCTGCTTCCTTCTCTCTCTTGCTCCCCACTCCCCTTTCTCTTCAAAAACATAAAAAAATTTAAGAAGAGAGAGCAGGAGAGAAAGGCAGCAAGCGCAGGCTTTCTGGTTGGGAATGCCTGTTAGCGTGAGCGGTAGCTGGCTTGGTTCTCACCCCACAGCTCTCCAGTCTGCCCTGTGAGCTGATGCCACTGGTCTTCTTTTGGTCCCCATGTGAACATAAATGTCCATGTAAACCTAGTACCCAAAAGAGCGTGGCCAGACTGAGTCATGGGCTGACTTCCCGGGTGATCCAGGATAAATGTGCAGTCCTTTTGAGCATTTCTCAGGCTGGAGCCCACAGACATGTTGTTGAGTCTTTCTGTGAGGGGTGTGTGCATTTCTCTTTCAGGGAGTCTTTTGGAAGGACTGTCAACCTATTCTGGATCACTTAGACATTCACCTTGTGACTAAGTTTGGTCACTCTCTTTTGGTTCCCAGGTTTTAAGATTATCTATTTTTTTCTGTGTGTGTGTGTGAGAGAGAGAGAGTCCCAGCGGGGTCTTCACAGGGTGATCCACTCCCCGCCTCCTCCCCTCCCCCCCAGTCTCAGGTGGCCTGAGTCACAGGCATGCGCGTGCACAGATGGTGCTCCCATAACTCAAACTCAGGACCTCTCTCTGGATCCAGCTGTGCCACTACCGTGCCAGCACCTGGCCACCCCACCCTCCCTACAACACAGAGCAAGTTTTATAGGTCATAAATTCATTAGCATTTTTTTCTTGAATTGGTTTTTTGTTTTTGATATTATGCTTGGGGTACCACATTAAATTAATTCACCTTTTGAAATAATAGAAAAGAGGTTAAAACGGGTTTATAATTAAAGCAAGACAAATAACAGGGGCCAAATGGTGGCATGGTGGTTAAGGCTCTGGGACTCCCACATGGCTTAGCACAGTTCGAGTCCCAGACTTAGTGGCTTGAAAATCATGCTGAAGGTGTGTGCATGTGTGTTCCAAGTCCCAGGAGGAGAAGGGATTGCAGCATGGCTATCCCCTGCTGTCTCTCTCTCTCTCTAGTTAGCACACATGCTCTATGGCCAAAAAAATAAAAGACAAATAACAATGGCAATATTAACTCCTGAAGAGCCCTTTGTATGCTGGGCATGGGGCCAAGAGCTTTCTTTGTATTGCTATACTACTACTCACAGCATCCCTGAGTACCTACTATTGTTCTAGTCTGTTGTGTGCTTATAATAGAAATACCCATACCTGAGTGATTGATAAGAATAGAGGTTTATTCAGTCCTGTTTTGGAGGCTCAGGATTAAGGGGCCACATCTGGTGAGGCTCCTTGCTGGTGGGGACCTGAGGCACTGCAGATTATTCCCTGGAAAGACAGTAAGAGGGTGCATGTCTATGTCCCTGGGTATCATCTCCTCTCATTATAAACCCACCAGGAGTCATCTTAATCTTAACTACCTCCCGAAGGCCCCACTTCTTAATCCCATAGTTGGATTAAGTTTTTAACCTTTTAGCCCCGCCATAGTAAAATTTAATCACATGATTTTGGGGCACGCATTCAAACCATAGCACTTATATATTCATTTTACAGGCGAGTAAATAGAAACTGGAGGTTAAGTCAGTTGCCCAACTCACATAGTAGGATTTCTTTTACTTTTTCATAGGAGTTTTTGCCTTAGGGTTCATGCGCTTGCTGGGGAGAGAACAGGAGAGAGACAGAAATAGTAGGAGAGAAAGCGAGAAATCATTCCCCTGGGGGGATGGGCATGCTTCAATCCCTTCTTTTCCATTCTTCTTCTGGGATCTTGGGCACACACACACACACATGAGCCCGGCATGAGTTTCAAGCCACCAGGTCCTGGACTCGAACCTCAGCTAGTCATGTGGGAGCCCAGTGACGTAACCGCTATGCCATCTGCTGGTCCCCACGGTAGGATTTTAACCCAGGCAGTCTGACTTCAGACTGTCACTGTGAGCCTCCCACAGCAAAACAGGAAGCATACAACTGCATTGTATAATGCTAGTTTCTAAGATTTGGTATTTTGCCTGGAAACAACTCAATGTCCATCAACAGATAAATGGGTAACACATGCTGTTATATTTATGTCAATATTTTAGATTTTATTGGCATTATAACTTTGTTTTTAATTTATATCAAAAGATAAATCATGTATGTATGTATTTGTACATTTGTTTGGGTTTAGTAGTTGTGTAAGAGGCATAAGCATAAGAGATTTATACCAAGTTTTATGTATTTGTGTATATTTAAGTAATATCACAATAAAAATGGCTTAGGTCAACACTGGCAGCCCACAGTATTAGGTCATTAACGCCCTGAACACATTAACACTGTTTACTTTAAATAAAATCCCTTAATAGCCTAAGAGGCAGGACACATTTGGGTGGACTGGGAGTGAAGAGGTAATGAGAAGGCTCAAACAGAAATTCAAAAATGGTTTTGTAATTGGCTGTGAGGTGTCAGCAGGGAGGGGTTTACAGTTATTTTCTCTCAGCTCTTTGAAGACAAAGCTCTGCTACTGTTGTGTTGAATAGCTTCTTGCCATTCTACATGCCTCTTTTTAGGTAATTACTCTCTTTTTGTTTTGTTTTTAGCTGTGGTAATAGTCCCTTTTATTTTTGCCAGTTATAATTTCTGATTTACATGTAACTATCGTATATCTTTGTAGAGTACAGTATGTTTTTTAAAGACATGTATACAATGTGTTATAATCAAGCATGCAAACATGCTCACCATTGTCAACATTTTACTTCACATTATTTTGTGCATATTCAAGATTTGTTCTAGTTTTTTAGAAGTATATATTGAATTGTCATTGTTTTCTCTGTGTGATGCACTATTTTAAAACCTATTGCAATTGTTTTGTCTACTCTTGTGGCTGTTAATAACTCTTTCTGTTAGCTTTTTTTTTTTTTTTTTTTTTTTTGCCTTGCATCCAAAGCTGGGTTTAAGAGGTTTTAAAATTAATTTATTAAGCATGTATTTAGTGAGTTATGTAAATCTTCGTATATATGATGCTTAGCATTAAATTAGTTATTTTAAAGATCCTCTCTGTATGGTCTTCTCTATCCTCACATGGAGTCCTGTGCATTATAAAGGAAATATCAGAGATAGAGCCCAATATCAGCCAAATAGCTGAAAAATAGGGAAGCAGAAACCCTATAAACAGACAAACAAAAATCACAGAGTGAATTCCATCTCTGTGGAAATCCTTGACTAACCATCAAATTACACAAAAACAGGAAAACTTTTAGGATGTTTAGATGTGGATAAAGTTTTATTTATTGTTTTATTTATACTACATAGGACTCCATGAATTTCCTAAATCTTAGGATTCTTGCTTTTTGTCAAAACTGGAATATTCTTGATGACAATCTCTTCATGTATCATCTTTCCACATTTCTACTTTCCTCTCATACTGTGATTTTCTACTCACTCTGTTCCCTATGCCTTTATACCTCTCTTTTATGTAGTCATGTGATTTTTTTAAAAGAATTATTTTATAGGGACCAGCAGTTAGCGTAATGGCTATGTCGTTGGACTCCCATGTAGTCGACCACAGTTCAAGTCCTGGACCGGGTGGCTTAAAACTCACGCTGGGTGCGAGTGTGTGCATGCCCAAGATCCTGAGAGGAGAACGGAGGAGAAGGGATTGTGGTGGCCATCCCCCCTGGGGGGAGGTGATTTCTCATTTTCTCTCTATCTGTCTGGTGAGTGCACGCACCCTATAGCAAAACAAAAACAAAAACAAAACAGAAAAAGCTCTTCCAAAAAAAAAAGAATTATTTTATTTAACTTTATTTATTTTTAAATTTTATTTATTTATTTTAGTTTGACCAGAGAAGGACAAAGAGAGAGAGAGAGAGAGAGAGAGAGAGAAAGCAAGCTGCCAGGAGTCTTGAACTGTGGTCGGCCATGTGGGAGTCCAGCGCCCTTAACCACCACTCCATCTGCTGGCCCCATGTCATATACTATTTTGATGAATTTATTCAGATCTGTTTTTCTGGTTACTGATATTCTTTTTTTTTTTTGGAGAGGCTTTCGCTATAGGGTGCGTGTGCTTGCCAGACAGACAGAGAGAAACATAGAGACAGAAAGCGAGAAAACACCCCCCAGGGGGGATGGCCACGCCACAATCCCTTCTCCTCCATTCTCCTCTCGGGATCTTGGGCATGCGCGCATAAGCGCCCAGTGTGAGTTTTAAGCCACCGGGTCTGGAACGTGAACCGCGGTTGACTACGTGGGAGTCCAGCGACATAGCCATTACGCTAACTGCTGGTTCCCCTGATATTCTTTTCAGATACATTCAATATACAATTTAACCCGTACATTAGGAATTTTTTGAAGAGGGGAGTATATTTCATCATATACTTTTTAAAAATTGTTTGATGGTATATGTGCTTGCTAGAGAAAGAGAAAGCACCCAACAGTAGGCCATGATTACACTGCAGTCCTCTTTGCTCTGTTCCATCAAGATTTTGAGTACATGTACGCATGCACCTGGTGTGTTTTTCAAGCTGCTGGGGCTGGGATTTGAACCACAGTGGGCCATGGAGGATCCAGGTTTCCATGCACAGAATGTAACCGATGTACCAAGAGGCTGCCCTCACCATTTACTTTTTAAAACAATTCTGAGACACAATTTAAGTACAATAAAGTACACCCATTTAAGCTGTACAATTAGAAGAGTTTTGATGATTGTATACATTCATGAAATCTTACCACACTCAAAATATGGAACATTTCCACCATTCCTGAAAGTTTTCTTATGCCCCTTTGGGAAGTTTTCAACAGTGACTTCCCTGTTTCTGTGTTCCTTGGTGGTTAGTCAAGGATTTCAACAGAGATGACGATCACTCTCTGTGATTTTCTTGCTTTTAAGGATTCTCCCTATTTTTCAGCTATATGGCTCATTTTGAGCTTTGTCTCCGACGTTTCAAACTTGTAAGTTTCAATTTTCTGCTACTTGACTTATGCATGATTAGGAAATTCATTTAGTTTGAATTAGTAGTAAATTCATGTAACTGTGATCCAAGAGTAGATTTCTTTCTGGTTTCTGTCCCCTTTTTCACTGAGTTCCTCAGAATCTCCTACCACATGCATGTAGTTTCTGTTTTGGCCAGGGATTTGGGAAGTTTATACCAAAGAGTTTTATGCTTTTTCTGTGTATGTGTGTGTGTGTGTGTGTGTGTGTGTGTGTGTGTGTTTTTCCTCTGCCAGTACTTTTCCTTTAGATTTCTAGCACTTTTTCAGCCTTGAACTCTGATCTCTGGCAACTTTAGCCTGTAAGACTGTTGTTTTCCACTGCTGTTTTTCACAGTGATAGCTGCGAATATTCGGCATCACCCTCAGGCTAGGAAGACATAAACTTGAAATTTTTCCCCTTCCTGTGGCAGGTTTGGAGATTAAACTCTCCTCCTGCTCCTGCTTTTGGATTCTCTCCAGAGTCTTAAATTATTGCTATTTAAAAAAAATTTTTTATCCCATTTTTATCATTGTCTACTGTGGGAGTATTTAACAATCACTTCAGTCCTCTGCCACTTCTGGAGATAGTCCACCCCTTAGGCTTTTGATTTAACTATCTTTTATCTGAAGTTTTATTTAGTTCCTTTCTGAATTAAATCTGCACAGTGTTTTTGATAGCCTTTTTATGTTTTTCATTTTGAATCTCTTTTAAAAAATGCCTATGTTCATTTTAATAATTTATGGTCTATATCCAGTCAGTATCCAGTGCTCAGTATCTGAAGCTGAGTGTGCTGTAGTATCATCGTTGTGTCTGCTGATACTCTCATTCAACTTTTTAAAGTAATTTTTCGATTATGAGCTAGTGGTCATGTATGCATTTAACATGAAAAAATATGTATTATAATTTGGGGATTTAAATTTGCAGAAAACTTTTTGTTTGCTTTTACCTGGTGTCCCAGGAATACCATGGGCTTTTTTTTTTTTTTTTTTTTGAGAGGTTTTCCATATAGGGTGCGTGCACTTGCCAGAAAGAGAGAGAGTGCGCTTGCCAGAAAGAGAGAGAGAGAGAGAGAGAGAGAGAGAGAGAAATCACCTCCCCAAGGGGGATGGCCACACTGCAATCCCTTCTCCTCCATTCTCCTCTTGGGATCTTGGGCACACATGCACATGCACCCGGCATGAGTTTAAGCCGCCGGGTCTGGGACTTGAACTGCAGTTGACTATGTGGGAGTCCAGCGACATAGCCATTATGCTAACTGCTGGTCCCCCATGGGCATTTTTTAATGTTAATTTCTAAGACTAAGGGTTCCCACACCAGACAGGTAGTGTAAATTTGTATCCTAAATCTTTTTGAAGATAGACATACGATTATACATTCTTTTAAAAAATGATTGATGTAGTTTTATTTGTTGTTATTTTTAAAATTTACTATAGGGTATATGTATAAGAGAGAGAGAGAGAGAGAGAGAGTTAAAAGCCATCAGGTCTGGGACTCAAATTTTGGTTGGCCACCTGAGAGTTCAGTGCCCCAGCCACCATGCCGCCTGCTGGCCCTGATTATACATTCTTAAACAGGACACTTTTCTTTCTCATAATACAGGGCTGCGGATAGCCATACCCATAGGCCAATTAATAGGCAGTTTTTCTGATTCATTCTTTCACTAACTACAGTTTAGCTCTTCAAAACTCCTCATTAGCAGACATTGTCGTTTTTTGTTTTCGTTTTTAGATTTTGCTATAAGGCACGTACATTTGCCAGAGACAGATAGAAAGAGAGAGAGAGAAAGAAATCATCCTCTGATGGGGATAGCCATGCTGCAATTCCTTCTCCCCATTTCCTCTTGGGATCACGCACTCACACACTCATGCCACTGTGTTTTCAGCAAGCCACTGGGTTCAGAACTAGACCTGTCCAGTCAGCCACGTAGGATCAAGCCTCCTCAACCACCATGCCACCATCTGACCCCCAACAGGCATCTTAATTGCAGTTTCTGTCTACCGTTAGCACAATATATAGTCTTAAACCTGTCACCTCCCCTTGGAGGGTGCGGGTAGATTAAAACTACTTGATTAATGAACTCCCAACACTGCCAGTTCTCATTTACTGCTCCTGATGTTTCATGATTTATTTTAGTTAACTCTCCATTTTGGAAATTTTCAAACAGAAAAGCAAAAGCAATTGTATAATAATAATTTATACACACACACACACACACACACACACGCACGCACATACACTGGCTGCCTAATAAACTATATTAGGGTTGTCCAGAGAATCATAACGAACAGGATGTATGTGTGTTAGATATTTATTTATTTATGTAATGCCAGAGAGAGCATGTGAGAGAGTGCACACCCTCTAATGGGGCCTGGTCATGCTGTGGATTGTTTTCTCCCAATTCTTCATTTTGTCAGGATCCTAGATTTACACATGCGTACCTAGCTTGTTTTTCAAGCACTGGGGCTGGATTTTGAACCCTGGTTGGCCATATGGTGTACAACTTCTTCTGTGTAGCACTTAATGCTGCCCTATAAGGTTGGATATTTATTTGAAGGAATTGGCTGTTGTGACTATGAAGGCTGACAAGTACAAAATCTGCAAAGTATGATGGCAAGCTGAAAACCCAAGGAAGAGTTGACTTTATAGTTTGAGTGTGAAGTCAGTCTGCAGGCGCAATTCCTTCTTCCTTGGGGAAGGCCATTCTTTTTATATTTTATTTTATTTTATTTTATTTTATTTGAGAGGTTTTTGCCATAGGGCGTGTGCGCTCGCCAGAAAGACAGAGAGAGACAGAGAGATAGAAAGCAAGAAATCACCCCCCCAGGGGGGATGGCCACGCCACAATCCCTTCTCTTCCATTCTCCTCTCGGGATCTTGGGCACACATGCACACGCACCTGGTGTGAGTTTAAGCCTCGGGGTCCTGGACTCGGACTGCTGTCAACTACATGGGAGTTCAGTGACATAACCATTATGCTAACTGCTGTTCCCGGCCATTCTTTTTTTAAATTAAGACCTTCAACCAATTGGATGAGGCCTACCTATATTATGGAGGGTAATCTTCTTTACTCAAAGTCTACTAATTTAAATATACACATCACCTAGAAAATACTTTCACAGAAACATCTAGAATAATGTTTGACTAAATGTTTGGAGCCCGTAGCCTAGCCAATATATAAAGTTAACAGATAAAAGTAACCATTATACAAATTAACTATAGTTCCCTAATATCAGTCTCCCAATAAATCTCTAAAAATTTCCTAATATCATCTAATTCACAGTTAATATTCAAATTTCACCATTTTTAAAATAAAAAAACTTTAATAATTTCTTTTTAAAAACCAGGTTCCAGTTAGAGGCTAAGCATTTTATTGAATTATTATAGCATGTTACTCTATTCCAAGTTGAAGAAGTCTTCCAGATTAAGTCAAGAAGCTAGGTAATCCAGGAAAAAGAAAAAGAACTGAGTAAATGAAATGGAGGATATAATGTAAAACTTTTATCATAAAATTTCCTACAACCAAAGGACACACATTTCTAGATTGAAAGGGCCCACCACAGATCTATATAATGTATAAAAAGCTTCTCTGTGGCACATTACTAAAACACTTTCAACACTAGAAGCATGTATGAGAGGCAAGGTACGCAAAAGTTCCAGAGAGGAAAGGAAGAGGTGACATTCATTTGACTAGGAATCATCATGGCACTGTATTTATTCATATCAATACTATAAGCTTAGGGGACAAAGGAGTGTGCCTTCATGTTTCTGAGAGAGAATAATTTCCAGTTGAAGTTTCCATAACCAGCCAGACTGTCATTCATGTGTAGGGTTAGAATAAAGATATTCTCAAGTACAAAGGCCTTTTCGGGACTAGCAGTTAGCGTAACGGCTATGTCGCTGGACTCCCATGTAGTTGACTGCGGTTCACGTCCCAGACCCGGTAGCTTAAACTCATGCCAGGCGCGTGTGCATGTGTGCCCAAGATCCCGAGAGGAGAATGTAGGAGAAGGGATTGTGGCGTGGCCATCGCTCCTGGGGGGTGATTTCTCGCTTTCTGTCTCTTTGTCTCTCTCTGTCTGGCAAGCACATGCGCCCTATAACAAAAATCTCTCAAAAAAAAAATGAAAAAGAAAGAAAGAAAACGGAAAAGTAACTTCTCATTTACTATTTATTTAAGAAAGCTACTGGAGACTATATTAAAAGATGGGTTGGTTGGTAAGGCCTAAATCGAGAAAAAATTTTGTGGGATCTTGGAAGAGCAGATCTAAACAGGACAGAGGCACAAGGAATCCTAGGAAAATAGTGGAGGAAAGCCATAGGGTGATTGCTTCACAGAAGACTCAGGGAACATCTTCATGAATTGGAGAAAGTGATTACAGGGCTTTTGGAGGGATATCTCAGTGAAAAATAGAACTTATAAACAGTGTGACTGGATATATTGAGAGACTTTTTAGTGTTTTGTCAAAAAATTGGGGGCTGGGACCAGCAGTTGGCATAATGGATATGTCACTGGACTCCCATGTAGTTGACTATGGGGCTGGGACCAGCAGTTGGCATAATGGCTATGTCACTGGACTCCCATGTAGTTGACTACGGTTGAGTCCCGGATTCGGTGGCTTAAACTCATGCCGGGTGTGTGTGCGTGTGTGCCCAGGATCCTGGGAGCAGAATGGAGGAGAAGGGATCGTGGCGTGGCCATCCCCCCTGGGGATGATTTTTTGTTTTCTGTCTCTCTGTCTCTGTCTTTCTGGCGAGTGCACACACCCTATAGCAAAAACCTCTTTAAAAAAAAAAATTGGGGACTTAATTAGTGATAAGGAAGTTGACAATGGAAGAAATGAAAAGCACTTGAATAAGAAAAGAGATGCAATCACCCACATGGCTTATATATAACTGATTACATAATTGTACAAATATAAATGTGGAAAGTTGATCTAACCAGTGATGTGATGTGACTATATAGAGAGGGTGCAAATGACACTGGTATGGGGTAGGGTCAGCACATATATCTGGCTGATGAATAGGGTAAAAGCTAAATTCTTATCTTCCATTGAATGAAACCAACAGGTACTATTTGATATTGAAGGGAAAAAATCAAGAAATGTCATATTAACATGATGTTTATAAATCCAAAGTTTTCAGAAGAAACATCTAGAAGAAATAAAAGTGGTTGTCTCTGGAGAGCAAGAATTGGGAGTGCTATGGGAAAGAGGATTGCTGTTTTTTGGGTATAAACTTTATAGTACTATATGACTTTTAGAACTATGTACCAGTATTAGTTTGGTAAAAAATTTTAAATGAAAAATAAGCATTTGAAATTCATAAATTTTAGATTGTTAAATACTCTTAATTATTAACTGTGACACACGACACTATCATCATGTTGATGAAGTTCTCAGTAATTCTCACCTTCTTCCAGAGTAAGACATTTCACCTCCTAAATTTGCATTGCCCAGTGCAACAGCCATTAGCCATGCTTGGCTATTTAAATGAAAATGAATTAAAATGAAATAAAATTCAAACTTCAATTCTTCAGTCATACCAGTCATATTTTCATGCGTCTGATAGCCACATGTGGCTGATGAACATACTGGAAAGTACAGGTATCATCTTTATGACCACAGAAAATTCTGCTGGACATCACTATCGTAAATCATTCTCCAGTCCATCCTGCCTCAGCTCATGGCCATTTCTCTGAGGCAGTATAGAATAATAGTTGAAGTTATGGGTTTTGAAGTCAGACTACATGTGCTGAAAGATGGGCTTCATTACTCCCCAGCTATGTGAGTTTGGGCACATCATGTAATCTCTTAGTGCTTCAGTTTTTTTCTGATAGAGAATGGGGATGTGATAGCACCATCACTTCCCACACATTGTAGGGATTGACCGTGAGAATGCATTTATATAAAATATTTAGCACTGTGCCTAACCCATGGTAAGTGTCCAGTAAAGATTACCTTCTCCAACTAATGTCACCTTTCATCATGCCCATGCCCTGTCTCATATCGCTTCAGCTACTTCTGAGCTCATATGCAGCCCTGATGGAAGAGTTCCCATACAAGCTGACAGCTTCCCACTCAGGGCCTAATTCTCTTTTCCTCTGCCTAGGAACTCCCTCAGATGTTATGGCAGCTAGCTCATTCCAGAGGCAGAGCAGCCCACAAGTGCTGGTATTTACACCTCAGGTAGAAACCCTCAACCAGAGAGGATAGAAATCAGTGGATAAGTTAAGAGCTTCCTTTACTGGGCAATTCTGAGGTATTTTCTCCACAGTTCCTCAGAGGCCTTTGGTGGAATTTAGCCCAGCTGTCCATAGCAGTGACTGTTCAGTAACACACCCCTTATTGGTCTTTCTCCCATCCACGTCTTACTACCCTCCCTCTTTGAACTTCTTTAGATTTCCTTCCAACCTGCCCCTAAGACATGGTATCTGAGTCTGTTTTGGAGGAACCCACCCTAAGACCACCACCACTACCATCACCACCACCACTGTCGTCATCATAATTGTCATCATTTTCGACATCTGAAGAATTATTTGGTTTCTAGTTTTAGGGAAACTATAGAAGCTCATCAGAGATTTAGCGGTCTAGTCACAGAAAGAAAGAAATAGTATTTGTTGAATGCTAATGATGTGATGGGCTCTAGACCCATCAGAGCACTTGCCCCTCTCTTCTAACACAGTTGAAATGTCTTGCTTCTGGAAAGCTTTTCCTAATCCCTTGGGAAGAGTTTTCCCCCCACCTGTGTTCCCATATCATTTTCCACATGTTCCTTTTAGTGTTCTCCTGTGCTGGGTTCCAATGACTTGTGAGCTCCTCAATAGCATCCTTTTCCCTCTTGATTCCTTGGTATCTGCTACGATCCCTTCTCCAGGGGTTCAGGAACTATCTTCTTTGTCTTGTTGTCAAGAAGGAGATCTCCATGCCTCTGAGAAGAAGGAATTAAATCAGTTCAGAGTGGTTATCCTAAAGAGTCGGTCTTGTTTCTGATGAAATCTGGAGGATCAAAAATACTCTTTCTGTTCACCTTGCGTCTCTGGTTTCTTTGTTCTTTCTGTGAGGTCACTGTTTGACCCTTGAACGTTAAGAAGCTGGTTTCTGGAGGATAAAGTGGGTTGTTGAGATTTTCTTCTTAGTTCTGTATTATCTATTATGTTATTTATTTTCATACCCAGATTAAGACATCTTCCCCAGCCAGCCAACCCCCCACCCCTCCACCCCCAAAACTGGCAGTATCTCTGAAGAGTTTCCTAGTTGCCTTTCTGTTTGTGTGTGTGTGTGTTTCTAGCCACATGAAAGATGTGGTTTTTGGTTGTGTGATTCTTTTTTCAGCCTCTCCATTTGTTTTTGGACTGATTAATAGCCTAACTACCCCAACTTGGACAGAAACAAGGAATTCAGAATCTCTGGAAGCACAACAGTGAGATGTTAATTGCTTCATGTTTTTAATGTGAATGAGACTCAAATACATAATCACTGCTTCCCCATTCTAACTCTCACCCTTGCCGATGCTGGCATATCTTGTTTTTCTTTTTGGGAATGAGAGAATTTGTTGGTAACAAAAAGCGTTTTTCTGTACTCCATCTGCTGGATGGAATGAATAAAAGCCTCCGTGGAAGATCTAAATATTTAGCAAATATAACCTCAGCCTCCAAAGTTTCAAGTCTGGAACACATTTCAGAGACTGAGACTTGAACCCAGGCCAGGAACATGCATGCTGATACTGATTATTTGTGTTCCTTGGCAGAAGCTCTGGAGAAGTGTTATAATCCAGCTGTGTAGTGGGGAGGGGTGGTATGTGGTGTGTGTGTGGAGGCAGTTAGTGATTATGTAGCTTCCGGTTGGGTATCTACACATGTTGGAGAATGGAGTTCATGTGACTCCCTTCCTCTATTGCGGACTTCTACCTCCCTGACTGGCCTCCATTTATAACATGTTCCCACATCCCTTGCTCTCCACATTTGAGCCTGCCATAGGGCCTTGTCACATGTTGCCCCCCATCTAGAATGTTCTTTCCAAGCCTTACCTCTCATCTAGTAGACTCTTATTCATCCTTAGGATATCAGCTCCCTTCCTCCGGAAAGCTCTGGAATAAGTTAAATTCCCTGATTCTATGGTCTGAGGACTCCAGATACTTCTTTGTAAGCAATCGTTGCAGTTCCAACTTTACATTTCTCCGTGGGATCCTTTGTGTAAATTGTTTCTTAAAGGGTGGTGTATGCATGTGGGACAGATATATACAGATGTTCATTTTATTATTTTAAGATTATATGTTTATTTTAGTGTGTTATTAGAAAAATAACCTACATAGTACTACTGGTAATTAATACTACTTCTCCTTTTATGATCAATTTTCTTTACAGGGAGCCAAAATAGATGAAGTTGTAGGTCCACCTTGCATAAACAATATGAATTAGAAGTACAATGACTGGGCCAGCAGGTGGCATGGTAGTTGAGGTGCTGGACTCCCACATGACCAGCCATGGTTCAAGTACCAGACCTGGTGGCTTGCTTTCTCACTTTACCTCTCTCTGTGTCTTTGGTAAATTAAAAATCAATAATTATAATAAAATAAAATAAATAATTACTTAACAAAAAGAAGTACCATGACCAAGCAATAGATGTATATGGCAAAAATTGGGGGAGCAGTATGCAACTGACTGAAATTTGTAAATAATATGTTCATTGGTATGTCTTTCACAAGAATGTAAGCTCTAGGAACGATCTCCTTTGTACACCATTAGCCAGGCCTAGTGCACATTCAGGCCTAAATATTTCTTCAGAGACTGGACACGTGATTGAGTGAATAATGTAATGACTCCGTAAGTGCTCTACCCAGGTGACATCGGGCCAGCATAGGCAGGTTATTAGAAAGGAAGTTACAGTTCTTTGTATGGATTATACATAGAGAGGATGGGTTGGAACTTTGTAGGCTTAGGACATTCAGTTTCTGTTGCCCAAAAAGTATACACTCATGCAGATCACCTTGGGAGGGACATGACCTTGGGTAAGACGGTTCTTTTCGTCAAGGCCCTCCCAGTTGTGGCTAAGACCTAGTTGCAGATGGGTGCTGGCTGGTGGCATGGTGGTTAAGGGTGCTGGACTCATGGCTGACTGCAGTTCAAGTCCTTGGTAGTCACAGGGCCGCAGAGGAACTTTGTTTTACTATGCTCAGAATAGTACCTACGGCATCCTAGACAGGTGTTGTTTCAGGCTCTGTGCCCTGGGAAGCAGACTGAGGTGAAGACTAGCATGCAGAAAGTTCATTAGGGAGTGCTTTTGCAACAACCGTGGAAGGGAAGGAAGTAGGATAGGGCTGAGGGAGGTAGTCTTAATAGAGGCCTCAGCTATGAGAAGTTCTGAAGGTGTAATTACCTTTTAGAGTTGTCCTAAAAAGTATACACTCATGCAGATCACCTTGGGAGGGACATGACCTTGGGTAAGACAGTTCTTTTCATCAAGGCCCTCCCAGATGTGGCTAAGACCTAGTTGCAGTTCCAACTTTATATTTATATATGGGTGCTGGCTGGTGGCATCGTGGTTAAGGGTGCTGGATTCCCACATGGCTGACTGCAGTTCAAGTCCTGGACCTGGTAGCTTGCTTTCTGAATTTCTCTCTCTCTCACTCTATTCCTCTCTGGTCAAATTAAAATAAGTAAATAAATAGATAAATAAAATTAAATAAAATAATTCTTTAAAAAAAAAACTAGTTACAGATAATAATCTCAGCAGCTGGGAGGGTAAGGATTTTTTCTTTGCTTTTCCTTTCCTTCCTTCTTTTACTTTTTTATTCTTGTTTTATTCATTATTTATTTGAAAATGCTTATTCAAATCATAAGCATTTCCCCATATTTCTACGTGCTATATTACTGTTATTTTAATATTTATTTGTTTATTTGTTGTTATTTTCAAGCCACCAGGTCTGGGACTCAAACCATGAAGCTTGCCTTGTGGAAATTGAGCAGCTTAACCACTGCATCACCTGCTGGTCCCATTATACTAGTTATTATTATTTTAAAGAATAATTTAATTTAACTTTATTTATTTATTTTAATTTGACCAGAGAGGGACAGAGTAAAACAGAGAGAGGGAAAGTGAGAAAGCAAACTGCCAGGTCAGGGACTCAAACAGTGGTCAGCTATGTGAGAGTCCAGCATCCCTAGCCACCATGCCACCTGCCAGCCCCAATTAGTTATTATTTTTAAGAGATTTTTGCCTTAGGGTGCATGTGCTTGCCTGAGAGAGACCGAGACAATGAGAGGGAAAGTGAGAAATTACCCTTCGTAGGGGCGGGAATGGCCATGCTGCAATCCCTTCTCCATTCTCCTGGGATCTTGAGCGTGCATGCACACGTGCCCAGAATGAGTTCTAAGGACTCAAACCACAGTCTTACATGTGGAAGTCCAGTGACGTAACCACTACGCCACCTGCTGGCCCCACTCTATGTTACTTTTGATGATGATAATTTATCGAACTGTTTCATTTCTGTTGCACATATGTTTCTATTATCTGTTGTATTGTTAGTATAACTTTAATAAATGTATTTGTATCAAATACTCATTTTGGATATCATAAGAGCAATTTTATTTTTTTAAATTAAAATAATTTACATAGTTTTTATTGAGATGAAACTCATATAATATGAAATGAATCATTTTAGCCATTGTAAATTGTACAGTAAAGTGGCTTTTAGGACACTCAAAATGTTTCACAATTGTCACCACTATATAATTCTAAATTACTTTTATTGCCCCAAGAAGAAACCCTGTAATCTGTTAAGTAACATCTGGAAGGGTAGTTTCTGAGGGGAGAACTGGGTAATGTTTCTCAGTATGTGCTAGAGGTGTCCCTTAGGCTCTATATGAAAACTCATGGGGCCAGCAGGTGGCATGATGGTTAAGGTGCTGGACTCCCACATGGCCAACCACAGTTCGAATTCCGGACCTGGTGGCTTGCTTTCTCATTTTCTTTCTCTTTCTCTATCCTGAGTACACGTGGCCTGTAGCAAACTTAAAAATAATAATAATAATAATGGTAAAATTAAATAATTCTTAGAAAAAAAGTTTTTTAAACCTTCTGAGAGTGGCAGATACAGGTCGCTACCTGTGGATGTGTTTGCACTGTGGTTGAAATGGCTTTAATCATTAGAGAAGTTGTCACTGTTTTAATTTATATTGAACAAAAACCCACTTTCTTGTCAAATTCCAAATACCTATATTCATGTTGACTATCTGAGCAAGAAAAACAAAATGACTGCTGACCTATCTGAAGAGAGCTATGATATTTTCTTTGAAATATCCTCTTACCTAAACAAACCTACTCTCTTCAACTGTTTTTTGTGTATATTTTTCTGGCTCCTTACCATTCATCTGTTATCTTCCATATAACTTTTTCTCCCTTAATTTATAAAGATTCATTTAATATGCAGCATTTAATGAGATACTTCAGATTACACTAGAGAAATGATCGTGATCTGGGCCTCATCAAGCTTAGCATCAACTAAGATTCTCCTATATTTTTCGTGTGGGCTCCTGTGGATCGAGATCTTTCCAAATACGGATTCATAAAATGGATCACTGAGATCTGAAATCTAAGTTTTGGCCCTGTCTTATGTGTATATTTATTATAAAGTAACACCAAGTGTTCGTTTAATGCAGAGGGTACTTGCAGTCTGGCATGGAGTGGTGGGAGGAAGGAGAAAGCACCCCTGTAATGGCAAGTGGTCGTGTCACAGCCTGTGTGCCTTTTCTCTCCAGCTCCTCTGGATTTTCACACGCCTGGCGTGTTTTCAATATGCCAGTCTGGGATTTGACCCACATCAACTGTATGGGTTCTAGGTCCCTTCATCACTAGGCCACTGGGCCAGACCAATAGCAGATGTGTATTTAATTCTTACCAGGTATCAGACATTTCATTAAAATTACTTGCATGCCTCCATCTCATGTGACCCCCCCAACAACCCTGTGATGTTGATATTGTTTATAGCTCCATTTTACAGAGGAGGAAATGGAGGCACAGACAGATTAATTGGCCCAAGTCAGTAGACGGCGTAGCCCGGTTTCTAACCATGTCTGTCTGACTTCTTCTGGATACGTATATCACGTCGGGGTGACTGATATTAGGAAATGATTTAATGATCTGTAAAGACAGTTCCTTGGACATACATGGCACTCTCCTGAGAAGCTCAGAGGGCTTTTTAAATGGAACCGCCTCTTCTTCCCCCATGTAACCTAAACACTTTGATCTAAAGACTTTTTCTACTATTGCATTTTTTTAAGAGAAAGGACGACACCTTCTCATCTTTGAATACCCCGTTATCAATGTATCACAGCTTTCAGTTTATTGCCACTGTTCCAAATCATCTCTTCTTTGCCTTGTTTTGGGATGCTGGAGCAGGATTCCGTAAACATTTCATGTGTATCAGCCGATGCAAAGTCAGCTTTGTCAGCTGGAAGAACACCATAAGAGAAAAGGACTCTCCTTCTGGGTTCTTGTGCTTTTCTTCTTGCATGTATGGCGCAGTGGCCGGGGGCGGCTTCCTGTGGGAGACCTACATGTACACAGCGTTGAGTAAGTTTTGCTAGCATCTGAACGAGTTGCTCCCAGAGTTCCACTGGGATTCCACTGGGAAGCTCCCTGAAACGCCTCAGTGAAATCCACATTCAGTGGGCCACAGCCACACCTTCTCCCACAAAATCTGCATCTCATCCTTGCGAGCACACCCTCTCTCAAGTTTATTCCTGCCTTGAGGACTCTCCTTAGCCTTGATGATCGTAGCAGCTTCCTACATCTGCTGTCCCCATACTCTTCAGAGATATCTTTATCCTTCTTAGTCATTAATCCCCTTTACTAGGTAACCTTTCTGGCATATTAAAATTTCTCTATTCACCTCATTGGTGTGGTGGAAACCAATCTACTGACTGGAGCTGACTAACACAGTGGTAGATACTCAGTACACGATTAATGAACAGATGAGTTCATGAGGTAATTGAAGAAAGAGGCTTCATTTCTAACTTCATCCTGCTATTTATTCTTGAGGAACCAAACAGACTGGGTGGCTTTCTTCCCTATCCAACTTTTCCCAAATGTTCAAATTTTCTGTGAGTTACACATTTTCAAGCAATTTATAAATCCCATCTCTTGTCTTCACCTCAACTAAATACGATAAGACAGATTCCAGTAGCACCAGGGATATAGAAACAAGGTTCCCTTGATTTGCCCTCTCTGTAAAACCGTCCTGGGTGTGCAGCTTTGTCCTGTATTATCAGAAATAACCCAACTCAGCCTAAAACCTGCACTACTTCCCAGGTCAGAAGCTCCATGCCTAATATAGGTGTTTTATTTTGAGAGTGGCTTGGATGTTGTTGTTCATTTCTACCGGACGTTACTGAACTCTTCACACAGTTGACACTCCCAGGCTCTGAACAGTCTTTCCCATCCACACAAAACAAATCAGTACACAACATTACCATAACTTCTTTTGAACAATGAAGAGTTTTGGCTAAGGCATTTCAGGCATGGCAGTAAAATAATCCAACATCTTGCTCTTAAATATCCCTAAGTTAGACTAAAATTTTTTTTTTTCAGGAAAGCATGAAATGTGGAAATCACAATGAAGTGTCTTTTTGTGACAGTTGGCACAAATTGCCTGTCCACATCTCCTTCCCAAAATGTTCTGGCCAAGTGAACCAAATCCTTAAATTGAGCACAGTTCCAAAAATGGAGTGATCAACCCTTCATTAGGGCTGATAGAAAAGCACGTCAAGGACACGGTGAGGTTTGATTGTTTGGGTAATAAAACAGACACCAGTGGCTAGCAGCTGAACGTAAATTTAGGCTGTGTGGCCATGGGGATCTAAGAGGGAAGGAAGCAATTTGGGAAATACCTCTTGTCCACATCACAAACATTCTCAGACCTATCAGAAGACCCCCAAATTAGGTCGTACACTATGTGTATTTTATCAAGCAAACCCACACTCTGGCTTGAGGCTGTGTGTGACCCGGTTTCTCTCTTTAATTTTATAACTAGGGTGGAAAGCCAGCAGTGCAGTATGTCGTGGTCAATATGTCAACCGTGAAGTGGGCCCAATGTTGCAGAGAGTCCAATAGTCCTTCAGTACATTTCCACTGTTAGTTGAATCACTGGGATCTGGAGGGCCTGACAGCAGATCCCTAGTCCTGAAGCTCTGGGTTCTCTGACTGGATTTTACAGTCATTTATGTACAATGGCAAATGGAATTTTTTTTTCTGAAGGTGAAATACAAGTTTAAGGAGTGGAGTAAGTGGAGTAGGAGAGAGGGGGGTGCCACTAATTAGCCATTATTTTAGGTTTGTTTTTTGTTTTGTTTGTTTGTTTGTTTTTTGCTTGCCAGAAGGCAGGTGCATGAGATAGAGAGAGGGAGAGAGAGAGAGAAAACATATCTGAATGGGGCATGATCTTGCCACAATCTGTTCTTTTCTACTTACTTCTCCATCCTATCAGGATTTGGACATGGATGCACATGTACCAACCAGCATGTTTTTCAAGCTCTTGGGGTCAGGATTCGAACGGTAGTCAGCCACGTGGGATCTGGCTCCCTTAATGACTAGGCCATGGGGCCAGCCCCCTATTTTAATTTTAATGATTGTCAGCTCCTCCTTAGTAATTATGAATGAATAATCTATAAGTGAGCTGCTTGGTTGGACTTAAAGAATTTCTACATTGACTGTTGCCTCTAAAAATAATTTTTGCTAATTTGTAAAGTGCAGTTGAAGGTATGTATTATTTGATGTGCCACTGTTACCATAGTAGGTAAGGTAACAACAACCCAGAAGTGCTTAGGATTTGAGATTTCCTTCCTCTGTCCACCCCACATCTAATAGGATATCACTCAGATAAATATAAAAGTGATGACTTCAATTATATTTTTCTTTGTGGTCGAGTTCACCCATAGCGACCCAGTCTCAGCCAGTCTTAAACATCTAGGGCATAAAATTAATTTTTAGTCGGTTCAAGAAAGATGGGAATTTGTTTATTATAATTTTTTAAAAGAGTGTTTTTTATCGAACTTTATTTATTTATTTATGTTTTTAATTTGACCAGAGAGGGACAGAATGAGAGAGAAAGAGAAAATGAGAAAGCAAGCTGCCAGGTCTGGGACTCGAACTACGGTCAGCCATATACGAGTCCAGCACTTTTAACCACCTTGCCACCTGCTGGCCCCATGTTTACTATAATTTTTAATGGACATATAATAGATATACATATTGATGGTGTACAGTGCCATTTTTCATTGCTTGAATTCGATGTGTAATGATCAAAACAGGGCAATAAACATTAAGATGGGAATTTAAAAATCCCAGTGTATGCTGCATTCCAGTGGCAGTGGCATTTATCTTATGACTGAGTCATGAGGGGAAACTTTTCTTAGGTAGGCAAGAAATGAGAGAGTAATTTTCACAGAGTTCTGAAGCTGGGAGCTGATGCACAGAGGCCTTAGGATTATAGCCTTTTCCTAGCTTAGGCTACTTTTTATATCTTTCTTAGAAATGACTATGAAATAGAAATTTGGGACTAAAGAGAGGAATGAAGTGAAGACTACGGGAGTTAGGGAGAGAATGATCTCAAGACCCAAAACGATGAGAATGCTAAAGGAGGAGTGGGGGTCTCCAAGGCTTGGTCTCCAAGGCTTCCAGGAGCAGAAGTCTGCTTCAATCAGCATTGGAAGCGAGAGTAGGTGACCTTGGAATCCACATCATTAAATTGATTTTGCATGATTTCAAAAAAACTGGATTACTGCTAATTCATGAGTCTTCAGAATACATGGTTCCTGGGTAATCGGATGTCTCCTTGTTTATTCAAAAACAAACCATGTCTATGAAAACATGAAAGTCATAACACAGGGTCCATACTGGTTCTCCCCATCTTTGAGCAGAATGGTAGCTTTAGGACAGTGTGTTTCAAACTGTGGTTGTGACCCAGTAATGTAACCCAATTTAACGGATATTTGACCACTGTTTTTTAGAGGAACTTAATAGAAAATTCAAATTGTATCTCTTATGGGTTTTGAATAATTATTTGTTAATTAATAAATAATGAACATACGTGCCAGGTAGTAATAGAAGATACACTTCTTATTGTGGATCAAGTTCCAAAGAGTAAAAAATACTGCTTTAGGCAACTTTAAATGGAAAAGTAGGAATTGATTGAAGCATGTAATTAGCAGAACGGGCACACACTGCCCAACTTTGTAAGTGTACGTGCATGTGTGTATGGTGTGATCCATTCTGCCGCGGTGTGCTGCTAGGCAACATGGTACTTCCTCCTAAGAATAAAAGGTCTTGGGACCAGCAGGTGCTGTAATGGTTACGTATCTGGACTCCCACGTGGTCCATCGCAGTTCAAGTCCCAGACCCAGCAGCTTAAAACTTATGCGGGGTGTGTGTGCATGTGTGCCAAAAATCCCGAGAAAAGATTGGAGAACGGATGCAGTGTGGCCATCTTCCTGGGGGATGATTTCTCGCTTTCTGACTCTCTGTCTCTCTGGCGAGCACACATACCCTATAGCAAAAATCTCTCTTAAAATAAAGTAAAAAGTCCTAAGATTCAGAGATATACTTAAGGAAATATTGCTTAGTATGGTAATTCAGAAAACCTAATGGGTGAATTTATAGCCTCACATCAGAACTCTTGAGATGAAGAGAGATACCCTCTTACCCTTGACCTAAAATTGTAAAAAAAAAAAAAAAAAAAAAAAAAATTCTAAAGTTTTCTTTTCAGGTCTCGATGTCTTTGCCGAAGCACAAGCCAGTCAGCTCAACACTGGTTGCATAATTTAATATAGTTGCTTCTCTGAAGAAAAAATTTCAACTAATTTATTTGTGAGACTCGGCTTCTCAAGGGGTAAATTACCTGTGTGTATTTCCCTGACAAAAACCTGGAAAATCACTTTTATTACCTTACGTTTTCAAACGAAATGAGAAGTATTTCTACCAGAGCTTTTTCTGTCAGCCTTTAAAGCCTCATATCTGGTAACAAGGTCAGTATAGAAAAGGAAGCAGCCACACCTCAGGGATGCAGAGGGAAGTCCCTTCACTAGAACCAGGAGGCACCGCGTTGCTCAGAAACTCAGAGACATTATCGCCTAGTAATGGAACATTTATTAATATTTAGAAGGTGCAGATGTGATACCAACAAAAGAGACAGTGATGTGAAATGACAGGCATCTTCTTCATCAGAGGTCTCTCTGCAGCCCATGGCCCCACTGTTTTGGCCGTGTGCTCTAAAGGCTGAGGACTCGGGCTCTGCCGCCTCTGACACACAGCCAGGACCTTATTCTTCAGTAACAGCTGATGCTCCAAGCAGTTTTTCTGTATATACACAGTGTTGGCTGCAGGAGGCTCCATTACCATCCCTTATCTCTTCCACCACCATTTTGCAAGCTATCGAAGCACACATGCTCCTAGCGCTTTGTGCAAAGCATCAGGCAACTCATCACAGTTGGCCTGAAGATGAGTCCCTATGAGTGGCACATGACAGGCAGATGGCTACAAGATTCATGGGAAGAAGAGAGAGGGCAATGGGGATGTTCTCAAGTTTGACTAACTAGTGCATGGTGAAACAGGGCATAGGACTGCCAACTGCTCCCTTCTGACAGGATGTCACAGGGGGGTCCCCCTGGAGCTGACGTGATTCTGAAGTTTAAATGTCAGCCTTCCTTTGCGTGTCCTCAGACACTTTGATAGGGGTTTATCTTAGGCTCGAGGTTGCTAATTCTTTCAGAATCTGAGCTTTTCAGACCTTCTGTTTCTGTAACAGGAAACTGCAAAGTCTATGTTTGACTCGACTGAGAGAAAATCTTTCTTTATAAATATAATGCCCTGGGAGAGGGTACAGCAGCAAACCAGACAGACGAGGTCCCCAGGGGCCCAGTACTCAGGACGGTGCCTGGCGTGTGGTGGGAGCTAAGTACTCATTGAGCAAATGCATGAATGATGACTGGGCTCAGATGGTCGGGGTAGTGTTTCTACGACAATGGATGGATCTCCGGAACCACAGACTTGCTTCTCATCTGTTAGCAATGATATTTAATTTTTCTTGGCCAGTGTTATACTTGAATTTGATTTATACCAACTATGGACCATTATAAACATCTTAGATTTCCTCTCTGGGTACCTTTTTCTAGCCAAATCTTCAAACTGAAGAGATGTTAAGCCACACTGTAATATCCCCTACTGGCCGGCAAAAATTTGCTAAAATAAAATAGAATCATCTGATCCAAGATACAATAAGAAAAGAAAGTCCTGACATCAGCTTGCTGTACAAATGTAGAATACTACTATTAACTGTAATGGCAACTTACTTAGTTCAATTCCTCAGTTGTACAACTGCTTTGAACTTTCTACCAATTTTCTTTTTCTTTCACTCTTCATATGACAGTTCAGTTACTAAGAAATGTTTTTTCAAATCGTGATTACTTCAGTTCCTTATAAAATATGAGCTAACATGCTCATCGGTTTTTCTCTACAATTATATCATTGCTTAAGAGTCCCCATTTTCAAAAGAAAATTTGTAACAGCACAACGGAAGAGCAAAATCCCATTTTAGAGATAAATGTAGTAGAAGTATTAGATAATTGAGTAGCTTATACCTTGTGTCCCATTATGACCATTCTCAGTGGCTGAGTGCTAATCAGTTTAACTGCCTTTGAGCTATATATAGTTTAAATGTGGTTAAAACATACAATCTCACAGTAAATTTAAATGGCTTATTAAAGGCCTTTACATGGCATTGGCATCATATATCAGAGATGAATGGTGTTTCTAATTTGCTAGCCACTTGGGTCAAGTTTAGTTTAAGCAGGAAGCATATTTATACAAGTAATGGTAGCACAAATAGTCACTCGGGAAAAGCTGTTTGTGGGAGTTGAACATTTCTGCAGTACGCTTTTGTATATCTTCTAAATGGGCATTTCATAGGCAGTGGGCTAAAGCACCTTAAAACCGTGCTCCTTACTACAGACGTTAACTACCATCCACGCTGCCTGGCTGCTCAGGGAGACTCAGGGTGTACATTTTTCAGGGTGAGGCTGAGGTGTGGTAAGGATCAGAGTATGAGTCTGAGATGTGAGCACCTTTGTCTGGATGTCATTCTTTAGGATGGTGCTCCTTAAACGAGGTAAGGGAAGGCAGCAGTATCTCCACCCGGAAGCCTGTTGGAAACGTTGCAACTCTACCTGAGACTCAATCAATCCAAATCTACATTCAGACCAGGTCCCTAGGTGACCCGTGTACATATCAGAGTTGGAGAATACCCCAAGCCCTCTAAGCTTCTGCTTGCCGGTGGCCGAGCACAACTCATAGGGCCACTTTCTCTATCTCACTTCTAAAATTATCCTCCCTAGAGGATAACATTCTTTCAGTCATGCTTCCCTTTCTTTCTCATCACTCCCACCTCCACACCCCAGACCAAGATGAATTTCCCAACATCGCATGGCTTTCCTTTTGTAGAGAATCCACTTCTCAAACTCTCTCCCTGACATCTTACAGAGGCTCCCTGCCACTGAGTAACCTTGGGAAGCTCAAAGCATGGCAGTGACTCCCAAGGCGATGGATTTATTCTGCTCTCCTGTGGCTGAGCCTCCCCTCCATTCTGCATTGAGATCCCATCCTTCTAAGCTGTTCACCAAAATCCAATCTTCCTTTTCGTGTTTATTCTTTTCTGTATGAGGGGGGATTTCTGTCCCTATTTCTACTCGTTAAATGCTGCTGTCCTCTAACCTAGCTAAATGCTTCTCTGCTAATATTTGTGCATACTCAAAGGACAAAGGGAGTCATGCCGGATGTTTGGGGGAATTGCAAACAGGGTTTACCCAGTCGAGGGAAATGGTATGCAGTTACTAATGACCCACTTGGCAGACCCCTTAACACACTTGCTTTGGCCCCCACCCACCTTTACATTGAGAGGCTCAGCCTACAGCAGGTCCCCAGAGGCCATTGGACACCCAAACCCAGACCCAGACTGGCCAGCCAGTTGGCCCCAAGAAGCTATTTGGTCCTTCTATTCCCACCTGTGCTGGGTTAAAGGGCTCTGCAAAACAAGTGAGCTGGGCATTTAGAAGCACATTGCTTACAAATTCAGGTTCTGTGGGCTGGGGGTTAGTGCAGCCAATGGTCAAGGGAATGTTTGGGGGTCAACCAAGTGAGGACCCCTTGAGGCTCCTCTGGAGTGGTCAGCACCCAAAACAGATTTCTTTAATCAGAGGAGACTGGCAGGGGGAGAAACAAGATTGCTTTCTGGCCATAGTGAGTCCGAGGACCGAGTTTGCAGCTTCCGTTCTTCTTGAGGGCAACAAACCAATTCTTCTCTGCGTGCTTCTTGGATATGTAGGTGTTGTAATGGTTCTCCTCCAGCCTTTCCAGGAACAAACATTCCTCGTTTGGTGTCTGCTACAAAGACCAAACCGAAAGACAGTAGAATATTAGTAAGTAGTTCTAAATGGGATTCTTCTGCTTACTAGCTGTGTGACCTTGTGCAAAATGGTAAAGCCCTCAGTCTCTTCAGGAAATTGGGATAACGATAGGATCTATCTCAGAGGGTGGTCATAAGGACTTAGAACAGTACCCACCACATACTGAGTCTTTCATGCACATTTGCTGTTATTGCAAGCTCCCCTTCCCTCTGCTGTCCTCAAGACTCCATTCTCTCCCACTGGGGAGATCTTGCCTAACTAGAAACATCTTAGGGGAAGGGCTGGATCTTTGGTTTCTGTAAAGGCCTGGCACATAGGCTTGACGATGGAAAAGCATTCCAAGTAAGTAAAGCCAGACTGTGATGCAGTGGAATTTTTCAAGTGAGGACTTAAAGAATAAATGAAAATATACTACTATTTCCTTCCATCCTGGTACTTTTCACTGACAATATCAGGGTTTTACCTTAATGGTGTGAATGTAAATATTGGTACACAATTTATCTCAAGCTCAAAATATGTCCTGAAACTTAATGTTTTTAAGTTTAATAAATAGTCCAGTTTTTAATTTTGGTTTTGAACTCTTCCATGAGTTTGACAGAAAGCAAGTTCATGACTTTGAAATAGTAAGTAATAACCTGAGGCTGCCCAGTAGATTTTTCATGTCGTCTGTGGCATTCAAGAGGTTATAGGAACCACATGAACATATGCAATTCCTACAGTTTCTATAATTATCTACTTACTTTTTAAGATTCAGCTTTATTAAACAGGTTTTTTGAAATAGCATGTGAAAAAGTTCTCACTGGGCCTCATTTTGAATGGTATTTTCTGTTTCATTTTTATTTATTTATTTTTTCATGCTCTTTTATACAGTCAGTCATGTTATTTAGCTTACAAAGTGAATATTCCAACATGTGTACACTTCTCCCCAGTCCAGTTGATAATACTATAAAATTATCTTCAACAGATAATACCCCATTTCTTTGTCCCATTAATGCTTTGCCTCTCTATTTTTCTTCTAAATGTCCTTCCTCAGACTCTACTCTTTCACCCACACTATATCTGGTGAACAATATGGGGCCAGTAGGTGGCATAGTGGTTAAGGCACTGGACTCTCACATTGTCGAGCAAGATTCAAGTCCTGGACCTGGCAGCTTGAAAATCACACCAGGCACACGTGCATGCATGTCCAAAATCCCAGGAGGAAAATGGAGGAGAAGGGTTTGTGGTGTGGCCATCCCTCCAGGGGATGATTTCTCACTTTCCCTCTCATATCTCTTAATCTCTCTGGTAAGCACATGCACCCTATGGCCAAAACCTTAGGAGAAATAAAAGAAAAAATGAACAATAGACCTATGAAAATGTAGTCAATCTCACCAGCAAGGAAAATGCAAATTACAAAATCATTTCCCATATATTGGATATAACATCTGCAAAATTAAAAAAAAGATATTTACAGATATTCATATTGATGAGAACATGAGAAATAGCCACTTTTTTTTTTTTTGGAGAGATTTTTGCTATAGGGCGTGTGTGCTCACCAGACAGACAGAGAGAGACAGAGAGACAGAAAGCGAGAAATCACCCCCCAGGGGAAATGGTCATGCCGCAATCCCTTCTCCTCCATTCTCCTCTCGGGATCTTGGGCACGCACGCACATGTGCCCAGCATGAGTTTTAAGCCACCGGGTCCGGGACGCAAACCACGGTCGACTATGTGGGAGTCCAGTGACATAGCCATTATACTAACTGCTGGTTCCCGGAAATAGCCACTTTTATGAACTGTTGGTGAAATTAATTGGTAGCAAGTTTCTGAGGGTGGTTTGGCCGTATGTATCACAATTTAAAATATTTATTATCTTTGACCTATCACTTCTAGAATTAAGCCTTAGGAGTTATTTGAGCTAATATAAAACTGTATTATTATCATTATCATTATTATTATTTTAGAGAGAGACTTTTACTATAGAGTGTGTGTACTTGCTGGAAAGACACAGAAAGACAGAAAGCAAGAAATCACCCCCCAGAGGGGAGAACCACACCACAATCCTTTCTCCTCCATTCTCCTCTTAGGATTTTGGGCACGCACACACACATGCCTGGCGTGAGTTTTAAGCTGCCAGGTCTGGGACTCAAATTGCACTCTACGTGGGAGTCCAGTGATGTAACCATTATGCCATCTACTGGTCCCCTAAAACTGTATTTTTGAAGATGGTCTTTGAAGCATTGGATATAATGGCAACAGATTTGTAGCAACCGATATGTCCACAAGAAGGCGATTAGTTAAGTAGATAAATGCACATTCATACAGTGGAATCTAATATAGCTATAAATATATTGGGAGGGGAAAATAGCCACATCACTTGAAAAATATCTACCGCTATTTGTTTACTTCTACTTCATCTGTTAGTGGAGGGAGCTCAGATTTTGAACTTTCTATTCGTCAAAAAATTCACATTTATTTATTCATTCATTCATTCAGCTATAGGGTATGTGCACTCACCAGAAAGACAGAGAGAGACAGAGTGACAGGAAGCAAGAAATCACCCCCCCTAGGGGGGATAGCCACGCTGTAGTCCCTTCTCCTCCATTCTCCTCTCGGGATCTTGGGCACGCACGCACATGCGCCTGACATAAGTTTAAACCACCGGGTCTGGGACTCAAACCGTGGTCGACTACATGGGAATCCAACGACATGACCTTATGCCAACTGCTGGTCCCCATTTGTTATAGTCATGTGCAACTTAATGACAGGAATTCATTCTTAGAGGTGTTTCAATAGGTGATTTTGTTGTCTTGCAACATTTAAAGTATCCTCGCACAGCCATAGATGGTATAGCCTACTACACAGGCAACACGCTATACTCCTATAGGCCCACCATCATATATGTGGTCTGCTGTTCACTGAAATGCTATCATGTGGTGCATGACCATATCTGGGTTAAAACAAGGACTTTGAAGCACTTCTGCTGCATGTTTTTCCTCCAGGGACCTGAAACTTCTGACTTTGCTTCCTTCCCAAGTCATGTGACCTCTACAGTCTCTTCATTCAAAAGAGCTGGTGATTCTCTTTCTGGTGGTTTCTAATTATGTCATTATTGGGCATGTCTGTCCCATAAGACAGTTGTCCCTCCTGAAGAAAGACATGAAATGTTGTTGACCTGCGTCTACTCCCAGACACAGAGCCTTGCAAATATAAAGTACTCATCAGCTAGGCTGTGAATTCAACTTGATTTTTTTTAAATTATGTAATTTAATTTTATTTATTCATTCATTTTTTAAAATTTGACCAGTGAGAGACAGAGAGGGAAAGTGAGAAATCAAGCCACCAGATCCAGGACTTGAACTGTGGTTGGCCATGTGAAAGTGTCCAGTGCCTTAACCACCATGCCACCTGATGGTCCCCTAATTTAATTTGGTTCTTGAGATAAAGTAAAACCATCTATAAAGTTCGCTCTTATTAGTAAGGAACTATGAAAGAGGACATATCCTGCTTCTTACTCATAATCTAGTGAAATGACAACTTGGTGAGACACTTTCGATTATTTTAGAGCAAGATCAGATATAAATATAATATTTAATTGGATGACTCTGCTGTCTCGAGAGGAACTCGATCCAGACATTAGCTTCTGATGCGCATTGTCGGGGGTGGGAGGAGGTAGGCAGTTCTGGGCCTGTGTGGTGGCCTCAGCCTCTGATGCTCTCAGTGGGCATCAGGCCTGTGTCTGTGATGACAGTGAAGACAGCCACAGTCCCCTCCTGATGTCTCTGTTACACTGAAGCAGTTGACACACGCCCAACAGCTGAGTCACGGCTGAGTCAGCAAGTGAAATCAGAGGTGATCAGCCCTCAGCCACGATTCGTCAGTACTTGTAATGCACTCAGTTCAACACTGAGAGCGTGTGGATTAACTACTGATTCGTGCTTACTGTTTTAAGTGTTTTCTTTTTTATATTTAGCATGCCTTTTTTTTTTCTTTTTACCAATTGCACTGGCAACATATACTCACTGTAGGAAATGTGGAAAATATAAGGAGACATTCACATAGTATAAAGTCACCCATTTGCTACCCCTAGAAATAAATATATAAATATATATACAAACATTTAGGTATATAGCCTTTCAAACTTATTTTTTAAAAATAGTATGTCTTTTTCACATAGGCAAAATTTTGAATCCGGATGAATTTTTTCCCCATAGTGTGTGTGCACTCACCAGGGACAGACAGAGAGAGGTAAAGAGAGGAAAAGTGAGAAATCACCCCCAAGGGGGATGGCCACAATCTCTTCCCCTTTCTCCTCTCAGGATTTGGGGCATGCACACAAGTACACCTGGTGCAATTTTTCAAGTCATTGGGTCTAGGATGCAAATCTTGGTCAGCCATGTGAGAGTTCCACACCTTAACCACTACACCACCTGCTGACCCCAAATTAGGATGAATTTTGACACCTAAAATTTGTTAAGAGTGTGAGGCAGAGCTTTGAGATAGTGTAGAACTTTTATCAATGAGGAAAATACAAATCTTCTTAGGTGTAATAGATTGTTAATTTTATACAGTCTTAATTTGTATAAAATTAAGCTTGCTTTTCAGGTGAATTACCTGATGGCCAGGGATATGGTGGAAGAACCTAGAGGACACTTGATTTGTGGAGTTTCCCTCAGTATTTTCATATAAGTAAAAGAAGGTTATAATAAACATCCAAATTGATTTAAGGGGGAGAGGCCATAAAACTGTAACATATAAGCTAAACACGATGAGGGTAAGGGACTTACAAGCTGCTTGCCTTATAGCTACCCCTGAGTAGCACCGTGGAGATGCTGGCCACTCTGGCCTGAGTGTCCTATGTGTTGTCTCCCTGAACCCTCCTGAGCTCTGTGTGAAATAGCTTCTATCCATTACTATTCCCAATTTAAAAAAAAAAAAGCTAAAATTTTTTTCTTTTCATTGTGCCAAAGGGCTCGTGCACAGTCATATGACAAAGAGCGCAACATTGAACACCCTCCAGTGGACAACAGGGCCTGGTGACACAGCAGTTCCCTGTCTGCTAATTCCCCATTCTGTCAGGACCCTGGGTATATGCACATGTGACATGTAAGCCTCGAGGGCCGGGACCTAAACCTGACCAGCCCTGTGGGATCTGACTTCCTCTGTGCGGTGTTTAACTGCTACACTACAGGGCTGGCCCTGTAATTCTCATTCCAGATAAGGCTTGGGGGGGGGCGGGGTAAGAACCTTGCAAAGTGGTAGAAACATGAGTCTGAGATAGATATTATAAATAGATAGATTTTATTACCAATCGGAAGAACTGCTGTTTATAAAAACCTACTCCTGGGGCCAGCAGGTTGTATGGTGTTTAAGGCCCTGGACTTCACATGGCCCACCAGGGTTTGAGCCCCAGACGCGGCAGCTTAAAATTATACCAGGCGTATGCGTGTACTTGTGTGTGTGTGTGTGTGTGTGTGTGTGTGCCCAAAATCCCAAGAGGAGAATGGAGGAAAAGAGATTGTGGCATGGCCATCCCCCATGGGGGATGATTTCTCACTTTCCCTTTCTCTGTCTCTCTCCTGTGAGTGCACACGTCCTGTAGCAAACAAAAGAAAACAAAACCAAAGCCGAACCAACCAAACCTACTCTCTGTGTAGCAGTTACTGCTTATGCTCCAAACCCCTTCAGTTGATCTGTATTTGAACACACAGCATTTGAGAGACTACCTATTACTCTGACGATTTCATCTCTTGACCCTTAGTGAAATGATAGCTCCCAAGAGGGTCTTTTGTGCCCACTGTCACTTGAAATAGGATATAATGTAGAAGACTCCCCCTACTGGCTGGCTTTTTGTAGACATCGTCATAAAAAGGAAGAAAGGGGTTTGGATTGGGTCATGAATTACAGCCAACCCTTAATTAGCAGCTATTCCGATACACAGAAGGGATCGCTGAAATCCAGAAATAATTTCAAACCCTGTGTTCATGGGTTTTAGCTCTCTCTCCAATTAACTCGTAGCAGAGATATCAACAGGGGCAAAATCAGATTGCTTCTATGTCTATTCTTTCATTGTAGAGATTATGATATAGGGAGTCAAACCTGTCTAAAGCATTAAGTATGAGAGAGAGGGGGCAGGAGACGTGGAGGATTTTAGTTACTGAATAAACAGTCTGCATGGTTTGACATGCGCATTCCTGTTTACATCCCTTTCAGTACTTAACATGGTACTTAGATCCAGGAGGCACTTGATAGATGTGGAATTCAGTTGTTAAACTTTTCACCTTTTAAACCAATCCTTCCAAAATGAAGAGGGCTCTTTTCAAAGTTTAGACATGGCATACACACAGCTAGAGTCCAGGCTGTGCAATTTTTGTGAAAAGTATTAAGGGATCTACCTCTAGCACAGAGTAGGTGCTCAGAAAACACTTTTGGAATGAATGAAGTGGGACAGGGTGTTCAGAAACGAGTGACTTGACAGTTACCGAAACTTCAATCAAGGTTTCCTCTGTGTCTCTGGGATAATACCTTGGAGTATTTTGAGAGTCTACCACAAGGAACTCTTTTATGTTTGTGCCTAAAATAAGGCAGAGTAGAGGGTGGGAATCCTACTGGAAAAAACAACAAACAGGGACTAATTGTTGCTTTATAGTTCGCATCATTCAAAGTAACAAGATCTCTGGAAACCGCAAACCTTGGCTGCGTCTGGAAGCGTGTCCGCCTCGTACTTACTGAGCCATATAAAAGCCCGTCGGCGTCCATGGCCAAGTACTGGCCAGTCTCCGTACTCTTTATGTACACCTCCCCCACGTTTTCCGCAGTGAGCTGCAGCTGAACTGGAATAAAAATAACAGGAGCGAAAGTAAATAAACACTATGCATTTGCCGATAGAGCCCAGCAGCCAGCACAGTTGGCCATGGAAAATTCTACTCATTCATTTCACAGGCCTTCAAGGATGAGCCTCAAATGAATCAAAACATAGAAATACAGTTCCTTTTTTCTTTGCCTTCCAAAGAAAGCTGTCCATTGGGAATTATATTCTTGAGAGAGTGTGGAGAGACGGTGGCAGGCTCTCCTACCTGTTAACTCTCTTGTTAAAAAAAATTTATTTATTTATTAAAAAAAATTGGCCCAGGGGACCAGAGGGTGGCATAATGGTTACATTGCTGGACTCCTAGATAGTTGACTGTGGTTCGAGTCCTGGACCCAACAGCTTCGAACTCACACTGGGCACATGTGCGTGCATGCCCAGAATTCTAAGAGGAGAATGGAGGAGAAGGGATTGCAGTGTGGCCATCCCCCTGGGGAGGAGGGTGATTTCTTGTTTTCTGTTTCTATGTCTCTTCAGTGAGCACATGAACCCTGTAGCAAAAATCTCCCTAAAAACAAAAACAAAATGAAGGTGTTCACCTTCATAACACCTCGTTCTTTTCTTTCTTTCTGTCTCCTGAGGACAATAATCACACGGGGACGTGGCATTCAGTTCCCTTGGCTCCATCATCCCAGCAGGCTGGGGTGCTCTAGCATAGGCAATTGGTCTGTCAGAATACATTCTGCTATAGTGATCAACCAGCTGGGGGTGGGGAGGTGCCTTTTTATGGCCTGGATCTTCTAGGTGTGAGAGATTCTTGTCGACAGATTGTTATTTTTTTAAAAATCTGTGGTTATTATTTTCCCAGATGGAAGAGTTTCCCAGGGGAGTTAGGATTGATTGCCACAAACGAGACTCAGGGAACTCACCCACAAGGAAGTTCAATCAAAGCTCCAACCTCTGTGGCAATCCGCTGGGGTACAACAGAGGGGACACCCTCAGCTTATGAGTGGGAGAGTGGAGAATGGTTCTCAACTGGGAGCACTCGGTGATGTCTGGTGATGGTTTTGGCTGTCACCACTGGAGGGGGTGGTGTGGTTCTGGAACTAGCAGGTAGAGGCTAGGGACACTGCTAAGCACCCTACAATGTGCAGAGCACCCCACCCTCCCACATGGCAAAGAATTATCCAACCAAAAGAGCCAAGAGTGCCCAGGTTGAGAAACCCGGAGACTAAGGGTAAGAACTTTCAGTTACACGAGGCACACTCTCCCCACTGACACTTATAGGTGCCTTGCTTGATCTGTATATATAATTGGAGTCCAAAACCCTTTGACAATCATTCACTTGTTTATTCACCCCAGTGCACATTTCTGGAGGGAAATACTTTGATGGGCCCCATTTGGGAATTGGAATGAACTCTAGATTCTTCTGGATAATTCCTTTGGTCATCATTACAAGGAGCAGAAAAATCTAGACCAGAAATCAGTATCTACCCAGTAGTTTTCTAGGAGGACAGGCTGATGTCAATACAGATCAGCTTATCAGGGGCCAAAGGGCAGAATATAAGGCTTTGGTTGGGAGGTCTAGACCCACATTGCCTTTTCTTTGTTTTCATTTTATTTATTTATTTTTGAATAGGAAATGCATTCATATGTTTCCAACTTAGAAACATCAGAAAAGACAGTGAAAAGTCTGCCTCTCACCAACCAACCAATGGAGGAACAACCTAACAGGACAAATAGGATCCTTGCTCTATCTCCAGAGTGAAAACAGAAACACAAGTGAGAAAGTCCCTCTAGAAACATTTTATGTGTGGCCTTCTAGACAGATTATATGCCTGTGTGGCCAAATACGTATTATCCTTCCCACTTTTTATTTATTTTTTTACACAAATGGAAACATATACACATAGTTCTATACCTTTCTTTGTTTTACTTAACTAATTGGAGATCTTTCTACATCAGCATTGAAAGAATAACGTCATTCTTTATGCCAGTTGAATTGTGTTTCATGATGTGGCTATATCGTAATCATGTAATCACCTCTCTATTAATACGCCTGCATTTTCTCACTTCCTTCTGTTTGCCTTATCTTCTGATTCATCCCGAGGGTGATGCATAGGTGTGTTATCCCTACTGAAGACACCGTTTTCTTGTCCTTGGAAGGTCTTTGCTATAGAGACTTAGAACTTCCTGTAGCTTCCGGTGGTGAGTGGAATTTCTTTTATTCACAGGAAGAGAACTGGAAGCCACTAATCTTCTTCCCCACAGGCTCTCCTATCTTCAATTAGTTTTGAAAGTATAGTCAAGAGAAAACAGGCCAGAGGACCTCCACTGTGAGCAGGCCCTGCTTTCTGTAGCCATAGTCTTACCACATGCTCACTCACTTTGCTCTACTTACTCAACTTCTTCAACACACTGAGCTCTTTTCCACCCTGGGTCTTCATTGGTGTTATGCCTTCTTCCAGGGACCTTCTTCCTCCAAATATTCACAGAGTTAGCTCTTTTCCTCCTCCAGACCTCAGCATAGATATCCTCCCAGGAGAAGCCTTCTCTAACTACCGTATGGTGCTCTTTCCAGTGGATCCTTTCACACCCCCTTCCCACTATTCCTGCCAATGACATGCTAGTCCCTGCATCATTCTCCTCAGTTCCTTCTTTGTTTCATTAGTGGCACCCAACATAACACACAATGATTGTATGATGTAGGGGTTTACTCATTTATTTCTGCCTCCCCAGGAGAATGTACACTCTGAGAAGGACAGGGGTCTTATCATCTCCACCATTGTGTTGTGCCCTGACTACAGGGAATGGTCAACGCGTACTGGAATGAATGATGGTAGGCTAATATTGGGAGAGATGATTCGGCTGGTCATCGTCTGCCTGATGAGTAAAGTTTCTAATAATGCTCTGAGCCAAGTAAGATGGAACCAGGTTGAGCTCTGCAAGGCTCAAGGCTGGACCTTGCTACCCATTGTCTGGGTGACCTTCACTAGTTTACTGAAACTCTCTTGGTCACAGTGTCCTGATCAGTAAAATGGAAGATATTTGGGTTAGTCTCTATAAAAATATTGGGTTGTCAGACAAGTCATGACATTTTTTCTATGTTTTTCTATGCAAAATGTGTCATGACTTATCTGACAACCTAGTATTTCCAGGTCTAATAATCTATGAAGCAAGTCTATACATTTAATAACAATCCTATATGCGATAGAATATCAGTTGGTGATGAAATGGAAGTACTGATGCATGGTACATGGATGAGTCTTGAAAACATAGTGCTAAGTGAAAACGAGCCAGTTGCAATCATCCATATTGGATGATTCCATGGAAATGAAATGTCTAGAATAGGCAAATCCATTAAGCTAACAAATAGATTAGTGGCAGCCAGAGCTGGGAGTGGGTGGGGCAGAGACGGGAGAATTACATGAAGGAGTGCAGTCTTTCTTTCTTTCTTTCTTTCTTTCTTTCTTTCTTTCTTTCTTTCTTTCTTTCTTTCTTTCTTTCTTTCTTTTGAGAGGTTTTCGCTATAGGGCACGTGCGCTCGCCAGACAGACAGAGAGAGACATAGAGACAGAAAGTAAGAAATCACCCCCCAGGGGGGATGGTCACGCCGCAATCCCTTCTCCTCCATTCTCCTCTCGGGATCCTGGGCACACACGCACATGTGCCTGGCATGAGTTTTAAGCCACCGGGTCCAGGACACAAACCGCAGTCGACTACGTGGGAGTCCAGTGACATAGCCATTACGCTAACTGCTGGTTCCCCGGTATTTCTTTTTGAAAATGTTCTAAACTTGGTTGTAGAACTGGTCGTACAACTTGGTTAAGAAAAGCTGTAAGAGCGTCCAGCCCCATAGTGCAGCAGTCAGGTGCCATGTGAAGGGAACCAGATCCTACATGGCCACTATGGTTCAGATCCCAATCCCAGCCCTAGAAACTTGAGAAATATGCTGTGTGTAGCGGGGAGGGGAGTGGGCATGAGGATCCTGTTGGGAGTAAGGGATGGAGGAAAGTGGATTGCGGCATGACCAGGCCCTGTTGGGGGTGAGCTCTCTCTCTCTGGTGTACACATGTGCCCTCTGGCTTAAAAAAAAAGAAAAATACAAGGAAAACCTATGGTAGATAAATTATATATCAATAAAGCTTTTAAAAAAGGTTTTTTAAAGTTTATTTATTTTTAGAGAGAAAGAGGGAGAGGGAGGGAGAGGTGCCCTCGACAGAGTCTTCATGCCATGATCCTCTCTGAAGCCCGGTAGCCAGCCAAGATCATAGACACAAGTAGACCTGGGTTATGAAGCTGAAACTTTCCCACATGGCTTCCAGCATAACTCAGCAGCACCTCTGCTGCTTATGCCGCCACAACTGGGCCAGGTTTTTCTTTCTTTTTTTTTTTTTTTTCAAATGTCATATATTCTCATTGGACTTTATGGTTTTCAGAGAACTTTCACGTATATTTTTCTATCAATTTCTCAGCATAATCTTGTATGTTTAAGAAAGACCAAAGGAAGAGGATAATCATTTATTGATCACCTACAATGTGAAGCCAAGCATCATGCTGGTTGCTAACTTAATATAAAAAGTGTGGGCTTGGGACCAGCAGTTAGCATAATGGCTATGTCGCTGGACTCCCACATAGTCGACCACGGTTCGCATCCCGGACCCTGTGACTTAAAACTCACGCCAGGCACATGTGCGTGCGTGCCCAAGATCCCGAGAGGAGAATGGAGGAGAAGGGATTGCAACGTGACCATACCCCTGGGGGGTGATTTCTCGCCTTCTGTCTCTCTGTCTCTCTCTGTCTGTCTGGCGCACGCGGCCTATGGCAAAAACCTCTCAAAAAAAAAGTGTGGGCTCCAGAGTGAAATTGCATCTCTCCACATTCTGGCTTGTTATGCGTTAGCTGTGTGATCTTTGGGCAAATCATTGATCTCTGTTTCCTTATCTAAAATGCTAGTTACTGTAAGGATGAAACGATTGAAAGCATGGAAGTGGCCAGTACCATCTTCATCACTTCCTCCAGCTCTTGTGACTTTATCTGCTCCTGTGAGCATTCCCTGGCAGAAAGGAGCGCTTGTGTGACCCGCAGGTGAGGCGCTGAAGCTTGGCAAGGCTGTGTTTTATGGAAGGTTGTGCTTATTAGAAAGGAGAAAATTGCGACCAGTGCTCAGGCTGGAGTAGTCCAAGTATCCTGCTTTTTTCTCTCTTCCTCACAACCTCCTGGGCTAGCTACAGTTATGCATGGATTGTTCCAAATCCAGCCACGCTCCACTGCTTGGACCCCTTCGTGTTTAAGATCAGACCTGTGCAAGATGGCCATCCAAAACCCCCATTGTAGCCATGGAATAGATGAGGTTGGTTGCTTGGGGCTTTTTCCTGCATACTAGCTATATATGTAGGTTTTTAGTTAAACACAATATAAGGTTACAGAAATCCCAAAGGGCAGATCCTTTTAGGTAATCAAGGATGATTCTTTAAAAACTTCCACATCCTGCTGCCTTCATTCCCTTCTGCAGCCTTATATAGGGCCCGTTTGTCTTGTCCTGGGCTAACAGAGTTGACTTTGCCATCTAGGGAGTCCCCTTGTGGCCATGGAAAGGCCCCACAGAGGTAAACAAGGCAGCCAGAGGCTGCTCAGCTCATGACGGCAGCCCTCAGCCACGAGCCCCAACGCCAGGGCTGTTGCGCTGGTGAGAGTCCGTCTCAAGAGTTTCCTCTGTAAATATTATTTCTCCAGGATGTCCAAGTTTCATAGCTCATTTTCACTGGATTTCTTTCTGGCTACGTTTCCTAAACATATATCCTTCTGCAACCAGGGCTGGCAGGAAGGGGCAACACCCAGCCTGCGCTGCTCCTGTAGCTAACAAGGTGTCCAACTCTCTTGTGTGACTTCATTCCAGTTTTCCAGACTCCATCCTCTCACAGCTGCTGCTGAGGAAGAGTGAAGAATGAGAGAGTGTGAGAAAGGGGGTGCTCAAAGAGAGGGGCTGGCCACACAGCAGCAGCTCCTTCCTCTTGAGGCAGTCAGGGGTGGGGGATGCAGAGCTGTTCAGCCGACACATATTTATATGTCGTGTACTGGGAATTGAGTTCAGTGCCACACACGGCCCCTGCACGTAGAGCTTACACGTACTTAGAGACACACACGGACGAGCCTATGCATGATGAAGTACCACGCTCAACAAAACTCCACTTATTTTTGAGCAAAAAGCAAACAAAAGTCTAACAGCTGCAATAAAAACTCTCTATAATAGGACACTTGAGGGGACCAGCAGGTGGCGTGGTGGTTAAGGCGCTGGACACTTCCACATGGCTGACCATGGTTCAAGTCCCAGACCTGGTGGCTTCCTTTCTCACTTTCCCTCTCTCTTTCTCTCTCTCTCTCTCTGTGTAATTCTCTGGTCAAATTAAAAAAACGAATGAATAAATTAAAAAAAAGAAAGAAAGAGGACACTTGAAAACGTTCATGAGAAATGGAATTAAAGTACAACTTTACATTGGTGTAAAACATTTTTGAAATCCATGAATAGTTTTTTATATGCATTTTTCGTGACCTTTTCAAAAACTATGCATATGCAGTCTCTCTTAAAGAAAAGTAGAAAATATGGGACCAACAGATGATAAAATGGTTATGTTGACGAAATGATTATGTTTGAGTCCCAGACCTGGTGGCTCAAAACTCATGCTGGGCATGTGTGTGTGTGTGTGTGTATGCCCAAAATCTGAAGGGGAGAATGGAGGAGAAGGGACTGTCATCACCCAGGGAGTGATTTCTCACTTTCTGTCTCTCTGTTTCTCTGCTGAGCACACACCCTATAGCAAAAATCTCTCTTAAAAAAAAAAGAAAAGTAGAAAATAGTATACAGTGAAAAAATAAGTTGTTAGAGAATGTAATAAACCTGTGATGAAAATTTTATTTAAAAAACACACAAAATAATATGCATGGCTCTTGAGTATATATGTAGTAAAATAGAAAATTGTGTACTGCAGGACCGACTCTGTAGTCTAGCGGTTGGGGAAACCGGATTCCACATGGCTGACTGTGGTTTGAGCCCAGACTCTGGCAGTTTGAGGGACACACTGGGCACATGTGCATGCATGCAGAACGGAGAGATGATGGAGAAGGGATTGTGGTGTGGTCACACTCTACTGGGAGGGGCTTTCTCTCTGTCCTTCTCTCTCTATATATCTCTGTCTCTCTCTAAAAAGCACATATGTCTTCTGGCTTATAAATAAAAGAGAAAGCAAAGAAAACTGTATACTGGATACAGATTAAATTTATACAAGAATTGGGTTGTTTTTCTGTGTAAAAATGTGTCAGGACTTTGCCGACAACCTAATGGCTTCTCTTGGAAGATAAGAAGGACTAAAACTGGGAAGAGGAATGGAGGGAATGCCTCTTTTATCCTAACATTTTGTTTCTTAAAAATATTTTTTACCAGAGTGCACATGTGCTAGCCAAAGAGAGACAGAAAGTGAGAGTAAGAACACCCCCCTCCCCATGGAGGATGGCCACACTGCAGTCCTTTCTCTTCCATCGCTCCCTCCTCTTGTGTGCACACAAACTGTCAGGTCTAGGACTTGAACCGCACAGTCAGGCACGTGGAATCCAGTCACCTTAACCACCATGCCATAGTCTGGCCCCTAACACTTTAATTCTTGAATAATTTTGAGGCAAGAACAACCAACTGGTAAAACTAACCATTTAAATCTGGGTGATGGAATGCCGGTGTTTGCTCTGTATCTAGTGCACATTTTAGTATTTTCATCAAGAATTAGCTGTGTTCTGCAAATTTCCTTGATCTCTTTCCAGGTGGAAGCTGATTTTTTTTTCTTTAGACAGATTTTTTGCTATAGGGTGTGTGTATCCGCCAGAGAGAAACAGAGAGACAGAAAGCAAGAAATTACACCCCCAAGGAGATGGCCACAGTGCTTCTTCTCCATTCTTCTCTCGGGATCTTGGGCACACATGCACACACACCTGGCGTGACTTTCAAGTCATCAGGTCTAGGACTTGAAACATGGTTGGCCATGCAGGAGCCCAGTAACGTAATCATTACACCATCTGCTGGTCCCTATATTTCAAAGCTCTGTTCTTAGTCAATGTGAAAACACTCAGAGCTGGCATAGTCTCCTGTGTTTTTGTTCCTGAGGTGCCCTGAGATGTCCTGTGACCAGCTCAGGCTTGACACCAGGTTGCATCTAGACCTGAGCACAGGTGTCCACAAGAGGTCGATCTTGGGGGCAGCCAGGAACCCAGGAGACCTGGGGTGGCAAGCTGGGGTGAGGAACCTTTCAAACCACAATTTCCCTCTTCATTTCCTTTTCAGCAGTGTCCACCAGGATCACACCAGACCAAAGTGGGAGGAGCACCTCCTGTTTATCCCACGTGGGGAACTTAAGACCTGCTGTCTCTGAACAGGAAGGCCAGTGGCCCTAAACCATCCCAAGGATGGAGAGACAAGTTCTTTTTGAAAAATGAGGTAAGTCTGGGGTCAGCAGTTAGCGTAATGGCTATGTTGCTGGACTCCCAGGTAGTCGACTGCAGTTCACGTCCCGGACCCAGTGGCTTAAAACTAACGCCAGGCGCGTGTGCGTGCGTGCCCAAGATCCCAAGAGGAGAATGGAGGAGAAGGGATTGCGGCATGGCCATCCTCCATGAGGGGCTGATTTCTCGCTTTCTGTCTCTCTGTCCCTCTCTGTCTGTCTGGCGAGTGCACGTGCCCTATAGCAAAAACCTTTAAAAAAAAAAGAGGTAAGTCTGTGGCCATCCTCCCTGGGGGCTAATTCTTGCTTTCTGTCTCTCTGTTTCTGTCTCTGTCTCTCCAGTGACCGCATGTGCCCTATAGCAAAAATCTCTCTCTCAAAAAAAAATAAGATAAAATAAAGAAAAAGAAAAAGAAAAAAGTCAAATAACCTGAAATGTACAAAATCACCTTTGAGAACCGTACTCCTACCTTGTCCCATACTTATTATTTAAACCCCTCCATAGGTCTCTGTGCACTTAGGGAACCTAGCAAAGGGGAACTTTGGAGTGACTCTCCCAGCCTCTGCATCTGGTTTTCTCTTTGCTCCCAAAGCCTCCCGCTAGGCCTTAGCTGGAGTTTGTTCACAATAGGGTGTATTAGCCCTATGTCTCCAAGGGGAGGAAGAAGAGAAGGGAGTTACAGTCTGCCAGGGAAAAGAGAAGTGAGTTTTGTGGCACTGTCCCCCATTTCTAAGCTCCAAACCACCCCAACATCTTCCTGTCCTGCCCTGGGCATTTTCAAAGATAAGATACTACTGATCCCTTGAGCAGGGGAGGTGGGGAGGGAGGTTCTGCGTCTGTAGAATATTCACGGCCTTTAATCCTGCCTTCCACCTTGGCTCTCTAGAGAAAGGCGAAAGAGATTACGTGCCTGGTTATTCTGGGCTGGAGACTTCCCGTCCTTTGCCGTGTTTACTCAAAGTGAGGTCAGCCTCATCCAGAACGCGGCCAGGTCGTTTTATGTCAGTGGCATTTATAATTAAAATGTAGCCACAAGCTGGGCCCAGTTAAACATTGGAGAGAGAGACAGAGAAGGGGAAAAATCACATTAGGGAGAAAAAAATATTCCAGTGGTCTGGAATACATACATGTATGAAAAAGAGTTTTCTTAAGACACATAAAAGGTGTCTGCTCCTTTAGGGTCTGAAAAAGGTACCTGGAAAATTTTGATTTAGTCCAGAGACAGATGCACGCCCATACACCATAAAGTTTCTCTAGAAAATTCCCTCCTTGTAATCAGACAAGGAATGGTGGGGAAGAGGGCCAGGGAGTCCTTTATATCACAAATGACTAAGGTTAGAACTCCCAGCTGGGGGAACCTTTCTGCCTGAAGACCTTCCCCTGTCTCTGAGGTCCAGGGACAGGGCCCCGCTCTGCCCACCCAGTTATCTGCAAGGCTGTTTGACTCTGGGTCAGGCTGCTGGGAGCCAAGCTTTAGCCGAGTCACATCAAATCCAAGAATGGGAGTCTGGACTCTCCCAGAACATTGGGGAAGGTGAGCTTTCACCGAACAGTCTGCCCTTTATAAGGGCTGCAAAGTAGGATTCTTTTGATCAGGGAACTCCCCTCATGCCTCTGGGATGTGGCTCGATGTATAAATATTTGATTGGCACACACTTTGTTCAAGAGCATTTCCATTTGCGTGATGAGCAGTGCCGGGAGTCCTGCTCTCTGTTCAACCTCTTCCATGCTCGGAGGGGCGAGGGCCGGCAGCTGCAGGAAGAGGCTGTGGTATGGGCTGCTCGTGAGCATACTATTGTTCCAGGTATTAACCTCACTGAGGGGTAAGTCCTGGCTCATCCTTGCCAGAGAGGAAATGGCCTCAAAAAGAAGGAAATCAGACATGGAGCTCATCCTCACCTTTGCCAAGGCAGCTTGCTGGGCCTGAGCATTTAGGCAGAGCAGGGTTTGCTGCCAGGATGGGCACATTCTGCCTGGGTGCCAGGCCTCAAGAGCCCCAACCTAGGTAGTCCCCCAGAACCTGATGTGAAGAGTCCCCTCAGTTATATGAGCAACCATGAGAGTTATTCACTAGACTCCAAAGATCCGATGGCTAGATGAGAAAGGCCATGTCAACCTAGGGATGATGGCGATGAGGGTGATACACAGCACTTTTCAAGTGCTCATCCTGTACCTGGCAGTGTGCTAAACACGTCCACGGATGTTTGCACGTTCGAAACGCCTACTTTCTGGCCCAGCTGCTATGACACTGTGGTTATCCAAGAACTCTACAAGGCTGGAAGCCACATGGCCAACTGCGGGTTTGAACCCAAGGGTCACCTCAAAAACATGGTGACCATGGATGCAGGCCCCACAGGGTCCTTAGGAGCTGGAGGCCTAGGGAAAGGGTATCGTGCTGAGACCCTGTCAAGTGTGCTCCTCTCTCCTCTTTCCTCTTGTCCAAGTGGCACACACACATTCCCTCTCACAAAATAGAAAATTTCTGCTCTCCAATGCAGGTACTATTGTCACTACTGTTTTTAAAACAAGGAATCAGGGGACCAGCAGATGGTGTAATGGTTACATTGTTGAACTCCCATGTAGTTGACTGTGGTTCGAGTCCCCGACCCAGCGGCTTAAAACTCACACTGGGCGCATGTGCATCCATGCCTGAAGTCCTGAGAGGGCAGTGGAGGAGAAGGGGTTGCACACGGCCATCCCTCCTAGTGGGGGTGATTTCTTGCTTTCTGTCCCTCTGTCTCTCTTTGTGTTTCTGGCAACCACACACACTCTAGCAAAAATCTCTCTCTTAAAAAAGAAAGAAAAAAAACAACAACAAGGAATCTGCAGCACATAGAGAAGTAACTTTCAAGGTGACACGGAACAAATAAACAGCAGGGTGGCACTTGCGCCAATACCCACCTGACCCACAGGACAGGCTGGGTGAATCCAGCCTGTTTATTTAATCAGTTTGTGGGCCGAAGCCACCGTCAGAGTGTGCGTGTCAGGGGCAATGGTGGGATATGGAAAGAACTGAGTATTGAGCAGAAGCTGGGGGTTGGTGCCAAGAGTTCCCGGTTAGGAGCTGGTCCACACTGTTAGCTTCAGTGTTCTCGGGGTGATGATAATGAGGAGCCCCACAGGATGGTGGCTAGGCGGAACTGAAAGCACAGTGCCTGGCACACGTCAGCTATGCCTGGCAATAAGCAGGGACTCATTGAATGTACTGTTGAGTTTGAATTCGTCTGCCACCCATATGATTCAGTTACTCATCCAATTCGTGTTTACTGGGCACTATACCAAGTGTCAGGCAATGTGCGAGACACCGAAATTGCAGTGTTCAGCAATGAGAGACAAAGTCTTTGTCTACAGGGAGTCCAGAGGGAAAGAAAAACCATTAGAAAATCACACTAATAAATGTAGAATTCTAACTCCACGGGAGCTGCATGGCACTGAAGCGGTCCTCGGTGCCGGCTCCAAAATGGGCCTGGGCTCTCCCCTGTACTGTACCTCTTCCAGACCCTCCCTCTCCTGGAGGACCCATCAACCTTCTCACAGACGGTGCCCCAGAACCTGCAGCTCCTCTGGTCATGGCTGGCAATGAAGCAAGTGTTCAGTATTAATTCCCTAGAGCCAGGATTCGCGAAATGAAAAGGGACAAACCAAAGCTATCTTGTCTATGGGCTGACATTTCCACCAGAAGAGATGTCTAACTCAGGTCTGTATTGGAAGTGTCTGTCCCCAGACATTGGTTATAGGTTACACCACTATAAGAAAGACAATTTATGGTGGGTCAGGCAGCAGGATCCCACACAGCTGCCTACACAGTTTGAGTCCTGGAGCCTGCAGCTTGAGAAACGTGCCAGGTGCCTGTGCGTGCATGTCCAAAATCCCAGAAGGAGAATAGAAAGGAGGCCACTGTGGAGTTGTCGCCCCACTGGGAGGGTGCTTCCTCACTTTCCCTCTCTCTCTGGTAAGCGCATACACCTTATAGCAAAGATTGCAGGGACAAAAAAAAAAAAGAAAAGAAAAGAAAAGGAAAGGGAAGGCAACTTATTTTCCTCTAGGTAGGAGGAAGACAAATCGAAAACTTTCCAGTTTTGCCCAGGAAAGATCAGCTAGTCTAGGACTAGGAGAAACTGTTAAAGGGAGTTATTTTTACCTTGTTGAGCTAAAGGACATACAGTTCTATTTTGCATGATTTATTTAAATATTTGGCCTTTAGAAATGCTCTTGCTGTAGGAAGTCTGAGTGCCACTCTACCTGTCTCCACAGACTCTAGTCAGGCTTAAACTAATGATCAAGGAATAGAAACCAGTCGCTCTCCAGACTGCTGATCAGCTTACCCAAGGAATATACACTCTATGCTTGTCCCTGGGTAGATTCTGTTTCTGAATGACCTTGGAAATTCAGAAGGAACTGTGGCAATACCACCACTGGGCAGAAGAGGGCGACAGAACCACACTCAGGGAGCGTATTCATGTCCAGGACTCCTCTCACCTATAGCATCTTATTAAATAGTCTTCAGCCTTCTGAGGTGTGCAGGGCAATGTCATTAGTCCCATTATACAGGTAAGGAAACTGAGTCTTGGTAATATGAACTATTTTTACCCCAAAATTACACAGCTGGAAACACTAGAGACATTTAAATTTCTAGATAGGAGAGGATGGTTGAAAGAATCATAGGGCAAGGGGACTTGAACTTCCTTTGCAGAGTGCTTAATGCAAAATGGCGAGAATGTTAATTGCCTCATTCTAAGGTGACCTAGTAGGGATATGAACTCAAGCTTTCTTGAGTTTAAATCTCAGCTCCTGACTAGGCAGAGGGTACGTGGATTATCCAGTTCTCTTGGCCTTGATAGATACAGAGATGGATTTCTGCCCACCCACCTTATTTACCCTGACTCCTGTCCTCTTGATCCTGTTCTTAATTCTAGGATAAACAAAATTAAATAACTAAATGATAAATAGATAGATAAATAGATAGATAGGCCAACCCAACAACTCTGAAGGGTGTTAGAAAGACCGGGAATCAAATCAGGGGTCTAGAGCCCTGCTCTTCTTGAGAGGCGGTATTATAGAAGAGATGAGACTAGGAGGTCTCTCAAACTTATCCTGTATTTCCGTTCTGGGTGAACGTATGGAGACCCTGACGCTCACAGCAGTACGGACCAACATGTGCCTCACTGTTGTTCTGGCCAGGTGCCATGCCGAGAACTCTCAATGCGTTAGCTCATTTCATCCTCCCAAGAAACCTGTGAGCAAGTGCTATTGTCAGGAGTATTTTACAGGTGAGAAAAGTGAGGCCAGAGAGGATAAGTCACTTGGCCAAGTTCACTAGGCAAACAAGCCAGCATTATTTGGATACAGACATCCTCATATAAGCTCCTCTGGCTAATCTGTACTGAATTCCAGGGGTTCCTGACATCTGGGTCAGGTCACTGTTACATACCCAGCATGCAGCTCACAACGGCAAGGGTGGAATGATGACACTGACGTCATATGCTGTCTGAACAGAGTACTAGCACTCATAGCCTCTTTTTTTTAAAAAAAAAGAATTATTTATTTTATTATTACTATTCATTTTTATCAGAGAGAGACACAGAGAGAGAAAGAGGGAGAGTGGGAAAGCAAGCTGCCAGGTCCAGGACTTGAACCACTGTTGGCCATGTGGGAGTCCAGTGATCCAGTCACCACGCCACCTGCTGGCCCCCATAGCCTCTTCTTCCCCAATATTCAAGGTTTCGCAGAAGCGCCAGTTTAACCCAAGGAGCATGTCGCTAGGTTGACTCTCCTCTGGGGGTTCTAAGGGCATCCCTTATTGATTTATGAAATTGATAGTATTCATTAGAAACATTTAGAACCCAGAGAGATTAAAGCAGTTCCCCTTGTGTTGTGTGGGGCAGATCACATAAATTGTGTCTTATGCCTAACACAATGGACTATAATTAAGTTACTTTATTTGCAACAAACATTTGTTATGTATGTTTTATTAAAGTAGTTATTTAGTTTGGTTTTTTATTTCTTTACTTATTTAAATTTGACCAGAGAGGGGCAGAATGAGGGGCTAGGAGAAAGAGAGAAAGCCGCCAGGTCTGGGACTCAAATCACAGTTAGTCATGTGGGAGTCCCGGATACCTGTTTCCACTGAGTATAAGGCATTCCACAGGCCCACATGAACAAGTCATTAAAACAAAGCCCCAGCCTTGACTCCTACAGCTGCAAGCCCCAGGCTTTGCTGTCCTGCTCCCCCTCTCAAGGGTCTGGGTGCCTGCGGGAAGGAAAGGACGTTGCTCTCTGGTCTGTGGACGTGTTACCCATGCAACTGTGGGGAAAGTGCACCCTTGAAGTGGTTACTTATGCTCAGTGTGCAACCTTTCTGCATATTTTATGAGTTATTAAGACCACCTGATGTATGAAACATAATGTCAAAGCCAGTGGCTCACATTCCATCTTAAAGCCTACAGGACTCGACTTCCTGCCTGTCCATTCCGTGTCTCCTGATTTCACTCACACTTTCCTTCTCTTGATTTGCAGCATATTTGACTCTGAGATTGTCAACCCTCTAAGCAGAGACCAGATCTGACTTTTGGCTCCTCTTCAACATATAACGTCTCAGTGGTACTCAGGGAATCTCCAGTAACATCACAGTAGGGTCTAGACACCTAATATCAAACAGACACACCAAATCCAGAAGGAGGCAAGCAGAAGGAAGACATTTTTTATACGTAAATAGTCAAGAAGATTCTTTTTCTCCGAAGCCATGCCTTCATTTATCATCACCATCTTAGAGCCAGGGGGGTCAGGAAGGCCCAGAAAAGATATTCAGCACTTGGCTCGAATGGCTCCCACTCTCCAGTTTCTATAAGGTCTGGAGAATGATTTTACCCCTCCTGGTTACCACAAACACATCTGCGCGATACGCAGAGGGAAGGCCGCGTAATTTACGACGTGTAAGACTATGATTATGAACTAGGATTTCACAAGGGAAGCCCAGTGGAAACATTACCTGGAGAGTCAGTTAACTTGAAACCGAGCCCACATCTTTGCATAGGATTTACCACCCTTGTCCATCTGGCCCTTTCCATCGTGGAGCGAGCAGACCCCTGACCAGTCTTGGGGGCCAGGTCGTCACTAGTGACAGAACCCCAGAAAACTGACAGCAGTGGAACACCTGCCAGTTGTGCTGGGCCAGCAGAGAGTCCTTTCAAAAACTTGAAACAGAACACCTTTAGGGAAGCGGTAGCTCCCACAACTCTTTTCCCAATCTAGACCCTTTTCATGTATGTCCCTTATGCACCCCCACTTCTGAATGTGTCATGCCTGAGTAGAACTTTGAAGAAGAGGGTACCAGTACTTGGGTACTAGTACTTAGGTCCCACCTCCCCATCCTTGACTAAGGAAGGCATCCAAAAGCAAAGGGGGTTCAGTAAAGACGGGGGCTTACTGTGCTGGTCGCTCCTGTCTCTTGTCCCATCCACGGTGCCATCTGGAAGAATCCTCAAGAAATGGCCCCCGTTGCTACAGTAGAGAAGTTTGGGCTTCTTGTAATTCCCTGGAGGCAGATCAAACTTCTCGGTCAGGGCTGCGAAGGTCGTGATTTCCCCTTCAGCCATGGCTCAGTGGATGCTGCTTGTGGCGCCTGCAGGGCTGTGGGAAATCAGACGAACCTGTCGAGTGTTCTCCCAGCAAAGGCACAACGCACACTTTCAAGAGGGGAAGCGTCAGCACTCAGGGCTCCTGGTCAGTTGGTAACCACAGACTGCCCAGGTGATGCTCACAGTAAACAGGGCTGTGAGGTGACCGGTGGTTAAGGAAGGATGGTCCCCGGCCTGGGAGGGATTTCCAGGACACTTATCTCTTCCCGATTGGACACAGCATGGGACCAAGCTCTGCATTTTTTAGAACTTCAAATTTAATCATTTGGCCAAAGAGGAAAAATCATGTTTTGGTCCCTCCTTCTGGTCCACACACATCCTCAAATTAAACACTGAAGTTGCACTAAAATAACACCTGGGTTCTGGCTGAAACCCACAGAAGCCGAGGCTGGGACTGAGGTTCCGTCCTCCACCCTCACTCTGTTTTGACGAGGTACCGCCAGCCTGGGTGCAGCAGACAGCACAGACAGCCTGGACGTGGGGGGACCTGTAAGCAACTCACTCCCAACCCTTCCAGATGGTTACTGTGTAAAGGAAGCATTCTGGACCTGCTGGAGGGAACAGAACCAGGGAGGAAGGTGCAGGGGGAGGTTAAGTCAGGTTTGGAAAGGGCAGACACTGTACCAAAGAAAGTTCATAAGACTGCTCAGTTTGCATGCCATGTCTGGAAACCACTTGTACAGCTTTCTGCGGGTCCCCATATCACACAGAGAAACTGGGGTTCTTTTTCTGTTTGTTTGTTTTTTTTGGAGAGGTTTTGCTATAGGGTGCATGCACTCACCAGAAAGACAGAGAGAGAGAGAGAGACAGAAAGCGAGAAATCACCCCCTGGGGGGATGGCCACGCCACAATCCCTTCTCCTCCATTCTCTTCTCGGGATTTTGGGCATGCATGCACATGTGCCTGGCGTACGTTTAAGCCACTGGGTCCGGGACTCAAACCACAGTTGACTACATGGGAGTCCAGCGACATAGCCACTATGTTAAATGCTGGTCCCAGGCCATCTTCATTCTAATTCTTTTCTTGTTTCTTTTTGCTATAGGGTGTATGCACTTGCCAGAGACAGGGGGTGAGGGAGTGAGAAAGTAGCCCACGGTGGGGATGGTTACATCATAATCCTTCCTTCTCCATTCTCCTCTTAGGACTTTGCGCACGCATGCACACATGCCAAGTATATTTTTTAAGCTGCCAGGTCTGGAACTCATAACAAATGTGTAGTCAGCCATGTGGGATCCAGCTGCCTTAACCTCCATGCTCTCTGCAGGCCCATCCTAATTACCTTCAAATGTGAGACTTATCATAACGCAGAAACCACCGTATTACGTATTATAGTCATCTAGCATTGTATATATCCATGAATACAAAATTATATTAATATTCTCAGTGTAAAATGCACCAGTTACACCTCTAAGGATTCCATAACAAAGCAGATGATCATTAGGATTTTAAAGCATATGCTTGTCCCATCGTTTAGGAGATAAAAATGAGGATTATAAATGAAAGAAGCCAAAAATAGACTAGGAAATTGATGTGGGAGTTTTACCTTGTTAGGAATAAATAGGTATCACATATATATATCAATTAGCAACTGGTCTTGCCATAATAAATATCATCATTAATATATTCTGGACTATAAGTTACCTCATGTTCACCTCACCATAACCCTTTGAAGTAGGCACTAATTTTATCCCCATTTTAATGAAATGAAGCCAAAGCTTGGAGATGTTAAATGGCTTGTAAGTGGTAGAGCTGAGCCTCAGGGAGAGTCCATACACAAACCCCCAACTTGGCCTTAGTCCCCACGAAGAGGTTAAGTGACTTCACTGATATTGTGGTTTGTATATCTGCCCCATAAAGTTGCCACTCACTCAGTTATTCCTTTGTGACCCAAGTGTCGGCAAGCTCCACCTTTGTCCCCTTGCCAGCCTTGGAGCAGGACTCCACCTGTTTCCTCCTTTTCCAGGAGACACCCACACCACCAACACTGAACAGCCAGCACCCCCTGCACTAACCATCCACCCAGTCCTGCTTGCTCTTGGAGCTGCTCTCGGAGAAGGCAGTTCCACTGGCAGGCAGGCACCAATTACAGTAACTTGTCCTTACGACTTTGGAATTAGGGTTCACGTTGGAAAGCTGTGTTTGTTTTCTCTGCTCCTGGCGTTTTCTCTGCTCCTGGCATTTTAATGTTTCTCCCAGTCTGCTGTCACATGGACCTGTCCTTCTCCCTAGTTCCAGCTACTGTTTGGAGTCCCTCTAAGGACCCTCCCCTCCAAAGAGAGTTTTGCATAGACATGTCACTATATTTTTAAGCCAGCCTCTGCAAACATCTCCACACATGGAGAAGCTCTGTCTATCAAGTTCTTTTCACATAATACAGTAATAGGCAGAAAATGGATTTTAGGTCAGTTTCACAGGGAGGGCTGCAGAGTTTACCTTACAAAGCACATTGCATTTCCCTCTCAAAGTCTTGCCGTCTCTATCTAACCCTTCTCTGCCATCCACAAGCCTCTCTGTACCCACTTCTATCTCTCTACCAAGCCTCTCAATCTTCAGTTCCTCCTTCTGTTCCCTCTGGGGCCCCTCCTGATGTAGAGCACTTTAGCTCTTCCAATCGTGTCTTCACCTATTTCCTCTCCATTAGCCCACAACCCTTACCAGATCCCCTTTCCTTGAAGTACAACTAGGAGATAATACAATTTTTATGTCATTTGTTTATTATTATTATTTTTAAATTTTGCTATAGAGCATGTGTACTTATGAGAGAGAGAGAGAGAGAGAGAGATTGATTGATTCAGAGAGAGAACATGAGAAAGCAAGCCTTCAGGTCCTGGACTTTAAACTGCAGTTGGCCATGTGGGAGCCCAGCACTCCAACTACCATGCCACCAGCTGGCCCCTTTGTCATTTTTCTAAAGCACTTCATAAGTTATGTACTTATTCTGTATAGGAGACCATAATTATGTATTTGTGACGGTCATTTAACTGTACAAATAGTCATTTGTGTTATCAATTTTAGGTGGGCAGAATTTGGTTTCTTGTTCTTTCTGAGCTTCCACCAGTGGAGGTCCCTATTTTCCCTGACTGTGGAGCAATTAAGGATGACCTTCATTCTGGGTCTAGCCCCAGTGGAGAGCCTCTATGAAGTTGTTGCCTAAGGGTCAGGCACAGATTTGATTCTATTCATCTGCAATTCTCGTTTCCATCCCATTAGTATGAAGGGGAACAGATGCACTAGGGGGCTGGCTGAGATTGGAAGCACCAGTGTTGGCCAAGGATTATGCTAACACTCTCATTCACACATGTGTATAAGTCATGCAGCTGAGGCCTGATCACTGCAGATCTCTCACTGGCTAAATGACCTCACTCAGAGCCCAGCAAGGTCTCCCGTCTTTGTATAACCACAGGGTATACAAGACCACAACTCTACTCTTTGCCTGCTCCCACCAGAAAGAGGGATGTCCTTGGCGGTGTGGCTATACTGACTTCAGATGGTTCCCATGACCCTTCAGTTCAGAGCCATGGATAGAAACCCAAAGGGGACACGCTGACTCCTGAAAAATAAGTCTGGAGTGAACACAAAGCTGATAGGCTCTGGCAGCAGGATTTATGAATCAGCTGAAACATACAAAAAATGAAATTGCTCTTTGTTGCTCAAAGAAACCCTAGGGGCATGAAAAGCTCTGTTTTATACTTTATTTATAATTTACCTATATTCGAGCAGTGGTTGTTCCAAAGTTCCTTGCCAATCCACTATTTGTGAAAGGATAGGAATAAAGGAAGTATATGATGTGATAAAACCGTAAGGCAACAACCTTAGCAGGCCCTTGGGGATTTACACAAATTGCTCTAACAAATGAATCCATTAACTAAGTGAAATCAGGCATTAAGTGTAATGGAAATTTATAAGCTCTGCTTCTCATTACTATTTTCTTTTTATTGGCTGTCAGGGGAGGAGATTATCTGTTTGTGTGTTGGGAGACAGCGATCAGGCCAAATGAACTGTATGTCATCATTGAGTTCTAAGCCCAGTTCTTTGAGATTTGGGGCACTAGTGAGATTTTAGGAAAGCCAGATGATTTTCTTGATTTATCAGTGACACAAAGGTGAGAAGAACACCAAGCTATTGGAACATCTGTGTCAAGGCTGACAAACTTTGTCAGCTGTGGCCTCCGAGTGAGATCCTGAATTCTGACACATGAACAGGATGTGAAGTATGCACTGTTGCCCAAGAATACAAAAGCCACTTTACTGCCTTTCTTTTAAAGTTTATTCACTGATTTCTTCTGAGACAAGGGTGAGGATAGAGGAGACACGTGCCTCAACATGATCTCAGGTATTATCTCCCTACCTGCCTTTCCAGGCAATGAAAGCATAGGTATGCATGCACTTCTGGTGTGTACTATTTGACCTGGGAATGGGAATTGAGCCCAGATCTTCCTCCAGCAGAGCATTGTGACACCACAGCTGGGCCAAATGTCACTTTTCAATGTGGGGCAGTAGGTTAGTAGCCCAGCTAGGCTCTGGGAACCTGAATCAGTCAGCCACTCCTCCCAAGATGTTTCCTCTAATTATCCCTACCCTGTCTACTGTAAGGAATTGTCTAAAGGGATAAGTGAGCACATTCTTCACAGTAGCCATTAGAAAGTATTAAAATGTGACCTGATCTATATAAGATATGAGTAACTGGTTATGTTGTACTCATTGAAACCTAGTGTGGTCTAGGTCAGCTGTGTTTAAATGCTTAATTTAAGATAATTTTTCAGTTAATTTAAAAGTAAAGTTTTTTATGCCATTTTATATTTGCAGAAATGAGCTAAACTCTCTCCCCATTATTTAAGCCATAAACATAGCAGAGAAGATGTAGGAAAAAAATATAAACCATAATTCTGTAAGAGAGAATTCTGGCCCAGCATTGAGACTCAGATCTCAGTTTATCAACAGTTATTGAAGTGACATCTGTGAACTCTCCAGAATCCCCCGGTCTGTTTTCCGACAAGATACACATGGCATTCTAAACACATTGCCCATGTAGAATTTACAAAATAAGTGAAAGTAAGACAGTCTTGCCATGTCTTGCAATACTGAGAACCTCTTTCCACTGTTTATTTAAATAGGATGAAGTCTGAGGAATAAATAAATTTCATACAAACTATTATTTTGGTTCAATAACACAGCAGTCTGCTGCCTTTGAACCACTTAATAAAGTAAATCTGTCCCGTTTCATCTACAAACAAAAACCAAAAACTATTTCTAGGAGCCATTTCCACTCAGCTTGTCCCTGATGATAAAGGTAGAAGTAAAGACTTATGGTTCTGAGAATCAAGAGAAGGCAAATATTTTCATTTCATTTCATTTATTTATCTATAACTCCTGTCAGTGCTTAAGCAATGCAGAATACCCATGAAGGACGACATTCTGCAAAGTGCATAAAGTCACCTAAAGTATATGAGCTAGTATCTGGTAAGATGAAAATTGTATGTGTACTCAAGCCCAGCATACATAAAACAAGACTCAGCTTTGGTTCCAAATAGGCTCTAGGTTCTTGCTCCTTGTCTTTGTAATGACATCACCCAAAACCCTTAACTCTTCCTTAAAGATATTATTTAACTTTATATTTTGTTAAGTTAAATATCTATGTCAAATGCTAAGGGTAACTACTAAAAAATGAGAAATAAAATGTATTAATTTCAATTAACAACTGATGGGGAAAGGGCGATAAAGAAGAATAAATTGAAACTGTAATTACCCAGAAGAATAAAAAAAGTAGAAAAATAATAGAAAAATTTTAAATGCTCAAAATTAGGTGGCATAAATAAGTCCAAATATATTTATAATCACAATAAATATAAATGGTCTAAATTTATTGGTTACTGCATTTTTAAAAATTATACTCTGATTATAAGAGGTTGATTTAAAACATAAGGACTTGGAAAGGTTAAAAGTAGAAGGAAGTAAAATAGTACCAGGTGAATGTTATCAAAAAATTAAAAGTCAGTGTGTATATATTAATATCAGATAAAATAAGTCTAAGGCAAAAGAATGATTTAAGTAAGCAATACATAATAATTAGAATAACTTGGCAGAAAGATATTTTAAAAATCCAACCTTATTTAGTATAAAGCCAATGACATAGCCCCAAAATACATAAAACAAAAATTAACACTATGTCAATTCACAGTGGTGGCAGGGGAGTTTACTACATTTCTGTCATAATGATACACCAGATACAAAACAATAATAATGATGTAAAAAATTGAAACACTAGCAAGCTTAATTGAATTAATATTTAAGAGGACCCTGCAACAACAATGAAGTGAACACTCTTCTTCTCAAGGACACATAGAACACTGACAGAAATTGACTCTATACCAGGCCACAAGATAAGACTCAACCCAGATAGAATAAGTTTTATTCAAACTGATCTTTGGGTAGGATAGAAAACACTCCCACTCATCCAATTGGTGACCATGCTATTTCAATTTTATCTTGTTAATGTCTCCTGAAACCATCCTCACTGCTGCTCTAGTGCAGGCTCACCATCTTTTCTCATCTGAGCCACAGCAGCAGGTGACACTGGCGCTTCTTTTTCAGGACTGTTCATCCAACCCACTTTCATTCCT